>NC_082699.1:58114967-58428528 GCF_949987515.2 Delphinus delphis
TGAAGTGAATAATACATTCAGCCCAAACACTGATGTCAGCTACAATCAAAGATGAGGTAAAAAAACAAAGTTTGGGTTTCCTTCTGGCTGTGTCTAGATGACTTATTAAAATGTGCAGGTATGGGAAACCCTCCTATTGGTAGAGCCACAGCTGCGCATTTCACTGCGTGCTTCGGCAGCATACCAGGGAAAATTCATGATTGATGACCTGTGGAAAGATTAGAAGGAGGAAAAAAACATGCTACACTTGCTTCTCTGCAAGCAGACTGAATTTCCCTTGCTTTTAAATAACTGTTTTATCCTCAAAACTGTTTGCATGTAGGCAAATTCAGCGATTTTAGAAGTTTCTCTCTATGAGAAACCATAAAGTTAAAAAACTTAGCTTATGGAAAAATGAACCTTATTAAATTACAGTGATGTCAAAAAATCTACAAACAATAAATGCTGAAGAGGGTGTGGAGGAAAGGGAACCCTCTTGCACTGTTGGTGGGAATGTAAATTGATACAGCCACTATGGAGAACAGTATGGAGGTTCCTTAAAAAACTAAAAATAGAACTACCATATGACCCAGCAATCCCACTACTGGGCATATACCCTGAGAAAACCATAATTCAAAAAGAGTCATGTACCACAATGTTCATTGCAGCTCTATTTACAATAGCCAGGACATGGAAGCAACCTAAGTGTACATCAACAGATGAATGGATAAAGAAGATGTGGCACATATATACAATGGAATATTACTCAGCCATAAAAAGAAATGAAATTGAGTTATTTGTAGTGAGATGGATGGACCTAGAGTCTGTCATACAGAGTGGAGTAAGTCAGAAAGAGGAAAACAAATACCGTATGCTAACACATATCTTAAAAAAAAAATGGTCCTGATGAACCTAGGGGCAGGACAGGAATAAAGATGCAGATGCAGAGAATGAACTGGAGGACACGGGGAGGGAGAAGGGTAAGCTGGGACGAAGTGAGAGAGCGGCATGGACATATATACACTACCAAATGTAAAATAGATAGCTAGTGGGAAGCAGCTGCATAGCACAGGGAGATCAGTTCAGTGCTTTGTGACCACCTAGAGGGGTGGGATAGGGAGGGTGGGAGGGAGATGCAAGAAGGAGGGGATATGGGGATATATGTATATGTATAGCTGATTCACTTTGTTATACAGCAGAAAGTAACACAACATTGTAAAGCAATTATACTCCAACAAAGATGTTTAAAAAAAAAGACAACAAACTGAAAAAAAAAATTACTGTGCTGTTCAATGCTCCCTTTATGTTAATGCATTTTGGGGCTGGTTCAGTTGATTTAAAAAATAGGTGATACTCTTAGGAGAATTAATAAATGTGTTACAATCATAAACCAGTTTCTATTGAATAGTTTACATTACTTTCTGACTTGCATATTTTTTTGCGATAGAAAAAATACATTACATAATTTGCTCCTACAATGTAAGGATTTAGTTCCTCTAATTTTCCAGGTGAAACAGTCTTTAATTCTCCACACCTACATTCTTTAGAATAGGTGAGGACTGCCCCAAAAGAAGATCTTCTCTATCTTAAAGGAACAGCTTGTCTTTTTTTTCTTTTTTCTGTAGATGGCTTTTTTTTTTTTTTTTTTTTTTTTTAAGATTCTTACTGCCTTGTAGGATTTAAATAAGCGTGATTGGCCCATTTGAAATTTTAACAAAGGATCATACTGTTTTGGAAGCACACAACTTTATCTTTACTCTGTATTTACTCTGAACTCTTTGAAAGTTGAAAACAGTGCTGCATTCTAGCCAAAGGACATTAAAATCAAGTTATATATTGAAAGGGACTAGCAAAGCTGGACTTATTAGAAAACATTCTTAGTGAAGTGCTGAAATGGGGAATGCGTTAGAGGCCAGTGTTTGCGTGAACTCATACCACTGGCAACTTACTTCTGGAAATGATTCTCTTCCAGGACATGCAAAATAATGAATGTTCACCCACCTCACTTTGGTAGAGGAGAGTTTCATTAAAGCATATTTGTGTTTACAGGACAGCTTTTATTACCCATGAATATTTATGGAGTATCATTATGAGACAAAATACTCAATAAAAATGAAACAGGGAGGAAGGAAAAAAGGGATTCTTAGAAAATTATTTGTACTGAGATTAATATCACGAAATTTTAGTAACAGAAAAACTAGCCTCAGTAATAAAATTGTATCCGTAAATTGCCACTGCTAAATTACTTAAGAAATATGAAATCAGCGTTTTTAAAAAGGTGAGTTGGGGGGATTCAAAAGCTCTATTTTTTGGCAGAAGGGTTAAAATTAAAAGCTCAACTGAACTTAATATTATTTCATCTGTGGAAGAACATAAAAAACAAAAATGAATTCCTGGAAGTGTGGAATAGTATCAAATGACATGAAAGATAAAATGAAGTTTGAATGTGTTTCGGGTGCTGTCTTTCTCCGAAAGCTACGCAATAGAATCAAAACTGGAATGCACAGTTTATAGAAGATATTGCTAACATTGGGGTTTCTCCTTTCTAAAGAAATAGTTTTTAGTTGGGAGGGAAATATATGGCATTTCTAAAACAGGCCTCAGAAGGCTCAGTTTTGTGTATGTTTGAACACTCACTGAAAATAGCATTCACAATAAATTGCATTCTTGTACATGTAAGGAGAAATTTATAATGAAAATAAGTATCGTATTTGAAAATCATTCCATTCCCTCCAATCTAAATAGAGGTCACTCTCCTATTTCTCCCCATGCAATTATTTTTACCCTCCTCCTTCCGCACACCCTCCTCCCACCAATATCTCCTTTTCTACTGGGCACTGGAAAGAACAAGGGAACAAAATTGTTGAGAGTTTGTTTCCATTAATTCAAATAGCGACATTAAATATGTGGACCAATATTGTTAGGTGAAATCTTCCCACCAAGAGACAACTTCACATTAAGACATCCCTGATCAAGTGCTGATTTTATGAGACTTTCCTGGAAGTGAGAGCTAAATAAAGAAACGAAATGATGCACACAATGCACTTAGCACAGTGCATCGCACACAACACGTGCTTGGAAAGTTTTCATTATGATATGACGATGATGATAAAATACGATGATATATAGAACAGGTAGTAACTACTGTAGTGTATCCTAACTGCAAGCAATAGTTACTTATGTTTTAATTCATAGAAAACATCACAAGCTTACACTTTAAGATCTAGGGTACTGGGCTTATAAAAAAGATTATTAACAATGAATTAGAATGAATATTTTTATTATTAGCAATGAATATTTTTGGTATCTTTACGAAAATTACACTTTTAAATTTACAGAAATTTTGTTTTCTTTTTCAAGTTAAGCATTTCATTTTGAATTTTAAGGAAAGAAAACCAACATCAATCCTCTATGAGCAAATCAAAAATGCCTTGATAATCTATTGGAAAAAAAACCTAAAAATTGTGTTAAGCGGCTTAGGAAAATGTAGGATGTATACTTCACTAGGGGAACATGAGTGTTTTGTTTACTAGGAAAGTTAGTCTCTGAAATGTGGGTCTGATATGTTAACTATTTCTATAAAATACATTTTAGAACCCTCAAATATAATCTGGCAGGTTAAAAACACTTTTAGCATCCTTAAAAAATCACAACAGTGAAGACATTTGTGTGGTGGAGGAATTACTGTTTTTTGTGACATTTTTTTTTAGAAGTTCTCTTGGAATCAAGTTTCCAAATGTTTCCTAAGACCCTTGTTCATGAGGAGAAAAACAATTGTCAAACCATAAAAATGAATGTTTGGGAATTGCTTACTTGTGCACCTAGCAGAGCCCACTTGTCTCAATAATTTTTCAAAACTCATGATCCATGAGACCCAGAAGTAAGCACCCTCCCTGCTTCCTATGATGAATCTTAAATGCAGAAATGAGACATCCCTGATCCTGTGATGAATCAAATGTTTGTTGTATTGACTTAAAATTTAATAAGAAAATAATACCCTTTGCTAGCTACGTGAAAGAAAAGTAGCACAGCAGTAATCTGGCTCAGAGAACATTCTGTGCCTATCTCCTATAGTTCAATTATGGTAAAATCAGGTCAACGTAATTCTTGAATTATCAGTCATGAATTTTCCGTTTTATTTTCCTCCTGCCATTATATTTAAAAATTCAAAAGAACAATATGGATAAACAAGGAGACACGGACCCTTTTTTATTCTTTAGGGGAGTGAGAGAGAATTTGGCAGTCCTAAGGATCATGCAACATTTAAATTTCAGATTAAAGATATGACAATGCAGTCTTCTTAAAGAAATACAATCTTTTTTTTTTTTTAGTTTTTATTGGAGAAAACGATTTCTGCTTAAACATATCTAGTGTTTGTTTTCTTTGCTAATTCTTTACACATGTCCATAAATAAATAATCTTTTTTCATCTTCAATAAATTCCACATACCTGGTCTCAAATTACTAAATCAAACTGGTCAGTATGTTTTGGATAAAGTAACTAAGGCAATCCAGAAAACTGCTTCCTGGGAAACACCAGTGTGACATGGTCTTTCGGTAGAAAAGAACTCAAGGATCTCTAACAAAACCATATTCTAGAAAAATGGAGTAGCAGCATTGATCTTTGATTAACTTTTAGATCCAATTAGGATACTTACCGAAATGACTATTCAGAAAAGAATTTCCTTTACTTTTCCAGAGGTGCCCATCTCTTTAAAACATTTGCCACCGCAATGTGACTGCTTTTTAAACGTTGTCAGCTACTTAGAATGATGGGGCACTCTTTGTTTGTCAGTTCATTAATTTATTTAAGATGTGTGTATGGTCAGATTCATGAAGGTAATAAATCTCTTTGGTAGAGACAGATAATTACTTTAACATGGCAAGACACAATAACACAGGACTTAATACAAAGCAAGCTTAGCATATGCATGTTAGGAAACAATAGAATGTAAGTATTAATAGAAAATAAAAAACAGCTCTCAATTACATAATCATTGAAAAGAACACATTTAGAAGTTGAACATTTGATATTTTCTCCCTCTAACAAGCTTGCCTTAATGCTAGATACTTTCCCACATTAAAATTCCACTAATGCCACCGTATTCAGATCTCTAGGGAACCCTTTCTCCTCTTGAAAATATTTTGGGGTTTCACAAAAATCGTTCGCCTGTCTCACTGGATTGAACCTCAAAGACTCCTTTGACGCAAGTGTTATTTTGACCACGTGAACATGGTTTCCATTTTTTAACTAGATTAAAATATGCATGAACAAACTGCTTATTGAACTTTAATGTTGCTTTGTTGCTTTGATGGTTTACAGATTTCTGTTTCATAGATGGTTTTCCCCCATACATTCTAAAAGTGAAATGATACATTGTAATTTGAATGATAATTTTGTTTTGATGATTTAATTGATAGCAGACAGAGGGATACGATCCCTGTTTTTCCATTTATGTTTTTTCCCCTGCTGAACAGATGAGACAACTAGGAGTTTCATAAACATCTGTAAATAATTAAGGGATGTTACACTAAACTGTATTTCCTTTACCTTCACCCCGGCTTTTCTTGGGGAACTGTATGGTAATCCTGTTTTAGAAAAAGAGCACTTTCCTCTCCTCACTCAGATATCCTTGCCCTTTCTTTTTGTCAGTTTAGGTGATGATTAAAGACAATCTGCCCACGTTAATTTTCGTGATGCCAGGGAAAGTCTTCCCACACCCTTTATTGTTATCATTCCTACAGTCTTTGCATCCACTACATCTTCAGCAGAGCATTCTAATGCAGTCTTTTTTTTTTTTTTTCAGCTAGGATTTTCAAAACTGTTCCTATGTTTTTACAAACCTATTTTAAAAAAAAATCGTGTAAAATGCTGGGGAAAAGAATAATCAGAACATGGTTACTAATCTGCTTGCTCGATTCTCTAGCCACACCATATTTTAGAAGAGCTGTTTATCTTTGCATGGACATGTAAAAAAAGGAGAATGCCAGCTGTTCAAACCTGCTCCACCTCTGTTGCATCCAAGAAGCTATTCATTTCCGTTTATCAGCTATTAAAAAGATTAGATTACATCCCAAATGGACTCTGACTTGACTTTCAGTGAGCAGCATTCACAATAGATGGAAAAAAAAATTAATTCAGCTACCAAAATATCTCTGTTGGCTTCAGTCCTAACAGGACTTTACAGCCCATGAGAAAGAAAAATTCTATCAGCAAACTGAAAAACAAATCAAAACACTCTCATTGAGTGCTGTTTGGTTATCCTAACACATACAAGGTCAAAGTTTGAGAAGCTACTATATATTTATTTTGACCTGCTGCCTTGAGTTGTGCAATGTTGTTTTGTATATATAGAAAGTCGTAGCCTCGGGAAGTCTTATGGCATTCCCTAGATAAACTGTTTTTCTCTAAATCCACCTTCTAAATTCCTCCCTCCACTCCTATCCCCCGACGTGAGCACAGTTTGTATTCCTGGTAGTTGATTTGGCTTTTTCACTGAAAAGTTCAGGAAAATCATAGAAATTTTGTTAATCACTAAGAGATTTATTGGAGGTAGAAACAGAGTTGGGGTGAAATCTTAATAACTGTTTTAAAGACTTATGAGAAGTCTAGTTTTCAATTTTTACACTTTGATTGAAATATAATTTCCATATAAACTACTGTACCTAAGTAGTCAACTGGAAGAAGTTTTACAGACTGAACAAACTCTTATATCCATTACTCTGATCAAGAAACAGTGCAAGGCCAGCATCCCAGAAGTACCTCTCAGGCCGGTCCCTTCTCTCTACCAATGGCACCAACTATCCTGAATTTTACTTAACTTTTTTACAGAACTTCGTGAATGATTATAAAGTCAACCCCGTCTTAATACCCACCACCCAGGTCAAAATTCTGAACTTCGCCAGCTACTCAAAAGCCCCTCCACGTACCTCATCCTAACTGTAGCTGTTCCCTCCCTTCAAATGTAACCACCATCCTGATTTTTATAGTAATCATTTCCTTGCTTTTACTTTTATGGTTTGGCACCCAAGCATGAATCCCTAGACATTATACTTTAAACTGTATTTCATTTCGATAGTTCTGATAGCTCTCAGAGCATTTTCAAACAATTATATAGAATATTGATTTGTCTTTACTTGCTATTGGCACACGTCAACATTTTCACTGCATGCTGAAAACCTTGGTATTATGAAGCTTGCAGGAGAAACAAAATGTGTTAGTCAGTGGTCTGGGGAAAGAAAGAAATCAGTAACCAGAACTCAACTCCCCTTCTGAAGAGGCCCAGGAATGAAGCAGCCAGGAGGAAAAATTAACTACCTTCACTTAACTGAGTCTCCCCCCGGGCCAAATGTGTGATTACCGATAGAGCTGCATTTTGCCTGTTCGTACCTTACCTAGTGTGTGAGTGAACAGAGCGCTCCAGTCTTTAGCCCTGAGAGTCCCTTTTTCCTTGTAAAGCACATTTATTCATCACCTCATTAAAATGAAGAAAATGAACAGAGTATAAACAAGTTAGATGGGAGGACGGTAGGGGTGGTCTACTATTAAATCCTAAACCCGAAGAAGATACTTGGGGAGCAGATGGGGGGAGCGGTGAGTCTTCATGGCCATTGCAAGCCTGTCTTTCCTTTATCTTTAGTATTTTGTTCAAAAAAGGGTCCAAGACACAGGGGTGGGGTGCATTAAGTGGAAATTGAGGAGAAACAAAAAAATCACAGACACACATACACAAACACGTCTGTAGGAAAAACAACCCTCCCCATCAACAGTGCTTGATGTGCACAGTATTTCTTTTGGCAAAGTTTAGACATGTCTTTCTAGTTAACAAATGCATTCTGCTGTCAGCTCCTTTTAAGAATTATACTCCATGCTTCATGCCAAATAACCTCTTTAAATATTAGTAAATAACTCAAGGTATCTTAGAGAGTCTGTGCTTGAGGAATTATGTTAAAACTTGGAATAGAAATGACAGGGGGATCCCCCCTCAGATATCTGCTCCCAGGAACCGGCTTCCCCAAAGTCGGCCTCCAAACTGGTGCACACCCACAACAGGGGAGAATAAAAAGGAAGTCGATTTAGTTGATTCTTTTGAGCCGTACTGTGCACAGATCCACTGTAGGCTCTTAAACAGTGAGGTTTCATTGTCAAAATTCTCCACAGAATGAAGAATCCTAAGGAGACGGTTAGAAGAACTCACTGAATCTCCTGTTGCCTCTGCCCACCTGGTGGGATCTTGATGGAATCCTTAGATTAATCCTGCTACTGTGGGGCATGTCTTGTGTTTCATGTGCAGCCATTGTAAACCGTGTGTATATATGTTTTCTTGGCTCTATCCCAGTCAAATTATTTTATTTCCTAGCCAAATGTCTCAGAGACCTTCTCTAGGCATGCACCGAGGCAAAAATGATTTTTCTCTCGGTTATCTTCAAAATATTCCAAATCATCCCTTCAGCAAATCACCCTTCCCATGTGGACTTTGTCCAAGAGATATAGACAGCTTTGTAGTTGAGATATTCATCAACTCAGCTTCCTGACATCAGCAGAGGCTGAGGTAATTTACAGAGGAGGGTGAGAATTAAGGAGAATGAGCTTATGATATGACAGTGTCTCCGCCTTCTTTGCAGGGGAGGTTAAGGGAATACTGACTTCAGCCCTTGATTTCCTCTAAACACCATATCGAACGAGCCTTCTAGCTATCCCCATGCCATTCAACTGAAGCAGAATTAAATATCTAAGTTTGCTGCTACTTAGTTGCATTATTCTATCACTAGAAATTAATGTGGCTAAAACAAAGCAGATCCTCTAGTTAAGTGTTTCCAATTTTCTTTCATTCTGAATTAGGGGTATAGGGCATACAGAATGTTATAAAAAAATCACTAGAAAATTACTCTCCTATAATACAGAAAGATATATAACTAGTTAATATTTAGGTAATGTGTGTCTGCGCATATACACACACATAGGTATGCATGTACCTGCATGTACACACACATATATGTACGTATGTGTATAAATACAGTCATTATTTGAGCTAGTTATGTTCCTAGAGTTGTTGATAATACTGAATTAGCGAATCCTGAGCCATTGCTCCTAGGGGAAACACGGGGTTAGATTCCTGGGACGCTCTAGTCACAACACCTTCCTCAGCCGATCAATACATAACCTTGTGTTAAGTGTGTTTCTGCTTAAAGAGAGCCTACTTAATATATGTTGTTGAGCCATTGACATTGAACTCACAGCCAATAGCACTGTAACTCACGCCTGAACGAATCTTATCTAACACGTGAGTTTTCTCTGTAAGTCACACCACAGCCTTCTTGGGCTAAGGATCACGAGACTGCACCTCAGCACTTTTACTCTTGGGGGTCATTTTAAACAGCAAAATCGCCAAGAAAAATAAAGCACAAAAATGTACAAAATGTGGCATTAAGTTTAAATGACCTTAAGTGTAAAGGACCCTTGTTTACTGTAAGAGGGCTGAAAGGATAAGGCAGAAAGTGACCTTGTTAACCTCAGCTGGGAACGTATGTCTTTGGCAACTTTTTTGCTGCTCTCTGCATGTCGGTGAATGACTGTAAAGTGCATGAGTATTGATTTGGGGGCTTACAAATAAATTTTAGTGAGTTGGCCAATTTAAAATTACGGAATCCATGGGATTGACATGTACACTACTATATTTAAAATAGATAACCAATAAGGACCTACTGTACAGCACAGGGAACTTGGCTCAATATTCTGTAATAACTTAAATGGGAAAAGAATTTGAAAAAGAATGGATACTTGTATGGGTATAACTCAATCACTTTGCTGTACACCTGTAACTAACACAACATTGTTAATCAACTATACTCCAATATAAAATAAAAATTAAAAAAATACGGAATCCACAAATACTGAGGTTCAACTCTCTATAATAGTATAGCGCTGCTGTATCTCACATTCATATTGAAGCACCATGACTGGCTGAACTGTCGTCCCTCTGTTGTTAAGCATTTAGCTTTTTATAAAATTTGGTATTATAAGTGAAACTTCAGTGAATAACTTTGGGGATAAGTCTATGTCTACATCTCAAATTATTTCCTTTAATGGAATTTCCCAGAGGTGTCGTAAGTATGAAATCAAAGGGTATGACAATTCTAAAGCATTTGTAGTATGTTGTTTAAAGACTTGGCTATATTTACACTCCCACTAGTGATGTGTAGGTGTCATTTTTCCAAAACGCTGAGCAGCCCTTCACAATCCAGCCCCAGAAAGATCTAGATTCTCTCTCTAGAACTCGCCTCTCTCACCACCACTAGGATAACCCTACCAGGCAGCTGTACTAAACTACTCACAGGCCCGCCAATATCCCACGCGTTCTCGGCCTCCTTGTCTGTCTCCCTGGGCTTCACTGCTTTCTCCTCGGCAAGCACCCCGTTATCTTTCCCATTTCATGTCGGAGGCCGCTCCTCCA
Source organism: Delphinus delphis (assembly GCF_949987515.2). Taxonomy (NCBI): domain Eukaryota; kingdom Metazoa; phylum Chordata; class Mammalia; order Artiodactyla; family Delphinidae; genus Delphinus; species Delphinus delphis. Next base: position 58,125,400 of record NC_082699.1, read on the forward strand.
CTTGTCTTCCCTGATCCTCCTTGCATTGGATCAGGGGCTTCTCTTACTTGTTCCTATAGATCCTCTCCTTGACTCCTACCATAGTATTTACCTCAGTGCCCTGAATTAGCCTGTTGACCCAAGTTTCCCCTCTTTTAGAATTTAAGATCTTTGAAGACAAAGGTTCTCATTCATCTCATATCTAAACACCTGGCACCACACTTGGCATAATAATTTGGTTGAAGGGATGAATAAATGAATAATGTGTGAATGTCTTGCATAGTTTCTCATCAAATCCCCATTGTGAAAATGAGTCAATCGGAAGGAATGACTCCACAGGGTCAGTGCTGAGGGTCAAGGATGACAGCCTGGTTCTATCTGCTCACTTCTTTCTCCCTGGGATTCAGTGTAGGGCAGAGCTCAAGATCACAGACTTTGGAGTCAATGTCGGGATTGAAATCCCAGCATTGCCAGTGATCAACTTTATAGCTTTGAAGAAGTCATTTTTCTTTTCTGAACTTTAGTTTCCTCATCTTTAAAATGGGAATCATGACACCCACCTCTAAGTACCATTGTGAGGATTAAAGGAAAGAATATACATAAGATGTTTTACGTTCACATGAAGTCCTCAATATGCACCTGGGTATTTAAAATCACCTCAATTCATTCTGAATTCTGTTGTCAGATTAAACTTTCAAAACCGGTTCCTGGATATTTCAACTCTAGGTTCAAAAATGCCTTTTCATCTTCAACTGGTCATTCTGTGTCCTCTTCAACATGTCCTTATTCCCAGGACACATCCTATGACCACATCCTCTCTCCTTGCAGCTCCCACCAAACTGAATGAGGTGCCTCATGCTTGCCTCCCCTGGTCTTACTGCCTAATGACAGCTCATATGTAATTGCTTCACCATCATATTCTCAGGTCCTTGCACAACGCATGGCCAAAAATATGCTCACACTGAATTTCAAAGAAGTGAATGAATGAATTCTGCCTTTCTTCCTCCTTATCACAATCCTTTGAGGTCTAGGTCAGATGCCACTATGACAATCCTCTCTGGGAGGCAAACTACACTACTATACTATCTCACACTCCTCTGCCTTCCTATAATGCTTCTGGATTTTAATGCAACCAAATTTGATTCTTCCCTACTTTGAATCCCATGGCAATTTGTTTTTACCCCCATTATGCACTTGGTTTTTTAATTTACATCATATTTATTTGTACATATTATCTACTTTTCAGAATGTATGTTTGGCCAGGTGGTTTCTCTACCTGCCAAGTACAATATCTTGTGCATAGTCACTAATTAATCGGTATTTGTTGGGTTGAATCTATTGAAATTGTCATGAGACTAAGTCCTTCTTTAATACTATAAAGCAGTACCCCATAAAATCCTATTATTAGATATTATTAAGTTCATTTTACAAATTAAGACATAGAGAAAGAAAGAAATTATGGAACACAGAACTTTTGATATAAACTCAAGAAAATTTGTCTCTGCATTTCCACACCCAAAGGGAAGTATACACTGACCCAGTTAGCATGCAACTCAATTTTCTCATACCTACAAACATGCATTCATATTTACATATTTCATATTTCTCTCCAACCTTCCTGTTATTGTCCAGACAATTGTGACCTACTTATGCTCCTAAAACTGTAATTTTCAAAATTCTAAATGCTTTCTTTTATGGTCTGAGATAAAGACAGCCAAAAGATAACACATGATCTTTGTTAGCCTTCCTGAACCTACTAAGAATAATAATTATAACTAAGAATTATAACTAAGAATTAATAATCACGGCACTACCTTTTCCTCGTATACTACTTTATAGTGTACATACGTCCTATAATATGATCCCCACATCCACACAATGAGGCACTTAAGGCAGGTGTTATTATCCCTGCTTTGCAGATGAGGAAGTTGAGACAATTACATGAAAGGTTAATTGATACTCAAGGTTATTCACTTGGTAAGTGGCTGAGATGTGACTCAAGTCCAAGTTGTCTAACTTGAAATTCTTTCCAGTCCATCCAAGAGTTTTCCCAAGAATGAGCAAGAGCAACAGTGAGAAGCAGAAGGTAAAAAAAATGGGAAAAAAGACAGGAGGAGAATTACAGAGTTATGGGGGTGACTTAGATTAATTGGGGGATACTTTAAGAATATTCTAAAATGTCTGTGTGTGGAAAGAGAGAGTTCAGTTTTGGAAATGATGTTTTGTGCACACCAATGAACACTGCAGAAATTTCTTGCAAATTTGTAGAGGAAAGTATGCACCCTCAAATCTGAAATCTGGAAACTAAAATCTATAAAATCCATATGCAGGATCTATTTGAGTGTCTTATTTAAAGACTCAGAATTGCAATAGAACTCAGGTTTGCATTGGTCATTGTTAAATGTTAAAACATAAGAACAAAATATTAATGCTATTTCTTGCTCAAAATTGTCCTTAATGATTAAATATTCAAATTTGATATTTAAAAGAGTCTCCTCTCAATAGCTGTCTACATCATTTTCCTCCAAAATGAAAACAATATAGATATTTTTACTGATTATGTTTTAGTAAAAACAATTCAAGCACAATAGAAAATATAGAGAAGGTTTTAAAAAATCATCTCCAAGCTCACTGCCCTATTCACCTGCATGTTTAAACACATCCCTTTCTCTCTCTCTCTTTTCCTTTTTAAACAGAAATTGGATCCTCCATTCACACTATTTCGTGCTGCTTCCCCCTTCCCCTGGCTCCTTCCAGCATCCTTCAGAGAATGCAGCTTAACGTCTGGCACCCGTATTCCTTTAGCTCTTCATATACTGAGTCACAACCAGTAGAGCCCAAAGGAAACCACATGTGTTGAATCTCTGACATGCGAATTAAACCCAAAGTGGGTTGTTATGAATATGGCTACTTTCTGATGAAAAAATTGCTAGGGATTAAATTTAAAAGCACTAAGCAAACTGATAAATATAAACTCTCGTGACAGATGCTCTGAAATGTCAATAAAAAATTTCCCAGAGAAACAAAAAGGATACTCTCTTAGAATATATTAGGAAGAAAATAAATTAAAATTCCTGGTTTGTTCCTGTCAAAAGAGCCTTAAATGTCATCTAAGATATGAACTTTTATCAAAATATACAGAACTACGACTTGATTCAATACATACATCTATAAATATAAAGGCTTGTCCAATTTGTCTGGGATTCATACAGTTTATGTGAAATAATTCATTATGCCCAAGACAACCAGTATTTTTTTTGTTTCTTTCCAGACGTTAAGTATTTTCAGATTATAATGATAACTCTTTAGTGACATACTTAAGAAGGCTAAGAGGGAGACTGTGGGCTAGAAGAGCATCTTAATATCAGCAGGGTTATCACAAGGCCTTTTGCCTACTATGCCCTATGGTAAGATAAAATCAATGTCCAAGACAAAGTCTCTCGAGGTATTTAAATTAAGTTGATAATTTTAATTACGGTCTATAAAGCTTTATCAACTTATCATAAAAATAAAGAGAAATTCTAGCTAATTAATGAATATTCTAAATTAAATCATTTTAATGAAATGTAATCATTGCTTTTAAGCACGAGGCATTTTCTAGTATGATATTAAAAAGTATTAATAAGAATATTACAACAATGTCTCATTCACACAACCAGGGTATTCCTAAAACAACAATAACAACAGCAAAAGCAAATAAACAAAAAAACAGGCTTAACTGCCAGAAATTTTGGTAAAATAAGGGTGAAAATGAATGAAAACGAATGTTAAATTCCTGGGAGAGGTCGTTATTTAAAGGAAATAGCAAATATAATAATTTATTAAAAAGAACTTTTGAATTTGTTTCTTTTGAAAGTTTAAATTTTGAACTGTAAGATAAAGTGAAAATATACATACAAAATGTGTAAATATTTGGGAACAACTTTTAAATAATTAATGATACTTTAAGTAATAATTGCATTATGGTGTGTCCAAATTATCTCCAATTTTGAATTACTAAGTGTCTAGGACATTTGTCCCAGCTACTGCTGAGCATTTTAACAGATGGGCCATTTTGTCACCCTGAAGAGGAAAAAACAATATCTTCCTTTGCCTTAAGGCCCAATCTTCTTTAAGGCCAAATTCCTGGATCTCTATGAAGTGGCCGGGATGGGGCAAAGCCAACTCCAGAAGAAACACATCCTGAACCTCTTCCTTGAATAAGCTAATATGTAGCTGAGTTACGGAGCCAGAGTCAAAAACTCTCAGATTCCTGAACAGGAAAGTATTTCTTTCTCCTTTGCATACATGGTTGCTTTGTACCCGCCAAACAACACATACATAAAGTAGAACAGTATTTTTCTTAATGCCATTGTTAAAGTGAATACCTCAACAGAGCTTTCAAATATGAATTTTGCCTCAAATTTTTAAAACCAAATTTGCAAATCATTTAGACAATAACATTAATTTTTCCTTATTCTCCAAGTGTCTGCTTGTAACCTAGCAAGAACTTCCGTCTTCTACTCTGCTGAAAGTTAATTACATGCCCATTTCCCCCACTGGTTAGTTAGCTCTTTGAGGGTGAGGTCCATGTCTTGTCATCTCTGTATTCCCCAGAGTCCTCAGCACAATTTCTCCTACACAGCACATACCTGAATTGACCTCTCAGCAGAATTCAACACTTTGGATCAATTTTTTCCTCCAAACTCTCTTTTCTGTGGGCTCCGCTCTTGGTTTTCTATGACTCAGACTACTGCTTCTCAGTTTCTTCTTCTTGCTCCTCTCCGTCTGACTTTTAGGTAGTGGGGTTTCTCAGAGCTCTGTCCTGTAACTTCTTTCCTGCTCATTCTATACAAAATCTCCTTAAGCAATCTCATATACTCACATGGTTTCAATTACCATCCATAAAAGCAAATCTGAAATTTATATCTCCAGCTCAGACCTCTTTTCTGAACCCCAGATCATGTTTTCAAATGCTTACTTGTCATCGACAATTGAGTGTCTCACAGGCACCTTGAAAGCAGCATGCTCAAAGTAAGCTCATCTGACTTTCCCTGAATTTGTCTTCCTGGTCCGGTTTCCTCAAAAATCCACGATCTTCCTAGTTGCCCAAGCCAGAAATCTAAGTCTATCTCTATCCACATAGCTAAGCTAATAGCCACGTCCTACTGGTTGATATTCTAATTATCTAAAATCTACGGCCATCTCTCAAATCGCCACAGCCATGCTCCTAGCCCACGTTATTGCTTAGACTACTGCAATAACCTTATGATAGTCTCTCTGTTTCTTTCTTGCCTTCCATCAAATTGTTCTCCACACTCCATCCTGAGATTGGTTTTTCCTGTTTAACACCTTTCTTTGGCTTCGCATTGCACTTGGGATAAAATACAAAGCCCATACCACGGCCCCTAAGATCCTGCACCATGAACCTCCTGACTAGCTCTTGGAGACTTTACCTTATACTGTTCTCCCATCTGCTCGTCCTACGCCTCAAACATCCAACATCTCTCAGGACTGAGGACCTTCAACCCATGATTGCCTTCTTGTCTAAAATGCTCTGTCTGTTCCCTCTTTTCTTCTTCCAACCTAACTAACTCTTACCCATTCTCCACTTCTTAGCTTACGTGTCACTTCCTCATGAGAATTTTTTCTCTTTGCCTCTCAGATCAGAAAGAGCTGTTATATAAACTCTCATTTCAATTTTCCTTTGTCTTTCATAATCTTCTCCATGCCCTCTTATCTTTTATAACATTCATCACATGTGCATACCTATTTGATGTGGAACTCCCCATGTTAGACTGTAAGCTCCATGCAGATGGAGGCCATCTAAGGTCTTCTTCATTAATGTGTTCTGTGTGTCCAACACAATGACTGATACATAGTAGGGACTCAAAAACTTTTTGCAGGACAAAGGAACAAATGCATGAACAAAAGCTCTTCAAGAAATATTTATTGGATGAACAGTTTGGTGTCCCGCTATGTATTAAACAACTCAGTTTTAAGTGCAGAACCAAGGAAGTGATCAATTATATTTTATTCTTATTCTTGTTTCTACAAAGGATTGAATGTGACTACTTCAGTAATATTAAGTCCAGATTCAATAACATAATTCATATGCTTAAGAGAAAGTGGAATTTTTCAACAAACGCTAAGATAGCCTAACTTGCTCATTACTGGTGGACAAATACTTGCAAAGAAGAGATTTATTATTGCAGAAATGACTTCATTATCTTCAACTGTTCAGATGAAAGAAATCATCTGTTCAGATTTAAAAAGGCACATTAGAAACATACATTTAGCTCTATTCTAAATATATTAAGAGGAATTGCTTTAAGTAACTCAGGGAAAAAAATCTGGTTTACTTCCTTGCTTTTGCTGAAACATTAAATTTTCAGAAAATAATATATTTTCTCTTGTATTTAGTCATGTATGCATAGATAAAATCTATTACCTCTATCAACCAAAAACTTAACGTGGCAGAGAAAAATTATATTATGTGAACTGATTTGTCTGTGTATTTTCTTCATCTTTATTTAAAATGATTAGAATTTAGTTATTTTTCTCAGATAATAAGCATACATGTAATTTCCAAATAATTGAATTCTTACTCAGAAGGAAGGCCAGAATAGCTTATTTATTTCTCCAATGTGAAGAGGAAAATGATAATGTGATCAGCCTGTTTTTTAGTAAATGTCACTTCTCAACTATTATATGGAAAATTTTCACTTTCTGAAATCATGGAAACTTTTATTTAAAAATTGTTGAACCTGACTCATTTAAGGCCTAAATATATATAAGGTAAATAGAAATCAAGCTAAATTTATCTCTTTGGTAGCTAAAGGTCTATATTGGGAAGTGTGCTCTATAATAAGTAAACATCAGACTAGGAAGGTTAGGGTTTAAAGAGTTTTATTGCAAAAACCTTCACTTTTAATTTTTGTATTTTCCATTTATATTTTTTCATAGATGTTTGAAGCACTTAAAATTTGTTTTGGGGCATGACCACTGACCGAGGACAAGCTTTTTTAAAATTTACTTTTATTATTTATTCATTCATTCATTCATTCATTATTTACTGTCATGAAGAATATAAATGGAAAGGAACTAGAGTCATAAATAATAGCCACACATAAACTTTAAGCAACAAAAAGTAAGTCCACCTCACACACACACTTTATAAAGCTAGTTCTGCTCTTCAAAATTGGGCACCAGCACATTTCCAAGACAATTAAAAACAAAAGGTCAGTTTGAAAGCTTTGGCACGGAAGATTGATCCTTGCTAGTACTACCAAAGGCCAGTAAGTTCCAGGGAGCAGAATTCAGACTGAAAGCTATGCAAAGTTCTACAGGGACTTAATATTTAACATCATTAACTTGAGTGAAATATCAATACTATGGTACAGTGGATAATTTTCGGTTTTATTTTTATACAATATATTCAAATACTATTATATCCTCAGTTCCTCTTCCTTTTAACTTTAGGTAGTAAATCAAGAGAGGTATTTCAGTTTGCTTATTGGAAACTACTTCAACTCCTACTCACCAACAGATTAGAACAGGTTAAACAGGTATTTTATAGAAGTATTAAAATGATAAAGCCAAATATCAATCAGTGTAACTGCCAAAAGCATAATGTAGCTTCACATAATGATTGGGGAAGGTGTATTAGTCATGTCAGGCGATGGGGCAGCTCTGTCGGTATGACTCAGAAGGTATTACACATCTACATCACCATGTACATATAGGTTATATTTTAGAAGCAAATCTTTCCTTTGATAATAATTTATTTATGTAACATATCTACTTTCATAGGCACTGAAGGAGGAGTTTCTGAAAAAGGGATCACATAATTTGCCTCTAGTGAAAATATGCAACAGTTCTGTGTCAGGAGCCCTTGTCTGCCTTTGGTATCTTGTCACTGCCCTCCTAAAAAGATCTTACCTGAGTCATAAAAGCAAAAATTTTCATAGGTATAATCTACCTTAGTGGCAACCTGGTCCAAATCTCTCATTTTACAGATGAATATGTGAGCATCAGAAAGACTCAGTGAGTGGATTCAGGCCATTAAATGTGTTTTGTTTCTGTTTTAATTAATTGATTGATTGATTGAATATAGTTGACTTCCAATATTATATTAGTTTCAGGTGTATGACATAGTGATTCAATACTGTTATTGATTACACTCCATACAAAGTTATTATAAAATATTGGCTATATTCGCTGTGCTGTACGTTACATTCTTGTATCTTACTTATTTTATACATGGTAGTTTCTACTTCTTAACCGCTTTTCCCTATCTTGCTCCTCCCCAAAACCTCTTCCCACTGAAGCACTAGTTTGTCCTCTGTATCTGTGAGCCTGCCATTTGCAACAACATGGATGGAACTGGAGGGTATTACGTTTAGGGAGATAAGTCAGACAGAGGAAGACAAATACTGTATGTTTTCACTTATATGTGGAATTTAAAATATAAGACAAAGGAATGTTTGTAACAAAATAGGAATAGACTCATTGAAGGTGTTTGCAGAAATAGGATTTGAACTTCTGATTCCCAAAATAGGTCTCTATCACCTGTAACAGTTGTCTCTAGACTTATTTTCATGATTTTCATATTTCAAACAGACATTTTTAAAGAATCAATATACATTTGCCAAAATTTATTTTGTCACGGGAGACATTAAAAACACATCCACCAACAATATTACTAATATTTGATAGAAGAGCTGACTTTTTGACACACAAAAGAGGAAAAACAGACAATCAAAATAAAAGGATGCATTCTAACTTAAATAAATTTTACTTTATGGAAATCTCACTACATTTTCTTTGTTCTGCTCATTTTGTTGGAGGCCAGCAAACCCTTCACCATCAATCAGTATTCACCTTTACTATTGTGTCCTCATTGGTAAGCTCTCTGCATTTCACACAAGGAGAGAATTCCCTCGTGAGAATAAACTTCAACACTGGGTTAGAATGATTGTAAGATTGAGGGGTTTTTTCAACTCCTTCTTTGTTCTTCTTCAACTCCGAAAAGCTTATCTCAGTGACATTCCATGCTTATTTCAGAATGAGAACACCTTTCTTGGCTTAAAAAATTTTGTGAAAGGTTAGGGTACCTCAGGGCAACCACTAACCACATGTAGTTATTACACAATTCAAACATGGCTAGTCCAGGGCTTACCTGGTGGCTCAGTGGTTGAGAGTCCACCTGCCGATGCAGGGGACACGGGTTCGTGCCCTGGTCCGGGAGGATCCCACATGCCGCAGAGCGGCTGGGCCCGTGAGCCATGGCCGCTGAGCCTGTGCGTCCGGAGCCTGTGCTCCGCAATGGGAGAGGCCACAACAGTGAGAGGCCCGCGTACCGCAAAAAAAAAAAAAAAAACAGAAGAGAAAACATGGCTAGTCCAAACTAAGATGTTCTGAAGATGTAAAATAGATACCGGATTTTGTACAAAATAGAACACAGAATATACATAAATAATGTCTAAATTGAGTACTTGTTGAAATGATGATAGTTCAAACATATTAGAGTAAATGAAATATATTATTAAAACGAATTTTGCCTGTTTATTTTTACTTTTTTAATGTGGGTACAAGAAAATTTTAAATGACATGCAATTTAAAATCACATCTTGGCTCCCATGACGTTTCTGTTAGACAGCGCTGGTCTGCATTGAACGAATACTGTGGCCAGAGTTCTCAGGTTCCCTATTTCCTCTCTAGCTCCCCCTGTTGCTGTCCTCAGAGGTCACGTGGCTTTGTCACCTTTCTCCCAGAATGACCCCAACCTAACAGCAGAATGTACATTCCATATCTGATGAGACAATAATTCAGGAGACATCACTCACTAAACCATGGGTGTCACTCCTAGAACTATTCTTACTCCCTGGTGAATTATTTTAGGCAAGCGTAGGTTCTGCCTCTCCTGTGAGATCTAAAGGGATAAAGCAGAGAGAAGCACTAAGTTCTCTGAAATGCCAGGAGCATCTAAATAAATTCAGCTGCTTATCCATATAGGCTCCTAGAGTAGATTCTGTCTACCCTGTAGAATACCAATAGGAAGAGTACCTCTATCCTGGAAGCCTTTATTACACTGTCCACATTAGTAAACAGAACACACACGCAGAAACATTCTGAAAAAGCAAATATAAAAAGAACGTGAATCCAAAAACATTTGAAGTGCTTAACAACATTAACACTTTTTCTTCCATTTTCCTACATTAAAGACATCGTCTGTGACAGCAAATTGAGGGATTTTCCCTGTAATTTGAGAGTGACAACAGAAACTGCTGCTTTCTCTAAATCTTGATAAACTCAACCTTTTTTCAATTAGTGGAACCTATTGACATAAATGTACAACAGTAGATGTAGACTTTTTTTCCTCAACATATAATTCCATTTGCTGGTTGGGTCATAGGCTGTAGCCCTATAGGTTGAATGGCTGGTTTATGCATCACAGAATTACTCAGCACAGTTTTTGATGATAACCTTGCCATAGCTTCCAGGTATACTGCAGCTGAATACAAAGCGAGACTGTCTGAGTACATTGTTTAAAATGTCTCCAGTGACTCACTGGTCCATGGCCTCTGTCCAGTGAAACGGGTAATCTGCAAGTAGGCAAGGCCATGTTTTTGTGTTATTTTCTGAAAAGCTTCAGAGACATGACTGTTGCAATGAGTTTTACATAATGGATAAAGAAAGTCCAGGCTGTCATTATTCCACACCTAGATTATTATTGGTTCTATTCTGTCCCTTCCCAAACTTAATCCATCCTGTATATGGCTGCCAGAGGAATCTTCTGATAATTTCTCTTTTTCATCATATCAAAACCTACAGCATATCATAACTTATAAGGACTAGCACATCTGGTGTAAGCTCTATTTGACACCAGAGTCTTTCATATATAAACCCTTTACCCATATACAATCTCATTTCCTGTAACTGGAACCTCTTCCTATTTTAGTCACTCTTTATGTTCCTGAACATTCTAGATCATGTGTCTGTTCTTGCACTTCCCACTGTCAGATTTCCCATCACCCCTGCTCATTGGCTATCTAAGTTCTATGTTGAAGGTTCTTTTTTCATGACTCTTACATCTCCCAAAGATCTCTTTAATTCTCTAATTGAATGTACTACTAAATTATATGCACCCTTGAATTCTTCCCTCTTTGTTCCCCCAACTGTTAGTTTTTCCTCCCTGGTTGGATTGTAAATTCCCCGATATTGCCCATCAAACTCAGCACAGTTTTAGACCTGTATATTATACCATGTTTAAGAGCAAGTATGTGTGTTCCCAGAGACCTGTTTCTGAAATTCTAGCTCTAAAACTTACCTAAACTCTGTAAGGCACAGTTTTGTCGTCTGTAAAATAGTGATAATAGAACCTATTCATGACGTCTGTTGGGTTAAATGAGATGTCCATGAGAGGTTTCCTATCTTTCTCCAAGAGAAGTTTTTGATAGAGGAGGAAGAAGCAGAGTGTATGGGGATACTGGGCAAGTTGTATAGAATAAAATGAGTATACTATAGAGGGGAAACTGGGTACATAAACAAAAATGATGGGTGTGGATAGCAAATTCATTTTGCATAGGCCTAGCTTTCATTATACCTATTTCATTACAAATATCCTTTAGTGTAAGGTCACTGGCATTTAGCTATGTTATGTACTTAAAAACATCTAAAGTTATCATTTGTCTGTTTAAAAACCTTGTAAGACTCCCTATTGCCTCTAAGATAAAAGTGAAATTCATTAGCTCTACATGACCTACACACTTCTCTAGCTTTAGTTCCCATTTCTCACCTACGTTGTACTTTGTGCTCTTGCTGACTACAGCTATCTTTTCCTGAAGATACTATGTTTGAGTCTGCATTCTCCTTCTGCATGGAATACATTTATTTCTTCCTCTCTTTCTTTCATTCTGTTCTTAGGAATACCCAACCAATCCTTCAAGTTCTGACTCGGTCACATATCCTCCAAAGATACAACTTTCCCATGATGGTCTCGGGAGTACCATATACGTCTGAATGTAAAGTGAGTTTCCTTCTCAAAATCATCTTTCAAAAAAAGGAGGGGCACCTTAATTCTTTTAAAAGTATTTTCTATTATGGGAAATTCTTTGCATTTCTATTTTGAATAACAATTTATTTGGGGGAAGTCATATTAAGCAGAAATAACTGCTATTTTTTTTTAAAGATGTGGACAATTTTTTTTAAGTCTTTATTGAATGTGTTACATTATTGTTTCTGTTTTATGTTTTGGTTTTTTGGTCCCGAGACATGTGGGATCTTAGCTCCCCGACTAGGGATCGAACCCGCACCCCCTGCATTGTAAAGTTAAGCCTTAACCACTGGACCGCCAGGGAAGTCCCACTGCTATTGGTTCTTAGAGACGCCCCTGATGAAACTGGGTAATAAAAGCTGGCAAATACATTTACACAGATTTTAAAATTATTTTTTCCTGTGTGATATCATACCTGAAAAATTATATTATTGAAAATAAGTCGTTTAACAGTCACTTAAAATGTAGTATAGGAAGTGGTTATAATGTGGAGATCCCAAAAATATTATTTGTAAAGGATAAATTTTTTTAAGTGATTCCAGTGTTTATTTACATAGGCACTTGAAACTGTGGATAAAATTTTCAATGATGACACCAAGATTAAACAAATGCTATACCTCTAATAATTTAGACAAAATGAAGATGGCAAGCTCCCAAAAAAACAGTTTGATGGGTCAAGGAGCAGCTCTAGTGATGATAAAGAAATTGATGTCAAAGGCTAGGAAGAGTTTGAAAAAAATGTTTCATGGAATATGTGAATGGTATTAAAACAGAATTGCTAAATTGATATCTTATTTTAAATAGATTTTATAATCTGGTCAACAAATTAAATAGTGGAAACTGTTCTTAACTAATTCATCATCATCTTAAAATGTTATTAATTCCAGTTGGTCAAAAACGTTGTTTAGTTATTTTCTTTCTTTTTTTCCTTCTTACTGTGAAAATGGGGGAAATCACCTTACATTTCGGTCACTGCATATTGGAGCAGGCACGGTATTTCCTCCCTCCCCTGTGCTCTCCTGGCAGTGAGTCGATTCCATTGTATTATAATTACTTGTCTGTCTCCTTTCTGGACTGTGAATGCCTTCGGCACATGGTCAATTCCTTATCATCTTTCTGTCCTGAATATCTAAGCCAAAGCCTGGTTCAGACATTTTTTCACAGAAAGTGAAAATAAGTCAATTCTTAAAGAAATGGTTAATTAATACTAGTACCATAATAAAATGCTAGCTTTTATTTCAATCTTTTGTTAAAATGCTGTAAATAACTGTGCAACCTAAAAGAAACTAAACCTAACTTTTATCTTGACCATTTGAAATTAGTGCTCAGGAAAAGTTTTTTTTTTTTTTTAACATCTTTATTGGAGTATAATTGCTTTACCATGGTGTGTTAGTTTTTGCTGTATAACAAAGTGAATTAGCTATACATAAACATATATTCCCATATCTCCTGCCTCTTGCCTCTCCCTCCCACGCTCCCTATCCCACCCCTCTAGGTGGTCACAAAGCACCGAGCTGATCTCCCTGTGCTACGCGGCTGCTTCCCACTAGCTATCTATTTTACATTTGGTAGTATATATATGTCCATGCCACTCCCTCACTTCGTCCCAGCTTACCCTTCCCCCTCCCCATGTCCTCAAGTCCATTCTCTACGTCTGCGTCTTTATTCCTGTCCTGCCCCTAGGTTCATCAGAACCATTCTTAAAAGATTTTTTAGAGTCCATATATATGTGTTATATAACAAATACCGGTCACTGTATATTTGTTTTTCTCTTTCTGACTTACTTCACTCTGTATGACAGACTCTAGGTCCATCCACCTCGCTACAAATAGCTCAATTTCGTTTCTTTTTATGGCTGAGTAATATTCCACTGTATGTATGTGCCACGTCTTCTTTATCCACTCATCTGTCGATGATACTTAGGTTGCTTCCATGTCCTGGCTATTGTAAATAGAGCTGCAATAAATATTGTGGTACATGACTCTTTTTGAATTATGCTTTTCTCAGGGTATATGCCCAGTAGTGGGATTGCTGGGTCATATGGTAGTTCTATTTTTAGTTTTTTAATGAAGCTCCATACTGTTCAGGAAAAGTCTTCTGAATGAATGAGTGAATGTGTGAATTATTCCTTTCTAAATAACTTTACGTATGTATATATCTTTCATTATAAAACACACTGTTTTTTATATTTTAACATTCAAGAACTAGGGTATGTCTTACGGCCTATACTACATAAAAGGATAGCATTGTCTCACAATTTAAGTGGTAACCCCTTCTTTTTTTTCTTTATGGTACATAAAAAGGGGTATTTCTAACAAAAAGGTGACTGCCAACAGAGAAGAAAAGTTCGGACTTATTAATCACTTTCTATGTGTAAGGTGTGACAACCTTGATCAGTAAATGATCTGATCACTATTTTATAGATGAGCTCCCCAAGGCATAAGGGGTTAAGTAACGTGATGTAAGATCACAGCTAGCACCACATGCTCTACCTTTTGGGGGGAAAATTGTTTGACCTTTGAAAGGGGAGTGAAGAAATCATGAGAGCTTTTACTTCACTTCTTCAGATTTATGCTATGGCTCAAAATGTATCATTTCTAGTACTTGTTAATCACCATACCTGAATGTATCGTAACAATTCAACTATAATAGTGATGATACTTAAGAAACTGCGTTGAGGAAGCTATTCAAGCTATTTGTGTCACTTGGTTAAATAAAGCATGTACTTCTAAATTTTATTTTATTTTCATTAGAAAAGTAAAAAAAAAATAAAGACATATGCCTGCTGGGTACTGGAGAGAATTACTATGATAGGCATGGCTTGCCTCCCTGACTTAACCCAGTTTTCAAAATAACTCCATTGCTATGAATTTAAACATTGAAGTCAGTACAGTATCCCTCACCCATGCTATTGTCTCAAAGCTGCCATCAGATGTCCTTTTTCCCCATCGAACAGAAACAACAGCAACACATATTAAGTGTATATTTTTAGACATCTTACTTTGTTTGAAGGTGAAGCGCGGATATTCTGTAATGACAGAAATGTTAAAGTTTCTTCAGAATGCTTTATGTATGTGCATGTATCGATACATAGGTATATGTGAGTGCTCACACACACACACACATTTCTTTAATCCAATAAATATTCACTGAGCAGTACTACAACAAGGCAGGCACTATGTAGGTCTACGTTTCTTAGTGTGGAGTAAAATAGGCAAAGTCCTTGCCTCCAGAGAGCCCTTTGTCTAGTGGGAAAAAAGAAAAACACATTTAAAAAACATAATTTAAATTATAGAAGAAAGAAAAAAAAGACAGAAAAGAAATGGATATTAAATATAAAATATGAGAAATCTCCCCTCTCCTCATGTTGTAAGAATTTGAAATGTCCTTTGAATTAAACCAAATCCAAGCATGATGATTGTGCTTGTGTTCATTAGAAGCAAACCAAGGTAAACCAAGTGGGAGTCCCTTAGGATGCAATTAGAGAGGTAAGAGACATTTAAACCTTCCATCAGGGTGAGCATGAAGTAATCCCAGAGAGGGAGGACAGAGTTTTAATTTAATAAGCAGAAATATAATCAATAGAATAGATTGGGAGATAGACACAGTGATCAGAAACGGCAAGAAGCATTACCAAGTGCTGTTGGGGAAGAAAACTACCTTGGTTAAGGGAACTTGAGGATTACAGTTTCCTCACCAAGGAATAGCATAGGGTGAGAAAATTTAAAGCTGCCTTAGCTGAGAGGATTTTTAAACATTTTTATTGGAGTATAGTTGATTTACAATGTTGTGTTAGTTTCAGGTGTACAGCAAAGTACACATATACATATATCCACTCCTTTTTAGGTTCTTTTTCCATATAGGCCATTATAGAGTATTGAGTAGCATTCCCTGTGCTCTACAGTAGGTTCTTATTAGTTGTCTATTTTATATATAATAGTGTGTGTATGTCAATCCCAATCTTCCAATTTATCCCTCCCCCCGTACCCCCTGGTAACCATAAGTTTATTTTCTACATCTGAAACTCTATTCTGTTTTGTAGATAAGTCCATTTGCATGCCCCCCTTTTTTTTAGATTCCACATATAAGTGATACCATATGATATTTGTCTTTCTCACTTCACACAGTACAGTCACTATGGAGAACAGTATGGAGGTTTCTTAAAAAACTAAAAACAGAGCTACCATATGATCCAGCAATCCCACTCCTGGGCATATACCCTGAGAAAACCATAAGTCACAAAGATACATGCACCCCAATGTTCATTGCAGCAATAGTTACAATAGCCAGGACATGGAAGCAACGTAAATGTCCATCAACAGATGAATGGATAAAGGAGATGTGGTATATATATATATATGATGGAATATTACTCAGCCATAAAAAAATGATATAAAGCCACTTGCAGCAACATGGATAGACTGAAAGGAGTTTTTTAAGTTCACATAACTCTATTCCGCAGCCATCTGATCCTTGGCTGCCCTGAGACAGTGCTTCTCAATGGGAACTCTTCATCCCCCAGGAGATGCTCGACAGTGGTAGGAGACAGTTTTGGATGTCACAACTGAAGCAAGGGTGATTTTGCTGTCCCAATGCCCAGGACAGCCCCCTCATGACAAAGAATTATCTTGCCCCAAATGTCAATAGTGCAGAAGTTGAGAAATCCTGCTTTATTGTAAAAAGGACTCTCAGCAACAACAGAGAGGTAGAGATAGAAATGATAGAGATTGAGGTAGAGATAAATAGATTGATAGATAGATAGACAGAAAGACAGTTAGATAGATAGATAGATAGACAGATAGATAGATAGACAGATAGAGAATATGCTATGCTTTTGAGGTACAACTGCTCCTGGAGGGAGTTCTCTAGGAGCTGAGAGTGCTCCCTGTCTGAAAGCCAGCAAGAAGGCAAGAACCTCAGTCCTACAACCTCCAGGAACTAAATTCTGCCAACAAGAATGAGCTTGGAAGCAGATTTTTGCCAGAGTCTACAAAAAAGAACTCAGCTTGACTGACACCTAATTGCAACTGTGTGATACTCTAAGCGGAGAACCCAGCTACAGCAGGCCATATTTCTGATCCACAAAAATGTAAGCTAATAAATGGGCATTGTTTCAAGTCACTAGGTTTGTGGTAGGTTGTTACACATCAATAAAAAACTAATACAACACACGAAGAATAGATATCATAGTCTGGCACATTCCAATACACCCAGTTAGATTGCAAGCTGCCTTTGGGCAGGACTCAAGCTTGTGGTGTTCATTATTACATTCCTCAGGAATGGTATCAGGAACATGGCAGCCTTCAATAAATATTTGTGGACTCACTCATTTGTCTTGGCTTCATAGTTTTTCTTCATTGTCAAGGAACACATTGGAATTTTGTGTACACAAACATAACTATATTTACACAATCTGTGAATTTGCTTAATGTGAACCTGAGTCAAAGAGTTGAATCTGGGGCTTCCCTGGTGGCGCAGTGGTTGAGAGTCCACCTGCCGATGCAGGGGACACCGGGAGAGGCCACAACAGTGAGAGGCCCGCGTACCACAAAAAAAAAAAAAAAAAAAGAGTTGAATCTGTGTTGATTATACCTGTAAACATAGGTTTCTTATCAGACAAGGTAGGTTAAAAACCCTGAAAAGAATAAACTAACCATGGTAAAAGCCCCTTTGTAGAGGAACTGACCAGCTGGTCCATTGTCCTTAAACACATACATTTATATTTCTGGGTAAAGGTGACGGTGCCTGTTATGGGTCACCTTGACCGGGCACAGTGTCCAACTATTTGTTCAAACATTATTCTGGATTTTTTTGTGAAGGTGGTTTCAGGTGAGATTTACATTTAAATAGATGACTTTTGAGTAAAGCAGATTGCCCTGCATAATGTGGATGGGACTTATCTAATCACTTGAAGTCCTGAACAGAACAAAGTCCACCTACTTAAAGCCTTAATTGAGTGCACTAGATTACATGACTATTATGAGTGTCTAAGGGTTCTATTACTTAAAATCATAAGAAAGATACTTGATAAAAATACATATAATCCTTTCCCAAATCCAAACTATGGTTTCCCTCATATAAAATACTAGCACATGCTAATTTATTTCTGTAAAATTTTACTGCAATTGTGAAATGTACAGTTCCATTATATATGAGTTGCAAGTGACTCCTTGGTCAGGCTCATTAGAAAAAGTCAGATTTGAAAAGATGAATTGAAAGGGAAGAGATTCCAGAAAGCAGAAGGGAAATAGAATTTTCTTTTTCAATGTATCACAGAGAGAAACAAATGAAGATAAAATGAAGTTAACCTGACTATGCAAGCATTGTCTGGTGTTGGAAGAGGTTGAAAATTGAGACTGTTTAAGAAGGACAGACTGTATGACCTTTGGCATTCTGTCACCCATGTGTGGAATGAGGCCATTTAAAGCTCTCCTTTGAGGAAAGAGATGGGAAACTTCCAATTTAGTAATATTTAATAGAATAAAAACAACTGACTGATGTTGTTTTTATCCTATTATCTTGGGAAGAAAATAGAACAGGACTCAGTTGATAGGAACCAATAACTCTGATCCATTAAATTTAAAGTTTTGAATATTAAATAAAGAATACTATTACTACTACAATGACTATGACTACTGTTTAATAGTTGTTGAGGATTTACCATGTGTCCGGCATTGCTCTGTATACTTTAGGTATAATTATTATTCCTCATGAATAATCCTATGAAGTAAGTACTATCTTTATACCCATTTTATAGAATAGGCAACTAAGGCAGAGAAAAGTCAAGTAACTTGTTCAAAACTAGCATGTGTGGGGGTTGGAGCCAGGGTTTAATCCAGACACTCTAATTTCAGAGTCCATGCCCTTAATCACTAGCACTTATGTCTCTTAAAATGAAAATTATTCACTACAAAGCAGAATAAATTCACCAATGTATTTTAAAACTATAATCTCCTTGTTAATAAATAAGAACTTGTCAATAGAATATCAGGTTAAACTGACTGAAACATACAATTTGTAGGTCAAATTACCAAATATTGATAATCTCATATAGTTCAATGTGTTTCAAATCCATTGCTATTAACCTAGTAATTGCAACATTTCATTGATCTCTTTAATATTCTACCTTTATTATTTAATTTTAATTAAAAATTCAAAAAGGCATCACATGTCTTTTCATGATCTTGGCCCTATTAATCCTATTAAAAATAATAAGATCTTAACATCCTGCACCACAATCTTTCAGAAAATTAACACCAGTAGTAAGGGAAAATTAATAGTATTTATTGTCATATTGAACTTGGAAATCATTAAAAATATTAAATATCTCATCTACCAAGGAAATAATGAGTATCTATTAAAATTACTAGCAATAAATGAGTTTATTCTTAATTAATTCTGCTTTAGCAGACCATCGAATTCAGAATACAACCCAGAAGTAGCACCTTTATAAGAGAATCTTTCTTGGAAAGGTATTGGAAACATTTTTAGCAGCAAATATAATGTACCTTCAGTAGACATAATCATCCACACATTAAACTCAGACTTTGGGGCTCTGTCACACAATGGATAGTGCATTGAACTTCTAAACTCAAACTTTGGGGTACTTTACAATCTCTTTTTCCCTATAAATGTATTTATTACATTTCTTCTTTAATCTCCCCACCTGGAATGTTCCCGTTATAATTTTTTTTTATGCTTGCAGCTATCTCTTCACCTTGGTGCCTGTCAAAATTCTATTTTCTGTTAAGTTCTATCCATATATCTTTATGTTATAAAGCATCTCCTAAGACCTATTTCTGAGACATGAACTCTCCTTGGAGTTCACATGGTCTTTTTCCTTTGAGTTCGCATAGTCTTTTGTTTACACTTTTGTTGTAATTATTACATTTTCCCTCTTACTTTGTGTTCATGTTTTTCCCCCATGTTAGTTCTTTCCTCTGTATCTGTCCTATTGATTAAATCTCTTAAACATATAATCCATCTTTCCTCTCTCCTGTGGTCTCTCATTTAGATTATAATTACTATAGGTTTAAACTGATTTCTTGGTCTATCTTCTATCAGTTAGGATGCTTTCAGCTAAGGTAGCAAAACCTCTCACTCAAACTGGTTTTAATAATAAGTACATTTATCATCTCACGTAAACAATTCTAGAGATAGAATGAGCTCCATCAGAGAGTGTCAGGGTATGAGTTTCATCAGGGCTCAAGGCTATTGTCGTGGATCCAGGTTCCTTCCATCTCTTGATTCTGCCAGATTCAGTGTTTCAGCTTTGCTCTCATGCATGTTTCCTTCACCTTTGCAAGATGGCTGCCCACAGGTCTGTGTGTCACTTCCAGACTCAAAAATGCCCAGAGGAGGAAAAAAAAAGTTGCCTCCCTTTGTCTTGTTTTTAGGAGTGAAGAAACTACACTGAGAAGACCTCTGCCAGACAGGGTGTTCCTTATAGATTTTTCATCCCCTTCTACAGACTTTTGATATCACTTGAAGTTCAATGGAAAGGGTTGTATTAGAGAATTGGCTATAGGGATACTGTTATGGAATCATTCCTAAATTTAATAGGAATCTGTAATCTAGGGAAGAGATGATTTTTTGGGACTAGGAGGTAGGCAGTGGAGATGGATTTAAGCAGATGAATTATAAGTATATTTCATGTGTAGAAACAAAAGGAATTGACGATTATTTGTAGGGGTGTAGGAAAGGGAGGCTTCAGGGCAGACCCCTGGCATGAGTATCTTGGGGAATGGGGGTATCACTTATGGAGAAGGTTAACACTAGAGGAAAGGCCTTTGGGGGAGAGAAATGTTGAAGATCAAAGAGTTGGTTTTTAAACATGTTACATTTGAAATATGCAAGTAGATATTTCAAGTAGGCTGTCACTTATACCAGACTGAAGTTACAAAGAGAAATGCAGGCTGGAAATACGAATGTGGCATTGTTGTTTTACAGATGTATTCAAAGACATGGGAGCAGATGAAAGTACCTAAGATGTACGTGGAGAGTGAGGATAAACAACACCGAAAGCTGAGGCCTATTGAGCACCAGATAGAGAAGAAGGAGCTGACAAAGGAAAGTGAGAGGAGTGGCCAGAGAAGTAGGGGGAACATCAGCAGAGAATCATGTCACAAATGTCAAGAGAAAAGAGTGTTTCACAGAGGAATTGCTCAACAGTAGAAAGAAAGAAAGAAAAGAAGGAAGGAAGGAAGGAAGGAAGGAAGGAAGGAAGGAAAGGAGGGATGGAGGGAGGGAGGGAGGGAGAAAGGAAGGAAGAAAAGAATGGTGATTAACTCCTACTAAAATGTAATCCATTGATACTATTTGAAGTCAAAAAGAGCTCACTCATGGGAATATGCACAGTGAAAAGGACAGAAATCTCCATTACAATGTCTTCTGACTGTCTCCTTTTTTGCCCAATTTGGCAGTACCTGAAGCTGTAAAATATTTAGAAACTGATCATTAAATGGGATTTGAAAGCTCTTTTGTGATGGTCTGTCTGCTTGCCTTTTATCTGATCTCTGCACCCAGTTCTGTGTTGGAACATGCACTAGTCAGAATGTCCATTATTATCACAAATAATGAATTAGATGATTCATGAAGGCTGTGTCTTCAAAGTCAGACTTCTAGAAGAAAAATAAAAATTTCCATCATCTGAATGGCTGACAATGCTCTCCAAGGAATGAGCATCTAATGATAGGATTTCAGGCACTAGGGACCAAAGAGGGGAGGATATTTTAAAGTAAAGGTATAAAATCATCTCACATAGGCAACTGCCTGTACTGTTTTGGGCTTGAATTTAGAATATAATATATATATATAACTTATTTTTCCCAAAAGTAGATTATGCTTTTAAAATTTTAAAGAATATATAAACTATACCAATGATGATGAAACTGGAGTAGTTTCATGTGGATAAGTTTGATGAATTTGATGTGTCAGTCTTTGAATGCCATTGGTGAAGCTTCCTTCCCATTGTCCAACTTCTCTACTCCCCCTACCCCCAACAGGGCGTAGTCAACTTTCAGACATTTTACTCCGAGCCCAAGGAAGAGGTGTGACCATACAGACTGATGCACAATGCCAGAGGGGAAGGACTTTCGCAGTACCTAAAGTTGGAATGTACTGAGTGTGGTTTCCCTTTGGAAATTAGGAACAAAATACATCTTAGAAGTTAAGACTACCAGCATTGTTGTCAGAATAAACCAGAGTTCAAATCTCAGCTCCAATACCTACTAGCTGAACTGACTTGTATAATACTTAGTCACTTTAAGCCTCATTTTTCTTTACCTGAAAAAGGTGATAATAATATTATCAGTGATTACTTGGATATCTGTAAATTATTGTGAATATTAAATGTGTTCCATACAAAGCAGTAGGCATTAAATAAATGTTATTATTACTACAATTATTACTGCTCATGACAGCTTTGCTATTCCTTAACCTAGGAAGATCAGTGAGGGAACTTAAGCCTCTCACCGATGAGACAATCTCCAGCCATTGCTCTTTCTCTCAATTGTGTTTGTTTTCTGAAGCTGTCAACCTGGTCTAAGCCCAGTGCATGCTCTCTCTCTCTCTCTCTCACTCACTCTCTGTCTCTGCAGGAGGAATCCAACTACAGGTGCATGTCTTTCTCCATCCATCACCAAGCCACTGCTATCATTTTTTTTCCCCTGGGTGTTGGCTTTGGGGAAAGAGTCCTGTAGAGTTGGCTTTGGTCCTCATCTGCATTAGTCAATCTAGTCAAAATAAAAAGGAACTCTGATAATCCAACCTAGATCACTGAAATTCTACATGGAGTTTGGGTCAAAAACCCAGCTAGTAATGAAGAGTTCACTGGCATCCATATTCTTTGGGTTTCTGAGAGGAGAGGTGGCTTTCAGAGAAAAGAGTTCAAAAGGCTCACTAGTTCTTGTTTTCCCTCTCTCTATATAAATACCATCACCCCTTTTCCTAGCAAGATTTGCAAGTGTTATCTTCCATTTATCTACCAGATATATCACCACATTTATTTGACCATCGGCTTGAAGTCAGGTATGGGATGTATATATTTCAAGTTGGCTAATAATCCCGTATGGGCAGGCATGGTATAATTGGTTAATGGAAAGTTACATGGAAAAGAAAATTTAATGCATTTAAATTTCTCAGCCTAAAACTTTAACTAATTTATATATATAATATATTATATATATAAATTAGTTTAACATATATATCCAAACTTTTTAAAGCCTGGAATGCTTTTTCCTTTCTGAGTGATTTCACACACAAGAGATCACCTTGCGACAACCTTGTCAAGCAGTAGGTGTTATTTTCATTCCTTACTTTGCTGATGAAGCTAAGAGTTCAAAAGATGAATAGGAAAAGGATAATGGGGCCCCATCACACTTAGAAAAGATTTAAACTCCTTTCTATGGCTTGCAAGACCCTAGGTGCTCTGTCCTACCAGGCTCTCCGTCGTATCCCTACAGCCAGTCCAAAGCTACTCTGCTCTGTCACGGTAGCCCTCATGTGTTTATTGAATATCCTGTGCTCATCCTCACCTATGGGCTTTAGTACTTAGTCCCAGTTACCTACTGCTGAATTACAATCACCTCCAAAGTTGGTGGCCCTAAAAACAAGCATTTTATTATGCTCATAGTCTCTGCAGATCACAGATTTGTACAGGACACAGAAGCAACATGTTTACGCTCTATGACGTCTGATCATCAGCTGGAACGACTCAAAGGCTGCGGGTGACTCTGGTATCACCTGGAAACACCTCTATGCCCATGTCTGGTGATTGATGATGGCTACTGGCTGGGGCCTCACTTGCAGCTCTTGGCTAGAACACCTGCTTTTTTTCTCTCTGTGTCCTGGGCTTCCTCACAGCATGGAAACTGAGTAATAAAAGCAAGCATCCCAAGAGAATGGGAGAAAACTGCATAGCAATTTTATGACCTAGTCTCAAAAGTACTTAGCGTCACTTCCACCAGATTCCATTGAGGAGGAGTCCGTCACTGGGTTCTGCTCAGGTTTAAGGGAGAGCATCAGGGGCACACTCTAAGTAGCGCATATTGGATGGGACATATTTTCTTGGCCATCTTTGGAAAATACAATCTGCCACACACCTGCTATTCGCTTTGTCTAAATAGTTTTTTTCTTCCATTCTTTGTATAACTGGCTCCATTATGTCATTCCACTTGTTTCATAGGTACAAATATCCCCATCTATGAAAACTGTATCTAAAATAGTATCATTTTCTTCTCTCAGCTTTTTAAAATTCTTACTTAATATATCATACATCCTGCCTCATATTCCCTTCCCTCCTTCCTTCCTTCCTTCCTTCCTTCCTTCCCTCCCTCCTTCCTTCCTTCCTTCCTTCCCATCCTTCCTCCCTCCCTCCCTCTCTCTCTTCTCTCTCTCATCATCAATCAATCCATCTATATCTACTTATTTCTTCATCTATCTGTTGACCACCATATTCTAAGACATGGGACAATGTCTAACACAGAGACAGGATAGATATTCAATAAATATTTATTGAATAAATAAATGCATGAATGAATCCACTGAAATGAATTAGGTTATCAGATCGTTTTGTTTGGAAACTCAAGGCACCTAGACCAGCAGTAAGACCCTTGAGACCCGGGAGAGGGGGTGGGGAAAGGTGAAGTTGCAAAGGAAGGGGGTCTAAAAACCACATTCTGCTAACTCCATGGTTTTGTCCTAGGTCAACTTTGACTCTCAAAATTCCCAAATTAAAGTATTCTGAGGAGTTTATCAGCCTTTCCAACGTATGCAGAATATAAGAAGCATGCCATGATACATCATTCCATTGTTTAAACTTGTTGTTAACTCAATCTTCACAGAGCTGAGACTTCCTTTAACCTATAAATTTTATGGCACCAATTACTCATTCTCAGAAATGCTTTACCCTCCTTTGATTTGTTCCACTTCATGACTATAGATGATGAAACCAGAGTTTGAGAATGTCACCTCCAATTTTGCCTGACATGGTATCAGGAATTGAGATTACTTACGTAATGATCTTCAAACTGCTCTTAATAAATTACTAATGTTTGTGGTCTCGCTTTAGAGCTAAGCAGTTGAAAAGAAGACTTGTGACTCTCTCACAGAGCAAAATTATCTTTTGTATTTAATAACTAGGTTCAGATTTCCCTCTAAGTCATTGCCACAGATTTAAATCTAAATGATCACTCCTAAATTATCTATTTCCAACTCAGACTTCTCTTTTAAAGGCAAGATTTGTACATCCAATTAGTTACTGGACATTTTCACTTTGATGACTCACCAGAACTTGACATATCTAAAATTTATTTTATCACTGACCCTGAAAATCTTCTCATTCTATATTTTCTCTCTTAGTGAAATGATCCTCCAGGAGAATCAAATTTTCCACGAAGCTGATGAAACCTAAACCTCTGGATCTTGTACTTGCATGAGTTCCTTCTAATAGTCTAATCTTGTAGTCTCATTATTTTTATCATCAGGATGCACGTCCATTTTCTTTGTCAATAAAGGTGAATATCTTTTTTTAAGCAGATGATGCAGCTTCATTACCATGACCTAGGTTGGCCTTAAAAGAAAACTGGCCCAGCTGGATAACATTTGTCCGAACAAGAGGCCATGGGTCACTATTTTAAAATAAAAGCCATCATTTTAATCAGTATTTGACAACTTTTAACTTTTTTTGTTATCAATAAATTCATTGATCAAGTCACCCCATACAGTTACCTCAGTGTCAAGGGTATATATGAAATTTACATTATTGTGTGTATTTTACTAATATATTTTAAGGACCTAGGAGAGTCCTTACCTAGGTGGAGAGTCAAACCACCTTTTACATTTTTCAGACTATAGCTCCAGTCATGTCATATTATGTAGAATTTTGTGTTAGAACACATATGTGAGTATTTTTTCAGTGATGTATTGGTTTTACCTGATGCTATTCCTTTCCCTTTCGCTTATTTCTAGATAGAAAAGGAATTTCCTTATATCCAATGACTATCCTAGTTACGCTTTACAGTAGTCTCAAAGGTTATCAGCTTCATCCACAGTTTGGCTAAGAGCTTTAACCTGAACTGGACAAACCAAATGGCTGCCTAGTAGAAAACTGTCAGAGAGTCTAATTCTAATTTCACTACTGCCTGATACTTGGCATGGCTTGGCAAGGAGAAATAATATTTCTAGAGGAATTCATGACGTCTTTTAGAAGAAATTCATGAAGCTCTTCTAAAAGCTATTCTTAGATTATGCCAGACTATTAGAGAACTGAGTAGATAGCCCATAATTCATTTTTATTAAGTTACTTTTTGGTATGATATCCTAATCCTAAATGTAGAGCATTATTTGAAATACCTTCATAAAAACTCTTGCTTGGTTGATTCTCAGAATCCTCATGAAAATGCTGCTCATTAAGATAGACTGAAAATTGTCTAAATTCCTTCCTTTTCTTCTCAAGGTGGCAAAGTTTGATAGAATAATCAGAAAGTTTGGTTTTACTATTCTCTGTTCAGGGAATGATTGTGGTTGAAACATTCATCTCTCTGATAGATTAAATGGTTGAGGGATCCCATAGATCTATTCTATACTGGTCTACTTTCACCCAGCTTTTATTTATCTCACTTTTGGAGAAAGAATACTCTAATTCATAATTGCTTATTTAACCTCATCCATTCATTCATCCATGTATTCAGGAAATATTTATTGATCCCTCCCTGGATATATATCACTCTTCAAGTCATTGAAGGTAGAACAATGAAAAAAAATCCCTATACTCATGGAGCTTATGTTTTAACAAAGGGTAAGATTGTTCCTGACTTCCTGTATATGACTCTTTAACAGATATTCATTCAAAACATAGCACCAGGATAATCCTGATCAACATGTTTATCTTATGGATATAATAAATCATTGGCTCATAGGAAGCTGAGAGCTAAATTTGCCTCCCTTATATGTTGATTATAAGTGCATACTATACCTTTTTTTTGTTCTATCTCATTTCACGTCCCTACCTTTATTTTCCCTTTGCCTTATTTCTAACATTACTTAATAATTTATGTCACTGTGCTGTATGCCTTTTTAAGACTCTAAAATCTTTTTTAAGAGCAACGTTGAGTATAAAACATAAAAGCATACGAATAAATAAAAATACTCACCTCTTTAGACCCTCCCCTCCCATTTCCCTCTGTCTAATCCATCTTACTGGAATAAATTTTCTAAAAGGCTACTTCCATCACATCATAAGCTTTCTAATACCTTTGGTGGCTCCCCAGATATGTCCTTCATAATCCATCCCTGCTGGGCTACCTCATTTCAGCTGTTTTCCTTCCCACCAGACTAAGTCCCTACTTTAGTGAATGATGTGTAGATTCTCACAAGTGTTTTGCTCTCTCTCACCTCTGAGTCTTTGGGTTTGCTGCTTCCTTTGTTGAAAAAGCCTTTCCCCTCCACACCCTCTCACCTGGCTTGCTCCCTCTTTCCTAGTGTCATCTTTCCTGGGTAGCCTTACCCGCTGCCTCAGGCTTAGTTATGTGCCCCTCCTTTGGGTTGCCATAGTACCCTCTGCTGACGTCTGCCCTGTACTTATCTCGCTGTATTTATTGTAAGTGTTAATTTGTCTGTTCTTGTCTGTCGCTAGACTGTGACCTTCTTAGGGAGGGAACTCTCTTTCATCTGCATGTCCCGGGGCCTCGTACAGTGGGTGCCCCACAGACAGTGCTCAGTACAGGTTTGTTGGATGACTCAGTGAAGGAGAGTCAGATTTCCAAAGGTTGCCTGGCATACTGGCTCTCCTTCCTTAAGTGATGCTTGTTTCCTTGAAGATTAAAAGCAACTTACGATTTGCTTGTACCTTTTCAGTCAATGACTGGATAAATATTGGTCTCTCATACTCTCACATCTTGAAAGCTGGTTCAAGAAAACAAGAAAGGACCCCCCAAAGAGAAATTTGATCATTTCCTTATAAGTTTGCTATTTTCTTTTCACATTATGATGACAATGACCAGCACTAAGCTTAGCATAAAAAAGATGCTCAGTAAATACTGGTTAAATAAATAGTGGTTAAACGAATGACTCACAAAACTGAATGAATGAATGTAGAAGTTTTGCCTACATGGGATAGTTGGTCTTACAGTAAGCAGAGCTGATTGTATCTGGTGCTGGGAAACTTCTGCTCTACCCCCTCTGTTCTACACCACTGTTAATGATTGACACTTTGGGGTTAAGGATTAAGAATAAAGGCTGCAGTGATGGTACAATACTGAGTAACCTTAGTCAATAAAATTACCTATTTTGTGAGTACAGAGCAGGATCCATTCACTGGAGTGCCATGGGTGATGGGAGGGCAGGGTTCAGAAGTGGGAAAAAGAAGTCTGAAATGGGACAAACACAAGTGCAGTGAAGGCCGACCATGGAACCAAACTTCACCACTTTTTTCTAAAACAGGCTCTGCTAACCCCACACATCACTATTTTCTTCTCACCCTGTCTGCATCCTTTCTTCCATAAATATTTACTAAGGACTTGCCGTGTGCCAACTGCCTTGGAGATGCAAGGGGTAGAATAGAGAGCAAAATAAACACAACTATTTCTTCAGAGAGCTCACAGCCTGGCATAAAAGACTAACAATCCAATAAGTAATATCACAAATTGCAATGAATGCTCTTAAAGAGGGATCTTCGGAAGTGTGGGAACACATCAGGAATACCCACATTGGTTTCCAAAACTTCCAATATCCACATTGGTTCCATGGGTGGCAGTTCAAGGTTTTGTATCCAGGTAGTAGTGATCCTTGAAAAAGTTCTTGTGTTTTTGTAGAAGGTTGGAGCTGTGTAAACAACTCTTGTAATGACCAAAATGTGCTGGCTCCTCCCACACTTTCCTCAAGTTTTGTCTAGACTCAGCCACTGTTGATTGACTGTGCGTTTGTCAATACCTCTCATGTCATTGAGTGCCTGGCTGAAACACATCAAAATATTTGATCTGAGGAAATCCCGCAAATACCACCTTTCTCTTTTTAGCAGTGAGAATAAGGGCGGATTTATGTGCACACATGGAATCTGTTTTTGAATTATCTATTCTATTAACTTACCTGAAAACATCGTGACCAAAATGTAACTCATGCTCTCAGCATTTCCCAAATCAACCAAGAATATTAACATTGAATGGTCACTTTTGAAAACCTCAACATAATAGAAATAATTCTTAGACACTCAAAACTTGATAAAATGGCTATTGGTTTAAAGATTTTCATCAATCAGCTGTGGGTGTGTAAAAACAGGTTTATCAAGATTCTAAAATTTGTTTCATTTCTTTGTTGAAAACATTGTCTGGGACAAAGTGGTATGCTAGTTGGTCAGAGCAAGCATCCATTTTTTGCTTCGCTTACCAAATTATTATCTTATCGACAGCTATTATACATCTTCTTGTAAACTATGAGATTAAATACAGTATCAACTAAATGGGGCACATCAGCATTTGATCTTGTTAGCATTATGTCTATGTAATAGCCAAAAAAACTGACTGCTTTGTAATCAAGTCAATTGCTGATATTCAAAAATGAATAATGAACTAACTAAACAAACAAAGATAAAATTATTTACATAGCACTGCTCAACAAAAAATCTAGCTGTATGACTAAAATTTGACTTTTCAAAAGTTGGGATGCTGGAGTGCAAATATAATCCAACTGCCTGGATTTGGGCACAAGCTACCATGGAAAGGAGAATTCATTCATTCCTTACCTACTGCTTGTCAACGATTTTATATGAAAATTTAATAATGAATAAATATTTATAAAACTAAAATTCCACAATGTGAATGGTACAGAGAAGTTACTGTCTAGCTAGTCAGAGAAGACACATAAAATCACATGAAAATCCAACTAATAAAATCAGGTGAAAAATGATAAACTGCAATTGAGTAGACAGTCCATTAGTACTGGCTGAGTTCAGAAGAAAAGAAAAGAGAGGAGATTTTGGCGTGGCTACTTAATTTGAAGAATAAATAGATGAGGGCAGAGGATTTGAACAGGAAAGCAGTGTTGAAAAATGCTAATATGTTTTAAAAACTGAGGGCAATTTGTTAATCTCGAGCAGAGATTTTGTTTTTTGTTTTTGAGAGTAATGAAAAAATGCTGGAAGGAACTGTAGGTTGATTTCAGGCTACAGAGATTAATTTTTCTTCCCAAATATTCAAAGACAGTGATCTGCTTAGAGGCCAGCCACTGGGGAAAATATCGATTTAGCAATCTCAAATCCTTTTTGGAAATATGTAGGTTATAAACAACTTGTATATACTTATTTATACTGTACATGAAAATATATCTGATAGTCCTGATTCTGCAAAAAAAATTTTCTATTTTATAAAAAATTACTGCGGTTGACATTTATCAAAAGAGCGCTACCTCTGTATTATACGCTTAACACACTTGATTTCGAGTAATCTTCACATCAAAGACGCATTATCTTACTTAACTTTCAAAATAAGCCCGTGATAGAGGAATTATCATCGCCTTCATTTAAATGATGAAGACACTGAGCATCAGGGAGATTCTGCAACTGCTTAAAGTCATAGGTCATGGGCTTGGGGCGGGTCAAGCTTGATTCCAAAGCCCACCCTGCAACCACAATGCTAACGTCAATAAACATAACTCTAGTTAACTGGCTACAACATACATTGCCTGAAACCCAGCCAATGCCAGGCACTATGTCCATACTTCAAAATGATCCCTCTGAATCAATTATTCCAAGGTGACATATGTTCATTGTACAAAATCAGGTAATCAAATTTCAGAGAACAAAATAAGTAATGATATACAAAGACACCAAATGAGAAATGGAATCGTTGGTTTTCCAACGTCAATGGATGGAGTTGGTAGTCTACAATTTGAGAGGTCTCGAAAACTGTTCCAGGAAATGTGAAACGATTCCCTTGGTCTTTCCCAACCTCCTTCCAGGCCTCAGCTCCTATTGGTTCTAGTTTAGTGGTTAGGAGCATAAACCTGGGAGCCAGATCGATGTGGTTTCCCCCTAGCTATGCTCCTCTCACTAGGTGACCACAGCAGAACTGTTTTTACTTCTCTGCATCTCCCAGTCTCAGTTTCTTCTTCTGTAGAATGGGGATAATAAAATCTCCTTCAGAGCACTGGTGTGAGAGTGAAATGTAAAGATGTATAGAAACTACTTTGTGCAGTGCCTGGGACAGAATTAATGTTCAATAAATAGTAGTGATTATTAGCCATTTTAAGCAAACCAACATTGTTCCTAAGAAGAAAGAACTGTTCAAAGCAAACAATGAAATCAGAGTGGATTTCCTGTTCTCTGCCTTTTAAGCTTTTCGTCAAAGGCAACACAATGTGGCAGAGCCTCTGAGAACAAGCCCAAGACTGAAGCCTCCTTCTCTGATTAATGCAGTGCTTTGAGCATTGAGCAGATAATCTGAAGAAGGTTCAATTCATGCATGGCTTAACTTGAACCAAAGTGTCAAGAATCTTCACAGGCTCTTTGCAGCTGAAGAATTCCAGGGAATTGGTTAACCTTAGAATTTAACCTAAAACAAATTTAAAGTCAAAGTGTCATCAAGGAGTAGGTTATCTTTTGGCATCATGGTGACATCAGTAGCATATAAATTTATCTGATAATTTGACTTATTTATTCATGGATTATACCTTCATCCATTTACCAAGTTCTCTTTCCACCTCTGGGAAAGCATCAGCCTGGTAACAGAATAAGTTGCTTACCTTTCCCTCTCATCTGTATACATTTTCATGTATATAAATGAACATGCGAGATCAGGGATAAAGGCAGTGAGGGGAGTGGTTG
This sequence comes from Delphinus delphis, assembly GCF_949987515.2. Classification (NCBI taxonomy): domain Eukaryota; kingdom Metazoa; phylum Chordata; class Mammalia; order Artiodactyla; family Delphinidae; genus Delphinus; species Delphinus delphis. The sequence goes on from NC_082699.1 coordinate 58,157,232, forward strand.
TGCTCTATACAGACAAGTGATATATTCCTGTATCACTTTACAGATCGAGTGCAAGCATATACATTATCTCACTTTATTCTCACACAGCAGAAAAGGAGAATGAGGTACAGAGGGTTACATACTTATTCAAAGGCACATGGCATATGAAATGGCAAAGCCCCCATTAACAGTCTGAACTTGAACTCAGGGTCAGCTAATTTTGCACCATACCACAGTGCCTGAGCAGTGACAGTCACTAACTTTTATGTAGTGCTTTATGGTTTATAAGTCCTTCTACATACATAATTCTACTCGATTCTCATAGTATCTTGGAAGCAGAAAAATTCTTGTCCTCATTTAGAGCATCAGGAAACAACATCAGATCTCAGGCAAACTAGGATTTGAACTTTATGGCTTCAAACTATCATTCATTCATTGATTCGTTCAACACACGTTTACTGAGCATCTCTTCTATCCTAGGAACTTCTCAGGACCATGAAGGTAGAGTGGAGAATATGACAAACTGCCTTTGTGGGGCTCAGATTCTAGTGGAGGAGACGAACCATAAACTAATAAACCAATATAAATAAAAGGTAATTTCAGTCAGATAAAGAGAAATCGTTTCAAGAAGAATAAAGAAGAGAGTGGTACAGAGAGGGAGGGGGCTATTTTAGATGGAGTGGAGAGGCAGGACCTTTCAAAGTGAGACATTAGACTAGAGGTCTGAATGAAGTGAGCAGCAAGCCACAAGAGCAAGGTCAGTTTTTTCAGGAAAGGGAATGTCAAGGTCAAAGACACTCCAGCTTAGTGTGCTAGAGGAACCACAAGATGACCAGGCAAGAGATGGCTTAGGCTAAATACAGGAGACGGGTATGAAGTAACAGGAAGAGGCAGGGCTTTGTCATAGCACATCAGGACTTTCTCAAAGAGCTCACTGGGTTGGAAAAAAACAACTCTAGCATAATGGTCATAAACCCTTGCAACTTCCTTTCACTACCAATGCATTTCTCTTCCTGTCCTTGGTACAATCTTCCAAGCCATTTCCATTCTTTTCTTTTTTTCCTATTTTTATTTTATTTTTTTAAACTTTTTATTTTATATTGGAGCATAGTTGATTAACAATGTTGTGTTAGTTTCAGGTTTACAACAAAGTGATTCAGTTATATGTATACATGTATCTGTTCTTTTTTGAATTCTTTTCCCAATTATGTTGTTACAGAATATTGAGCAGAGTTCCCCGTGTTATACAGTAGGTCCTTGTTGGTTATCCATTTTAAATACAGCAGTGTGTAGAAGCAACCTAAATGTCCATCAACAGAAGAATGGATAAAGAAGATGTGGTACATATATACAATGGAATGTTATCCAGCCGTTAAAAAGAATGAAATAACGCCATTTGCAGCAACATGGATGGACCTAGAGACTCTCATACTGAGTGAAGTAAGTCAGAGAGAAAGAGAAATATCGAATGATATTGCTTATATGTGGAATCTAAAAAAATAATGATACAAGTGAACTTATTTACAAAACAGAAACAGACTCACAGACTTAGAGAACAAACTTATGGTTACCAGGGTGGAAGGGTGGGGGGAGGAATAGTTAGGATGTTTGGGATTGACATGTAAGCCGTTTCCATTCTTACTAGCTCCTTTCACATCCCATGAGGGCCAGCTGAGCAATTGTCTCAATATCATGCTTTAATGAGACGTGTAGCCATCTCATAAGCAAGAGGTCATGTGTATTTTATTTTGACTTTGTGTCCACTGGTCATGAGCAAATAGTTTTCAAGAGCAGAATATGGGGACCTGAATTTTGGCAACCTGAGGTCCTTCTAAGGAAAGTGAATAATTTGAAACAAAGTAGAATCTACAAAAATAAAGTCATTTATCTATGCTTGAGGAAAAGTACTACAGTTACATCATAAATTTATATAGATTCATTGGAAATCCAAGTTTTCATGAGAAATTGCTAGTGACATAAACCTGATTATTGTGCCAATGGGTAGAAACCAGACAGGTTCCTGAGAGTCAGAATTATAAAACAGGACCATCAGTTTATTTAATAAAATTTTAATTAACCTACTACGTATTGCGTTCTCTTCAGCATGTGTATGGCAAATGTTGCAGTAACACAAGCCCTCTCTATCGACTAGACTAGCTCTGATAGTAATACATCTACTAATAAAGAGTGAATTGGGCAATGCCAAATCAGCCTCTCGGTGTCTTTGCGATTTCATCAGCAAGTTTCCAATCTCACTTCTTAAGAAGCCAACTATCATTCCAGCTGCATAGCTAAGGAGCACCTCAATAGACAATGCTCTGTGATATGAGGTGAAGTAGTTTAAGAAAGAAACAGGCAGCTGCTGGAATGGAGGAGGAAAATATTTCTCCAAATCAATTAACTTGTGATAAATGACATGAAGATCTGTCTTTTAATGGCTTCTTATTCCACATTATTTTTAAAGTTTGCTCTAAATACAGGAAGTATGGGTGTATTTAAAGCTTCAGGATGACCTTAGAGCCCTTTATATTTACAAAAGTTTTCTTTAGAGGGATCTCAAATCCCTAAATCCATAGACACCTCTATAGCTTATAATTTACCCCGTAAAGAGCAGTAGGCAATAAGCAATGATTTTTAAGTGACGCCTTCAGCGTTTGGAGGGTGTTTCTGCCCAATAAGCCTACTGATGCCTTCCTTGGCCAGGGCTTCTTCCCCTTTCCTTCAGCCTTTCTGACTGACTGACTGACTCATGCCAGCACTGTGCTTTCCCGACTCTCTAACCACAGAGGACAGTGCTTACTCAGGACCATAGGATTTCAGTTCCCCTGGGGGTCTCTCTTCATCATCCCCATGCAAGGATATTAATATCTGTGATTGCATTTGGAATGCAAGAGGGACACCCTGGGTTAGTTCCCTTTCTCCCCTCCTCCTCACTCCTATTACATCCTATCTTCAAAAATATCTACTAGCTATGCGATCTAGGTACACCATCCTGGCAGCGGCTAAACATGCGTTTTAAAATAGCAGAATCTTTTTTACTTAGGAAACGTGTGGATTCAAATTTGTGTTTAAACAGAAACACATTCATCCTAAGGACCTCTGGGGCCAGTTGCAAATAACTAAATTTATAAAAGTCAGAGAGCCACTAGGTTTGGGTTTTCACAGTTCCTTCACATGCAAAACCTCATTTGATTTCAAAGGATCCATGCCAGGCACTGGGAAGAGGCATTCTCTTCCATTTCAAAAGTGAGATAACTAAATCTCAGAGATGCTCCCCTCCCCCCCCAGAAAAGGCAAGTTCTTACCTCTTGCTTTAAAGCCTGCTTCCCTCCTGCTATATTAATTTCAATTAAGGTATTTGGGGCCCATTTATAAAGAAAACAAGTAATAGGACAGGAAAAAGAATTGCCTGATTATAAAAAAATAATAATGTCTAAGGTTTATTACGCACTTAGTACATACTGTGCAGCTTCTACATGCTTTACTCTGTACTTCATTTTTGATGTGTCATCACCAAGGTCCTTAAATAACATGAGAGGTTGTGACAATCACCTAACAAATATATCAAATATAAGACACATTATGTCATTTTATTGCTGAATTTGAATATATTTAAAGGCTTCAAAATAAAATGTAAAAGAACATTGGATAACCTCTGGATTTCTCTCTAAATATAAATGGAAGTTGTTTCAATAGCTCTACTTGTTACCTCTCTTGAGTGATCAATTCAGTAACTATTAAGATTTAGTCTTTATTATTATTAGAACTACATTACACTTTTTCTCACATAAATTTTGTGGATACAAACTATACAATTTGATTCAGATGTTTGTTATTTTAATCCCATTTATTGATGACAAATAAAAAATTCATTTTAAGCCAGACAACCACCTCAAGGTTGGCTTTTTAGTATTTCTTGGGTTGAATTTCTTCTCAGTTTTAGCCCTCAAAATTAAATGGGATCTGAGCTAGAAATAATGTAAAAGTGAAAAAAGATGGAGAGGAATAACTATTCATGCTATAAAAGAGAAGTATGGGGAGGAGAATGATATGGTGGGTAAATACTGGTAGACGGAGAACCAAAGTAAGCCTTACCCTTCTTCCTGGGCACAGAGCTGGACTGTATTTCCCAGCCTTCTTTGAATTCAGATGTGGCCATATGATTGAGGTCATCCCAATGGAATGTGACCAGAAGTGATATGGGCTACCATACTCCTTCTGACTCCTGAAGACTATAATGGAGAAGTCTATGATGGAAGCCATGTGTTAAAAATGGCAGTGTCCGTCTTAGTCAATTTCCCTGAAAGACTATGCAGGGAGCAGAGATGCTGTTGACTTAAAGCTGCTGCCCGGGCTTGTAAGAAAAAAGTAAACTCCTATTTGTTACCTTACTGATTCTTGGGGGTTTAACAGTCTCAGGAGCTTAGTCTACTCTAACAAAAATAGTTGATGTTGTTAGTCTAGAGAAAATCAACATAAAAGGCATAGGATAAAAATATGATATTAGAAAGTTGAATATGAACATACAGTTCATAATAAAGCACAGAAAAATATTAGATGCCTTTAAATCCTTTAGCCATGTTTGAAGAAAAAGAAAACTAGTGATGATGAATTTGAATTAAAATGTACAGTGCAATGATAACATATATTCTAGAGCTACTCTTCTGACTAATGTAGACATAAGTCAAATGGTTATACTCATATCTGGAAACTTTCAATGATTGCAAAAAAATTGATATTAAACATTTGGAAGGGAAATATAGGACAAACACATTTTGCTAACTCTAGGAATTTGTCAGTCTTCAAGTTGCTGAACATCTTCAATTCTAGTCTCTTGAGAAGGACTCTACTTTGCATTATTTCCTGCCTCTAGAGTAACAGACTGCCTTCTTTTCTAAGGTAGAGAATTCTTCTAAATTCTATCTGTGGCCTTTATACTCCTTTTCTCTTTTCAATAATTACTTTTTAAAGAGTCTTGTTTAGGACTTCATATTGTAGACAGGTATTCTTTACATATTCAAGAATCATTTTTCATACTCTTAGCGATAGTCCTCTCACATTTTTTTTTTTTTTTGCGGTACGCGGGCCTCTCACTGTTGTGGCCTCTCCTGTTGCAGAGCACCGGCTCTGGATGCGCAGGCTCAGTGGCCATGGCTCACGGGCCCAGCTGCTCCGTGGCATGTGGGATCTTCCCGGACCGGGGCACAGACCTGTGTCCCCTGCATCGGCAGGTGGACTCTCAACCACTGTGCCACCAGGGAAGCCCTCCTCTCACCTTTAAATTTAATTGTATATGTTTTTATATTATATTGTTACTTATTCTTTGGTTTTACAAACATGGATTCACTGCTTAATCCCTGTAAATGACTTATGCTGGATTAGCACCTAGAAAATTCAGTTCTAGTCGTGTTTACATACATAAGACCCATCCTTAAGAAAATGATCACTCTAATATTAGCCAGATTTCTGTGGCATATTTCACATTATTTCACTCAATCTGGTATTTTATATATGTTTAAAAGTTGAGGAAGGTAAGGAAGAAATATGGTCTCTTCATGATGGATCAAAACAAGTAAAGTGTTAAAAAGCCAAAAATGTTGCCTTTCTTCTGGGAATTATTATAATAGAGAAAACATGTTTGGACATTTCTAAACATAGACTTAAAAACACCCCCTAATTCACCGGAGGGAGGAGAAATCCCAGCATAGTGATGCTGGTACCAAAATACAAGAATCAAGTACTTGGCAACTGAAGTCATGGAAGCAGTTGATAGGAAATATACACAATCGACGCGAAGTTCTGCCACTCAGACGAAGCAAATCCTCCGCCTTCAATAACTGAACAGATTCCCACTGGGTGTGTCCTCCCTTGTTAAAAAATAATGAAAGCTAATCATTTCTGCCCTCTGTGGACACACACAAGACAAGACATTAGGAAAGCACACATGAGTGGAGAAAAAGAATGAAATTCCATGAAACTCTCACACATATCAGCATAAACTTTAGATGCTGCTACCTGATGCCCCAATCTTTTCAAGGGGCCAAGTAAGATGTGGAGAAGAGTGGAAGTGTTGACTTTTCCAATCAGGATATCAGTGAAGTTGCTGAGTTAAAATCAGATTGTAAAAGCCAGCGTGAAGACAGGAAGTTACAGTGAAGAATTTTAAAATAAAGTCACCAGTACAACCTAAAGTATCTGAGCAATACTGAATATAGTAGTAACGGTGACTAATATCAAAGTCTCAACACGATTGCCCCTTACTTCTACCTGTTTCAGGAACTAATACTGATTAAGCACAATCAAATCCAAAAATGGAGGAATTGTATTCACATACCCATTTTAGCTCTAGCTTTTTTGAAACTCTTGAAACACTGATAATAGAGCTTAAAGGGACCTTAGACAGCAGATCTAACCTGTTCACCATTGAGGATAAATAATATGAAGCCCAAACAAGGAAACTGACTCGCCCAAGGTCACCACAACAAGTTCTGGAACACTGACTGACTGAAAATTCACTCCAGCTTAGTACTCTTTCTTCCATGTCTCTTTCGCATCTTTTGAGCCCATCTCTAATAGCATATCAAGGAATTTAAGAATAGTTACATTTTTCTTTTTGCTTACAATAGTGTCACTTTTAATAAGAATAAAAATAAAAGAATAATGGCTACTATGGTTTTGAGCACCTACCATTTAATCTGATAGTCATACAATGACTCTAACTTGTTATGTAATATTATGATAACCCAATTTTGCAGATGGGAAAACTATGGCCTAGAAGATTAAATAACTTTCAGGATATCACAAAGCAGAGCTAGCATTCATATACCAGTTTATCTTAATCTAAAGTTCATACTCTTTCTGCTTTACATCATTACCTCTATTAATGTCTCAGTATTTTTTAAGGCTTGTCAAGAACTCCCAAGTTCTTGGATAACTGAAACTGAAAATTTGGCTAATAACTGAGCCGAAAACTGAAAACTTGGCTAATCATTCCAGAATCTACTATTTGGCCATTCAAACACTGTCCGAAGCTGATTCTTCTGGTAAAGATGATTATATATCTTGCTTGTAAAACAGCCATCTCAACAAGAACGATTAGCAGCTTCCTATACAAGGAAGTGATTAATTGAATTTTATTTTTAAAAATGATGATAAAACAGTAGTCACTGAAAGAAAGGCTGGTGAAAATTTTATGATCTGGTGAAACTCTCCGCAGTCTGGTGATTGTACTATCCTAGCTAACATAGATTATGTCAGCTTCGCAGATGTGTTAAAAAAATAACCCTATGTCCATATGAGATCAAAACACCAAGATCGAATTTAACCCAGATGCTTGGCACCATGTAGACACAACCTATGTCATATCTTCCATTTTCTGTTGGAGGCAGTAGAGGAAGGGTGTGACTACACACAGTTGTTAAAGGAATGACATTTCCAGGCAAGCTTGCATTAATGCTTTAGGTGTTTTTTTATTTTTTTCCTTCTCTTCCTCCTCTGTTTAAGTTCCTAAAATGCATCAGACCTCATGAGTTTCAGGCAGACATACTCTGTTAGGAGTTGAAGGAAGATTTGCACATTTCTTCTCTGACATGTGGACAAGCAGACGCTCAGTTGCATAGCTTCGACTGCTCACTGGCTTTCTTTGTCTTCATTCACACATAAGCCCTTGCCAATTTCCCACTGAAAATGCCACTGCAGATCCTGAAAAGTTTTTGGAAAGAGTCTCATGGCTTTCAATCTCCTCGACAGAAAGAGAAAACTTAGTCTTATTAAAAAAAGAAGATTGAATGCAGGATTGATCACCAGTATAAGCATCATGAAAGCACTTAGAGATAATGGGCGAAGTGTAACTGAATCCAAAACATACCGATTTGGCAGTCATCTCATTCACAAATGTTGGAGTGGTTGTAGGTGATGCCAAGTTAAACAGGATGATGGACTCAACACAATACATGTTTGCAACACTAATGGGTCGTCAGCTTAAGGCCACCCACTTCCAGGTGGCGGGAAGCAGGGGCAGCTGCCCCATCACTGGAGAGTCACAGGGTCTTCCTGCCCACATGGTCAGATATCTGAGGCCATGAAAAAGAGAAAGAGGGTTTGCTTGTCCTTGGTGTTTCATGATCCATGAGGAAAGGAACATTTACCCTTGCACTGGAGAGCTGAGATATATGGCCTCTAATTCCTTTGTGATTCTTGGGGTAACCCAAGGGATAGATGGGTAGTAGAGGTGTCTTGCACTTCTATATAGCGGAGTAACTAAGAGCTGTGGTCTTAAAGGGTAGAATGTTGGAAGGCAGCCAGATATTTCAAAGCCATTTGACATGTATGGTGCCTTGGTCCAGAACCCAGATATTTTCTCTTGCCTCTTTCCAAGTTCCTTTCTACCTCCTATTTTGTATGGCGTGCTGCTTTATGCCGAGACCAGATAACACCCAGTGAAATGTGAAGATTTTCTGACTCATGATATCTTCAGGCTGACGGTCTCCACGCTGTAGAATATTAGGGCAGACCCAGTGGCACAGGTATTAAGTAATGACCCCATGGAGAGAGCATTATTTGAATGTCCTCCCGTATTTAAGTTGAAAAAGATCACATTTGTAGAAGGTGACTTTTAAAAATGTGATTTCAACTTTGAGTTAAAATGATGATGATTATAATTTAAAAAGAACAATAAAATAATAATAGTTAATTAGTCAATTCTAATTGAATAACTAATATACTAGTGAATACAATGTGCCAGGCTTGTTTCTAAGCACTTCACATATGTAAACTCATTTAATTTTTCACAGAAACCCATACCATTTTATGTTACTTTATTATTTCATTTTTTGATTAATTTGTATTGGAGTAGAGCTGATTTACAATGTTGTGTTAGTTTCTGCTGTACATCAAAGTGAATCAGTTATACATATACATATATCCACTCTTTTTTTAGATTCTATTCCCATATAGGTCATTACAGAGTACTGAGTAGAGTTCCCTATGCTCTACAGGAGGTTCTTGTTATTTGCAGCACTATTTCCTATAGCCGGGACATGGAGGCAACCTGAATGTCATCAGTGGAGGAATGGATAAAGAAGATGTGGTACGTATATACAGTGGGATATTACTCAGCCATAAAAAAGGAAGACATAATGCCATTGCAGTGAAATGGAGGGACCTAGAGATTGTCATACTGAGTGAAGTAAGTCAGACAGAGAAAGACAAATATACGATATCGTTTATATGTGGAATCTAAAAAACTGGTACAAATGAACCATACCATTTTACAGGTGAGGAAACTGAGACACAGAGAGGTTAGGTTACCTGTCCAAGGTCACTCAGTTGGGAAGCAGCAAAGGCATACCTCAAGCCCAGGCAATCTGGCTTCAGAATGTGTAGTAGTTTCTATTTACAACCTACTACTCAGCACTGGGCTAGAAACATAAACAGAAGAACTAGGATGTATGTGTATGAAGCAATAGGACCAATTTCTTTGTTTAACCAAATGACCAGGAATTTTGTTCACAGTTAGAACCATCTCCTTCAAATGATTCACCTTTGGAAGAAATACACTTAGAATAATGAAGTGTCGTTCTTTAAAACATGTATCCCTACAGCCCTGGCGTTGCCATCACAGCTGGTTTATAAATAACACACAAAATGTCAGTGTCCATGCTTTAGAGTCTTACTTTATTCCTCACTAGAAACTGTGACGCCTTCTTAATCACTGGACGATTCATAATTCCAGGCCCCAAATGACTCCTGGCCATTTCCAAAACCCAAATCCACCTTCAAAAGTCAAAGATTTGTCATCTTAGGGAATGTTCCAGAGAATCTGCTTGGTCATAGATTCTTAGGGCAGGCCCCCAGGTATTTTTGAGTGGTGGAATACAAGCATTCCGTAGCACAGCAGCTGCTTGGAAGGTGAGGGCTCTCACTTGGATGACTAAGTTCAGGTTTCTTTATGAGACAAATCATTTCTATAGTTTTATAGTCAAAAATTATCTATACATATCCCCCAGGGATTTTATACTCTCACAGGGGAGAAAATCTTAGACATAAAAAAGGAATCAGGCAACAACATATGGCAGATGAAAATCAAAGGCCAACAAATATGGCAGAAACAAAAAGTGCTATGGGATTTCATGATGGTGAAGAAGAACATGGAAAGTAGCCAATAAGTCAGGAAGGCTTCCCGGAAGAGGTGGCACTTGACCTGAGCCTTAAGTCAAGAGGAGAATTTGGACATCATTTAGATCATGTGCTAAGAACTATTAACATGGTGGCTGGCTGATCAATACTAGATGACTAACTCAATTCCTGACCCTCCCATGTTTGCTGAAACATTAAGAGAGGAATGTTTAACTTTCATCCCTAACCAGTCTGAAAACTGTGGTAAGTTTCTCTTCACTGAAATAGAAACAGCAGAATACAAAGCCAAATAATCTTAAGAAAAAAGGAAAATGAAGTTCTTAGAAAGGGATTAAGGAAACTTCTGTGTACTTGCTATTTAGAATGTGAGCCATACAAAGGAGAGAGAGGACTTACAAGCATTCTTTACAACTTGCGTTGTGCTTGAAAATATTTGGTAGAGTTGTTATCCTAAGAGGTGCTGGGGGATGCCAAAGACAACACTTTCAATGCCCGATACTAAAAACAGTTACAAATACTCAAGGATGAAAGTGACTGCTGTCTTCCAGGGACCTACCTTATTCAGATCCTACAAGATACAAGTTAATTCATAGCAATAGTGGCATAATTTTGTTAACTATTAATTTCCAAGTTAACACCAACATCAAAATTCAGAGAAATCTTTTGCAATAATCTGTTCATGCCCCAGTAGATTGAATACCAATGACCAAATTCCTCACTCTAACGTGTAAACATCTTTGAGGCGAGGTTGGTCAGTCTGCAGAATTAACTGACCAAGTTATGAGGATCTATAAGTTTCTCTTTATTTCTTCAGGTATGCCTTTCTGTATATAATCAATTTGGTTATGAAATATAATGGGACTACTAGATCCTATTCTTTCCTTCTCTTTCTCTCCTTGTCACTTTCCTCCTTTTTTTCTCTCTTTTCCTCCCTCCCTCCCTCCCTCCTTTCCTTCCTCCCTTCCTTCCTTCCTTCCTGAGACACCTCCAAGGCATAAATGATAAAAGATCACTAATTAGAATATGGTACATATCTAATCCACTGACACGCAAACTAGTTTCATGCTAATACAGTTTTACTGGTTGGACCAAGTTGAAAGCAGTCTCAAGGTTTGTAAATAACCGTTCAATATGATGAGTTGCCATGAGGTGACCACAAAAAAGGGTGGATGAAAGAACTGTTTAAAGAAACACTCTGTCAGTATGGTATCTTTTGTACTGCTGGCACACAAGAGCACATGCACCAGCTCAAAATAAAACAGTACAGTGTAAGAAACTCCCAAATAAGAAGAATTTTAAGGAATTAGACTATGGCTATAACTGTACATAAAAAACTATTCATTAAGTTCTTATTCTGTATAGGGTGAGTGATGAGGGGATATGAAGACGGCAGAACTGTCCTTCAAGTTTCTTGTAATACAGTTGGATGAATAATGTATGAAGTCAGCCTTAAAGTGAGACTAGTTAATATACAGCAGTTAAAATGCGCACTAGACTGAACATAGGACTAGGGTATGTTTGGGGACACCTGTAGTGGGAGACACAACACAACCATAGATGAAAACGATTTTTGTGAGCTTTTTGCCAGGAATATATTATTTCACCCTTCTAATCCCAGTGGAGGCACCAACAGCTTCCTTCCAACTGTCACAGAAGGTAATCCAATATTTGTGTGTTTGTGTGTATGTGTGTGTGTGTGTGTGTGTGAATGTGTATTCTGAGGGGTCACAAAGTGGACCACATCTTTTACAGCCACTGTTATATGTAAAGGTATAGATGATGTCGGTCAAAGGCGGTCCTCCCAGAATTGAGAAAACTAGGCAAGGGTCTCTCATTAAATACCATCTTGAGTAAGCATAATAAAGACATAAGGAGGAAGAAGCAATTTGTGTCAAGTGTTTACTGAGCTCCAATTTTGCTTTTGGAAAACGGACCAACACTGTTAACAGAAGTTCACCTCGTTAGTCTTACGGGGTGAAAAAAGTTTCCTGCGGTTTTGGGGATAAATGCTTGGATGTAGTAGGTGTGTTCTTTTATCTCATCCTTTTCTGCCTTCCCTCAGCTCAGGCATTTAAAAAACTACCAAAAGTTGATTGTTACCCCTCTCTAGTTCTTCCCAGGCAGCTTTCCTCTCCTCTGGCATAGAAGTCAAGATCGTGGAATTAACAGCTCCATCTGCTTCACACGAATGTCTTCAGTGTGGTTATCTCATGCTTTCCCCTAGTGTGGCTCATCTATGATCATTTCAAACCCCTGTCACTTTCTGGTCAACCCCTGCTGTACTGTGAAGCCTGGGCTAAGAAACAGTGCAGTATCCGAGGGCATTCGTCACATGGGAAACATGGATCCTGAATTAGACTTGAGATGTGTGTACTCCTTGGGCAGCTAATGCAGCTTCCCTTTCTTACAGATAGACCCCCATGCCAATAGGGGGAACCTGGGTGCCTAGGAGCTGGGTTATTACAACATATTAACCTAGGGTGGGGAACGTCACTAAGACCAGGACCGAGAGTGTCAGAGAGGCCAAAATGCTGAGAGACTCAGGTGGAACACCTACCATTTCCTCCTCACCTTGTACTTCTGTAGCAACTGCTTAAGGAAACTGACTAGCTAGCACAATGGAAACCCTCCAGGTTTAAAAGTTGAGAAAGAGATGGAGACTGTTAGAGTGGGCATTTTGGAAATTCTAATATTGCCACTGAAACGAAGAAATGTCTGGGAGAATGCAGATCCCTCTGAGGTGCACAAGTAGATATCTGAGGTTGGCAATAAAAAAATCAGGGTGATGGGTGAAGTGAAGAGGTAAGTCTAGCCCAGTGACTTCTGGCTAAAGATGTTACCAGTATCCATGTTAAATTATAATCACACAGGGCTTGCATATTATTCATAACTCACTAAACATTTTGTATATGTCTACAGATATAATAGATAGTAAATGAAGATCATACATTACATATAAATTGGGTTGATGGTAACCTTGTGCATAGCCTCGTTATGTAGTTTACTTTCTTCTCAGTTGTTCTTTTGGTCACATTAAACGGTAAATTTTAGAGTACATCCACCCAACGTTTGCTGTTTCTCTCCTCAAGAGAACCCTGAGTGAGTTGATTAGACAAGCACTCCCTTGACACTTTGATTATTGTGGATATTCAATAAATGCTGGTTCAATAAGATCAATAAGCCAGAAACACACATGCTATCAGAGTTCAGAGGAGATGCAAATGCTACAGATGTTGACAGGTGAGAAATTAACTTTGCACTAGTGGATCAAGAAATTTTCCGGAAGGTAGTGATGACATTTCACCTGAGCCATGCAGGAGAGGTAACATTTGGATATGCAAAGACGGAAAAAAAATATTCTGTGTGGTGGTCCTGCAGGATCAAACGTGCAGAGTTGGAGTTGTGAGTAAACAAGGTCAGGGCATTGATTACTGAATGACAGAAATAATGGGGAATGAAGTGGAAAAAGTTAAGCCAATAAGACTGTGAAAGTATCTAGATTTTAATACGTAGGTAGTGAGAACTCAGTGAAGATTTCTAAGCAGATGAGGAACAAGATAAGTGTCATGATTTAGGAGAATTTATATGGAAGCAGAGTATTGCTGCTTCTTAGAGGAAATAAAACATAACTTCTGGTAGCTGGAAATCAAAGTTCGATTTTCATACTTGCATGGTGTTGAAACATCACATTGTCTTTGCCATGTGTGCGAGGGTACAAAAAAAATATAAATGATCAATATATGTGTGTGTGCATACATGTGCTCAGAATAAATTATCATTCATCTGAATGTTGCTATCATACACGTACACTGTACACACACGTGTGCATACACACACACCTCTACTGGGAAAAATTAAATGCAACCTAATGTTTATTTAACATAAGTGTTTACTACGTACCAGGTACTATTCTAGAAGCTAGAGACAAAGATGAATAAGATCCCTGCCTTTTAAATTTGCCATCTATCTGGAGAAAGACAAGCAAACCTAACAGCATGTGAAGAAAGCTCTGTAGTCGTGTAAACATAGTACAACGAAAAGACATAGAAGGTGAACAATAAATAGTCCTCTGGGGGCAAAAAAGCAGGGACCTTTTAGTAATTAGATGTCCTACATCTTCATCTAGGACTGACAGAAAAACACCGCTTGAAGAGTCCAGTGAAAATGGCCCACACGTAGGAAATTAGCAAAGCCTAGAAGATATGTGTTTTCTCTTACTTTTATTCCTTTTGGCTACTATTACAGGTACATGCATTTGTATTATACTAATTATTTGCTGCAGGTCTATGCTTTTGTGTTTTCCTAACATTCGCAATGGGGAGCAGGTAAAAAGAACCAGATTGATGACCGTGCAAGAGTGAGTGAATGTTCTATGATCTAAACAAAGCTTTTACAGGAGGAATCGCTGAAATGAATATGTGTGATCCTAAAAGTACTGATAGAAATAGAGACATATGTAGTTGAAATAGTAAAACCTCTTTTCAATAAATTGTACTTTCAACTTTAGAAAGGAAAAAATAACATCTAATTCTCATTTCCTGCTTTCTTTCAGTTTCATGCCTTTCATGGAACATAAAGCTCAGATGAAGGTATTTGAAGTTAGGATTCTTGGGAAGCAAGGGCAAGAGTGGGGGAATATATCCTAGAATCTAGGTGCTTTGAGATTACAGAAAATCTGCTCTCACAAGAACACTCCTCCAGGGGTTTGTATGGTAAAAATCTATGCCCGGAGTCCCTGAAACAACAAAGGCAGGTACAATCTCTGGAAGCAAAATTCTTGGTGTAATTCAAGGCTATTTTGAAATTAGTTCATTAAGGAATCCAGCAAACTCATTCTGCTTCTAGTTACTAAGTGGATAAAAGATGCTTGGACTCACTGTCAAGCATGAGAACCTCAAAAGGAGAAAATACATCCACTTAGATGACATTTACTCTCATAATCTTGGGTTAGCACCAACACCATATTTACTTCTTCAGCTTTCTTTTATATTTGCTGGCTTGTGGGTTTTTTTTCTCAGCAAAACAGTTTTGTTATGCTTGCTTTTATTGCAGAGCTATCCAGGTCATGTTTTCAACAGATGAATCAGATTTGTGAACCAGTTATACTGTAGCGCTATTTATATTGCCAAAGTAAAAAATTCTGCAACTCATGGGAGAGAGACTCTATTGAATTAGTGCCCCAGAAGAAAGCACTAATGTGATGATGCAGGAACTGTACTGTCAGTGTATATTTAGACTTGTCTAATATTTTTTTTAAAACACATGGGAGATGACCTTATTATAATATTGTCCAAAATGATATTTTTTTGCTGGGATTTTAGTTGTAAACATTGATTCCTTTCCACTGAGGGAAATTGGATATTTTCAAACATCTTCTCTTGGGTTGTGGCTGATTTATAGCAATAGGTAATGTACAAACACTCTGTATTGTTATAAAAAAAATGCCTCATAAAAAGTTAAATGATTACCCTTTTAATCTCACAACTTGTACTGCAAGTATAAACACTAGATAAATTTAGCCAATGAACCTAAACCTTCTATCTTAGCTTTCTCTTACTATACATCACTGACTTTTGACCACATAATCCGCGTTACATTTTAAAGTTAAAGTGCTCAAATATATTATTAACCTGAATCTTGCTGTCATCTTGAATAAGCCTTTTAGTCTGAGGCTTGAAGAACATGCTTCTAAACAGGAATCCTCATGTTAGTGGCATTAGTATGAGCAACAGAGGCTTTTTTTCTTTCCTTTCTTTTTGTACTTTTTAGCATTAACACTCTTTATACCTGAGGGTCCTCGAGCGAGAACAAATCCCTCAGGTGAGAAGACATCAGAGAGAAAAACCCGGAAATCCGTATGGAGTTAATTCACTTTATAATTCTCTGTTCAGACGGCACAGCACACATAACAGGGTGTAAAATTCTAAGGGGGAACTGCTGCTGGTTTTTAGAGGAGAGATACTAGGCACCTCTTTATTTTCATTGATGTACTCTTGCAGGAGGCTGTCCTGGATAATAAGAGCCTTTGGAGTGCAATGACGCCATCAGACCAACTCAATGGAAGAGGAAAAGACAGTGAAGCCAGGAAAAGAAGGGAAGAGAAGAGAGAAAAGAAGAGGAGAGGAGGAAAGAAGAGGAAAGAAACTTGAGGGAATCTGAAGGAATCCCGGTTCTGCTCCGTGGAGTAAAGCAAAGCATTTCAGTGGCAGGAACTTCACAATCCCCGCCTACCAGCAAGCCCCCCCCCCCCACCCCCCCACACAGCCCCTGCCACCGGCGCTGGATCAGTGAACTGAGAATGCATGGCTTGCTTACAGACTGTGTTTCTATTTTTCTTAAGAAATTTTAAGCCTCTGTCAGCTGAGAAGATTAAAAATTTTGGAGCTCGTGTATACAGAGAAATCCAATGAGGAATTCCACTTGACAAGCTTGGCTCGGTAAATTTTCTGAAATAGGAGGACTCCATGTCACAGGATAATGGGAGATAAAGCCAGGATAGATTATGTGATAGACTCGATTTCAGGTAGATAATCAGCAGTCCGTTGTAGAAAGGGCAGTGTGTATCTGCTCAGTATCTCCAGGAATGACATTTAAGAAGTACCTGATTTCATGTTCACCACTGAGCTTTTCTAATTTATACCTGCCAATTTGATTTCGCTAAAAGCAGAATGCCTAAATCCCACCTGGTCAGACCCTGATCAATTTACTCTACTTCGGACTGTCCTAATTGTCTGCGGTGATCCTAGGTGGGCAGGTGAATATAGAGGCTTGGCTTGATCTCCTTTCAGGGTAAAAGTCTTCAAGATGTGCTTCACGGAACCCAAGTTCTGTGAAAAGTTAATAGATGTCTTGTAAATAGAGGTCATATGTTTAAGTTATCTTGGAAGGACTTGGGTTAATCAATGACAAGTGAGGTTTTTACTATGGGACTTCTCAGAACATGCCACGGGTATTCCTGTTTTCTCAGCTGGGCATAGAAGATGGTATACTTTTTAAAGGGAATGCTTTTCTCACGGAGCATCAGGTTTTCCACACAAGATTAACTGCAGAGCACCATTTCAGGTGGCTCCACGCAGGTGTTGCTCCTCTCATACCTCGCCAAGGAAATCTGTGAGAAATTCACCAATCTGTCAATATTCCAGAAGAGTGCAGTCGGATAGAATTTTCTGCTCTGAGGAAATATTCTGTGTTGTCCAATATGACAACCACAGCCTCACGTAGCTACTGAACACGTGAGTGTTGTCAGTGTGGTTAAGGAACTAATTTTAAAAAATATACATTTACTTTTAATTAATTTAAATTCAAAGAGCTACATGTGTCTGGTGGCTACTATACTGGACAGTACGGGTCTAGATTATGACACATACCTGAGGGGGCTTAGCAACTCATGCATGTTTCCATGGGGCCCTGAACCTTGCAGTGATCAGTGATCCGCCAGGTTGGGAAGTGGACTTCTGAGTTGACACAGGCATGGGAATCCAAACTTTTTCAAGTATAGAGTTACTTTCCCAATGAGTGTTGCTCTAAGTTGTCTTTTTTTTTTTTTTTTAATAGCAGATCCCAACCTGGGCATTTGTTCCTGCCTGTTTTCCTTCCCCTTCTTTTCCAGATGTTTTAATCCACAAGTTACAGGGAACAACAGACATTCCAACCTTTCCACTCAGATCGTGAGCCAGGGACAGTCAGCATCTACCTCGTCTTTTACTACAAAAGACTCCACCCAAGACGAATGTGCTTCTGTGGCTGGGTGCCATGCTTTCTCCACCTATCCTGCCCATTCATCAGAGAAGGCCGTTTCAACAGTCTTGTGGCTCTCTTATGTCCCAAGGCTTCGTACCACTTGGCCCACTACCTTTCCCTGTGTGAGCCTGGGATCACACTGCGTCTGCCGAATGGTACCGCTGTAAGCTGTTACTGGCAATCCAATGAAAGAAAACCTTGAACCCTTTGGCGAACTTTTCCCAGTAAAGAGGACAACACTTCTGTTCCATTTATAAGGAGAAAAAAGGGAGTAGGGGCGGTGTTGCACTTTGGTTTCAAGCCCTGTAAATGCGGAAGGTATAAGGAAGAAGATTTTCAAGGAGAATATTTTCCCTTCTCAGCTCAGGCTGTGGTCAAACAGCTCAGAAGCTTCACAACTGTTCTTTCTCTTGTTGGTTGATCAGGTTCCAGGACGTTGCAAAAGATTTATTTACAATCACCCAAAGAGCCAGAGTAGCCTCACCTTCATCTAAGAAATAATAGCTGTTTTGTGCTATTTCTTTCAACAACAGTGATTCATTATGTAGCACTAGGCCTTCCCTGATACTTGTAACTGTCAGGCAGATTTCCTATGGCTTGTTCTCACACAATAGACCTATTTTGTCAAATTGAACCTAGAGATGTAAAATTATCTGCATGTGTAGATGTGAGTGTACTGGCTTATGCATATATAAGGACACGAATGTATTTATTAACATGTGCTTCTACAATGATGTCGTTCTAAAATGTTTCTCGCGGCCATCGTAGGGGTGCTCACCTGAGGACCCTTCTCCTTGGTCATCTGCACATGACTGACAGACAGAGCTCCAAGGGATTGATGGCTTCTAGTTGAAACGTACATATTTATTCCTCTTCAGGGCATGGAGGTGAGTTGCATTGCTCTATGGCCAGGGATGACAGAGACATCTGGGGTTTCCAAATTTCTGATATCGAGGTTAAGCAAATTGTTTTGCGCCCAACCCTTACTGTGAAGGAGTTAATAAAAATAGCTAGAGGCTTATCATGTTCGGTTGTGAGGATCTGTCCCATGCTCTCTCCTCTGTATGTCCCCTTCTTTTCTCCTCTAGATCCAAATATGCATCCCGTGACAGGCAGGCAGGGCGAGTTATCAACTGTCCTCCACATGTTCAGGGCTTTATAGATCTCTCTTAACTCATTATGGGGCTAAGTCTTGGACTTGGTATTTTTAGTCAAATTTTATTTGAGAATTCATGTCACTTAACCTACAAACAATAAAATGGACCACCATCTTGATTCCTCAACCTTCTTTTGAGCAAAAATAGGAAAAGTAATATGATATAAAATAATAATGTAAGGTACTGATTTCCTAATCATCATTTATCAAGACACGTGCTTCAAATTTCAAGAAAATGATATTTTTTGGAAGCAAAGCAACAAATCTGTTTTTAAGCAAAAGCCTATCAGAAAATTCCAAATCATTTTTAAACTACTTGCTTATACTAATTTGGTTTAAACTTTATATGGTGCTTAACGCTAACAACCAAATTTCGAATGACTTATAGATTCCCAGTGGTGCTTAAATACTCTTAAAACCATTCAGCAAATGGGAAATCTAGTTTGTAAAGACATTTTGTGGCCTGGATAACAATACATTACTAGTTGAAGAGAGTGATTTGTCTAAAATAATTATCTAAATGAGGTCAGGTATAAATTAAAAGTCAGAACCACTATAGATGCAACACGTAAATGTGAACCAGACAATTTCTTTAATGACCTTGAAACTCAAGATTAGCCTAGACTAGGTTCCACATATCTGGCTCCATATATGTGGAACCTAGAAAAATGGTACAGATGAACCGGTTTATAGGGCAGAAATAGAGACACAGATGTAGAGAACAAACGTATGGACACCAAGTGGGGAAAGTAGCGGGGGGTGGTGGTGGTGGGATGAACTGGGAGATTGGGATTGACATGTACACAGTAATATGTATAAAATAGAAACTAATAAGAACCTACTGTATAAAGTAATAAAATAAAATTAAAAAAAAGGATTAGCCTAGACTTATGTTTTTAAAAAATCAGCTTTACCTATAAAAATAATCTTTCCCAATTCTCTTTCTGCTCGGATGTCTTCTAACAGCTAAGCTGCTATTAGTAAAAAAGACATATATCATTTTCAAGATCTTTGTGTTTTTGCTTGTATTCATTCATTCATTTGTTCAAGTTGATGGACTAGAGCAACTGTAGTTACCCAGAAGCATATATAAAAAATACCTCAAGACTTAGCTTGATTGGACACTCAGTGAGTCAAGTGTGTAATGCACAGCCAGAAGAATTAATGCAATCACAGTTGCATCAAAGACGGTGTCAGGTAGGAAAGTACATAAAACTCTCTGCACAGGTTAGGTCATACCTGGAAAATTGAGCTTATTTCTGGGTGACACATTTTCGGAAGGACGCTGAGAGACTGATTATACTCAAAGAGAGTAACCAGAATATTGAGAGACGTGAAAATCATGACATATGCAAACCTGGGTATTATAACACACAGAAGAAATGATTCAGGGCCGAGGATTTGTGTTTGTCTGATTGGGTAAGTGTCTTCAAATATTTTAAAGGTTTACGTTTATAAAAATGTTGTTCTTACAGAGGCTAGAACTAGTATCAAACATGATGAACTCCAGAGAGTCAAATTTCCTTGTATCATAGAACTTTCTAACAGCACGTGGAACAAGGTACAATGAATAGCCATTTTTCCTGAGGAATTCTAGGGGAAACTGTACATGAATCCCCTATGAATTGCAATTACACATGAGCCCTTAGATGGGGCAAGCAATTGGTTTGGCCATCTGGAGAGGTTCTTCCTGTCTTACACTCTTTGAAATACCTGCTGAGTATCTGTTGTACATTCCCTTTTTTTTTTTTTTTTAGGAATTATGTTGGCAAACTGGTTCGAGAAGGGTGAGAAAATACACTTGTCAGTGGTTTTTGTAACTGACATTGTGAACTCAGAGTATGCTAAGACCTTTGAAAGTTCAGTGACAAAAATCAAAGGTGTGTGATCACTGCTTAAGCACACAGAGAGAAATTATGCAAAAGAGAACACATTTCATTTGTTCCCACATTCACGGTGCAGAGAAGGAAAGCAATGGGAGAGACACTGGGAAGCCCTGCATTAGCCACTTTCATTTCAGATGAGTGGCAGGGCATTATCAATGTTCTGGGGATTTACAGATAGTTGGAAAAATATGTATCAATTTTCAAGGAGCCTTTAAGCTCTGCTGACTGTGTTTCCCCAATAGCTTTCAATATAGCCCGGGTCAGAAGCTGCCCAGTAAAGGCAGTTGCCATCTTTCAGCTGACTTTGAGGTTCTGGGTGCTTTTCTGTTCTCCCCTTTTGTCATCAGCCATGCCTGCTGCAGCAGGAATATCGTTCACGTCTTTCTGTCTGAGTCAGGGCTTCGCTGAATTCAAGGTGGCTTTGTTTCTGGAGCCATGAGTCTGTACCTGCTTTCTCAGCTGGGCACCTTGCTTTCATTCACTGCATGGCCTCCATCACTTTTTAAAATAGCTTTGTTGAGGTATAATTGATATACAAAAACCAGCATAGACTTAATGAATGCAATTTGACGAAGGCTTTCGGGTCCATACACCTGCCCCTGGCTAGGTGCCGGGTTTTTCGTTCTCCACTTTCTGTCAGCTTTGGGCCACTGTTTTTTTTTTTTTTTTTTTTTTCCAGTTTGGGAAGCGTAACTTTTAACTTTGACTTCCTCAACTTCTTTTTTCCCATTTTCATTCTTAGCCTGAGTTCTATCCATCTTTTGCTGCACCTTAGTTTCCCTAATCCACTGCTGTTCTCGGCCTGGTTGTAGCTCTTCCTGGAAACAATCAGATGTAGGTATTTTTAAGTGAACAGCATCTCAACCAAATGCACTGTCATCTCCCAGTACCTAGAAGAGTTAAGGCTCATCTGTGATGACAACTTCCAACGAAGGCGTGCATGAGGATTTCAGGAAAATGATGCACACAGATTTATTCCATAAGCATTTCATGAATGGACAATGTGCTAAGCTCTATGTTAATTACTAAGAATAGTGTATTGGATGGCGAGCCTCTTCTTAAGGAACATCTCACATTGGGCTCACTACAGCATGTAAGTCCTTCAGTTGTCTCCGACCAATTTACTAAAATTCCTGTGATATTGTATTGGTTTACCTCTACTTGTGCTATACTACCCTCATTTTTCTTTTTCCTTTTATGCTGAACTAAGAACTCTGCCATTTCTTCTCACAGTTTTAAGAATACCTCCCCTCTGACCTTCTCAGTCACTCCTGAACACGCATTCGCGGTTAAGAAAAGCATCTTAAACTCAAATTTAAATATGGGGCTGTGAGGGTGGTAAATCACACACAAAAAGCATTTGACAAAGCAATTTATCACTTAATTTTTAAAGACATATATATTTCAAGTGAATTTAATTTGCATATTTCTGACTCATTTCCACTCCATTATCTAAACTCTTTTTAAAGAGTTGCTGCATTTTTGCATTTTCAAAGGACGCATTTGTGTCATCTATGACTACCTAACCTTTGCTTTCTGGAATCTGACTACCAGAAAATTCTTCCTTTGTCTAATCTCAGTGTCTCTTGCTGAGATGGAACATTCAGCCATCTTCTGGAATTGTAAGGAAGGGGAGAATGTCAAATCCAGTTGGGTTTCACGTCTGTGTGAAAAGCCACACTATTGTCTTTGACCTTTGGTTCTAGGGTTTTCATTAAAAGTTTTCCATCATTTCAGCGCCATCTCTGACTACTTCACATTTATCGAGTTGTGAAAATAAAACCTATCCTTGATGCTTGGTTGGTTAGGATATAATGGGTTGTCTAGTGGCAACATTGAGGTATTCCTTCCACATCGTTTTATAGCATGTCTATTAATTCATCTCAACATCGTGCTCTCACTAATAAACACTATTGCTGACTTGGGTTTCGGAAGGAGCCTGTTAAAACTTATGTCCTATTGCACTTTACATAAACAATGTCCATGTTGAAATAGTGAAGTTTCATAAGCTACATTTAATTCCAAGATGGCATTTTAAAACAACTGGACTGAGTTTTTTTTGTGGAAGGATACCATATTGTATGGAGCTACCCCAGTCCCTGGCACAAACAAGGTATTCAATATTTTTACCTGAGTCAATAGACAAATGCTAGCAAGGGTTAACTTCATTGAAGGTTTACCGTGTGTTAGGTATTTTGCTAAGCTCTGCATAGGGACTGTCTCAATGCTTCCCAAACCTCCATAGTACAATTATTATCTTCAGTTTGCCAATGGAAAGACGGAAGTGCAGGGAATGTTCAAGGAATACACACACACACACACACACACACATATGTATATACATACATACATATATATACATATACATATATATGTATGTATGTATATGAATGATACACATTTAAAGAAAAGTCAACCTTGGGTTCCAGGAAAAATAGTGCCCAGGAGTCAGGAGCTTGTGAATTTCAGTTCTTCTCTGTCTTTTTAACAACAAAATACCCTTAAGTGAATCACCTTACTGCTTCCATGCCTCAGTCTTCATCAGCAAACTAAGTGTTGAACCAGAAAGAAAAACCTTTTGGCCCATAACCTTCCATGACTATGGGTCCCACGAAAGAGTCACACAGCGGAAGGTGTTTGGAGGCGGGCAGGCCTCTGGGTGGGGTGCTGAGCCATGACTGAGGACAGAACACAGGACTGGGGTCTGTTCTTCCTGTTGGTCTTAATGCTGGGTATGGCTTGTCAGCTGCTGCTTATTTTCCTTGCTCAATCTTTTCTTATCAGAGGCAGAAGGCATAAAGGATGCCATCTGGGATTGCTTGTTTAGATACAGCATGGTGTTAACAAGTTTCTCTCTCCTTACTCTTTCTTGTTTATTGCTGGCTGCAAGGAGCAGGGATACACATGTCCAAATGCAGCTGTCGCCCAGGCTCTGTTCTTCATCATGAACCTGGGGACCACAGGGAAGTGGGAGGCACAAGCCGTGAGTGAGCTGGGGGGAAGGCGAGTAGCCTTGGGGCCAGGAGTGGGTACTGTATTCTGCAGCACCTAGAAGAGGTCTGAGATCATGTCATTGTCAACTGTGAAAGCAAAGGTATGAGATTTTATTGACACCTTCTCTGGGAGTCAGTATAAGAGATTACATATTCCTGGGAAGCTGGAGATTGATAAAAAAATGTGGCACTTTTTAACCCTGTTAAGAAATTTCATGTTTACAATTTAGCACAGTATTAAGAGCCTGGGTTTTAGAGTCACACGGGATTTAAAGCCAAGTTCCTCCGCTTGTTAACTAGTAGTGGACGCTGTGATCGCCACATCAAGATTCCCTTTACCCAACCTTTGCACGCACGGCATCTGCTATGAACATTGGCTGCCAGCCGTGTTCAATCCACCCCTTGCTTCAGAGAATTGCCTTTGGCGAAAATGCGAAGCCCTCCTGAGAGCCAGAGGCTGGCTGTCGGCCTGGTACAGAAGACCTCTTCTTGCCTCAAGGTGGGAACAACTCTATGGTGTGTCTTGTACTTCAGAACTCCGTGCGGGATCAGAGTGACGGTGGATGCCAGCTGAGGCTCCAGTCTTCCCCTAAATAAGTGACTACTTTGGCTGTACTTCTAGGGAAACTGAACTGTGACATTAGGTGAATTTGGGAAGTGACAGCCTCTCTGCTTCTGGTCTCTCCTCTGCTAAAATGAGATGGCTACTAACTCTGACCTTATCATTTTGTTGTAGGTATGAAGTGTTCTTGAAGCACTTAGCATAACACCTGGCACATAGTGTAGCTATTTATATTATCAGCTATACTATTTGTTATATTACTTGCTACATGGATTGGGGATTCTGATAACATGATGCCTTCTCAAACATGTGGAAACACCAGAAAGAAGAGATTCGCTCCCCTGCTATGGAATGAGCATCATTATTATTTAAACATCCTGGTTCCTAATCAGATTTAAAAACAAACAAACAAACAAACAAACAAAGGAACAGTCTAAACCAATCACAGGAAAGACCTTGAGTCCCCAGGGCCCAGCCTCAGGACACAAAGTGATGCATCTGTGGGTTGTGTGTTGCTCTGTGTGCCTACTGGCTGCTGGCAGTTGTCCATGTTTGTGCAACAGAAAACATTGCTCTCCTCAGACAGGAAAAAAATGTCTATGTATATACATATATGTCTCCATACTGCTAGTGTCTAAATTAAGAAATGTAAAAGCCAATTCCTGTAAGCCAGAAGGCAAAACCAACAGCAGTGCCGGCTGTGAAAAGAGCAGACTTCTCAGACTTGGAGCCTCCAGAGATGCCTCCCCCATCGTGCTCATGGGTCCTTTCCAAACTGAGCATCGGAAATTGCACGGCACCCTGGAGCAGATGTTCATTCAGAACGCAATTAACTGAGTGAGGGTCAAAGAAATCAGGGAGTTTTAAAGTGTTGATAGAGCAGTTAAGGAATCAAGAGACCTATGAAGAGGGATTCTGGGGCTGATCCCAGAACCCCCTCGGCACTTTGTGGCCTTGATGATCCCACCTACGATTTACCATCTGCTGTTGATATCTTATCCGGGGCCCTTACCTTCGAGCAAAAAGAATTGCATCCATTTATTCATTTATCCAATTAACACATTCCCCCACCCAGAATACTCCAGACACTGTGTGGGGTACTCAGGAAGAAACTTGGGTTCATCAATGTTGAAAATCAGAACTGGTAATTCCCAACGTGCTCGTATCCCCCAAACAGGAGCTGCCATCTCCCGGGGGATTCTGGTGATCTGTAGAAACTTTCTGTGTACAGCTAGACTATCAGCTTCCTAAGGGCAGGAGAGCTGATTATTGGCTGACCTCCTAGCCTGGTGCTCAGCACATAATAAGGGCTCAGTTCACACATGGCTTGAGTTGATTTACCAAGTCATTTATAATTTCTGGAGGAATTCATCTAGATATGTATCATAATCAGCTCAAATCAATCCATTTTGCTTTTTTGCCCCGTCCCATCTTCAGCACATCCAGTCCTGCAATGCCGGCTTTGAAGAGAGTCCATCTTAATGTCCTAGGGCTGCTGTAACAGATGGCCACCAACCGGCTGGCTTGGAACAGCAAATGTATTCTCTCACCATTTCCAGAAGTCTGAAATCAAGGTGTCGGCAGGGTTGGTTTCTTCTGGAGGCTCTGAGGAGAGTCTGTTCCTGCCTCTCTCTTAGTTTCTGGAAGCTGCTGGCATTCCTTGGCCTATAGTTGTGTAAGTCCAATCTCTGCCTCGGTCTTTTCATGGTCTTCCCCTCTGTGCATGTTCTCCCCCTTTTCTTCTCTCATAGGGACATGTGTTGTTGGATTTAGTGCCCATACTAACCCAGGATGAGCTCATCTCAATATCCTTCACAATTATATCTGCAAAGACCTTTTTCCGTAGAAGGTCATAGTCACAACTTATAGATGACTCTCTTGAAGGACTGCCATTCAGTCCAGTACAGGGTCCTAAAACTTCCAAGTAAATTACTAGGAGTGGCAGTTGCTTAGTAAACCACACACCAGATACCCAGAATCAGGCAAGGACTACTGTGTGGTCAAATGGGACTTGGAATAAATGAGTCACACAAACCATGTGAATAAGTATTGAAATCCAGCCAATTGATTCTCCCCATCTCACCTGGGGCCACAACCAGTCCAGTTTGTCAGGCAGATCATGCAGACTTTCATCCTCATTTTTGTTGCTTCTCATGGCTTTCTTATTTCAATGGCAAGATGGTGGGCATTTGGGAAGATGTCCCCCGATGTTTTCTTTTACTCTTTGAATTAGAAGAAGTCCTAATTCTACTGATTCTATGTTCCTTCCTCACACCATTCTCTGATACTCTGATCATATCCTTCTTTTCATATCATTTTCCTGTTGAAGCTATTTATAATCTTTTAGGATTAAGCAGAAATGAGGCTTCCGTCCTTACCTCTAACTTGCCCTCTTTTAACCTGAGTTTGCTTTCAAGCACTCATCAGAAGGCCTACCGAGGAGATACTAGTTCCTTCTCACACGGAAACAGAATTTCAAAAGAGAGCCCCATGTGAAAAAGAAAATATATGTTTCTCTTCTCCTTTTTTTAGTATATGCCCCTTATCAAGAACATATACTCCACAATAAAAATAATGTGTCAGAAATCCCATTAAGTTTCTTTTGAGGATCCAGTTTTCATAAACTTATGTGTGAATTGGATCCAAGAGGAAAATTACTCTTCTTGAATCAAAACTATCTGCTTACCTAACCAGCTGGCATGGACAGGCAAAGCAAAAAATAAAACAGCAAATCCAAACCTTAGACCTGGTTCCAGCCTCTTTTCCTTTGCTATCAATTTGACACGTTTCATGAGAGCTGAACCGACCAGAAAAAAAAATCGTTGGGAAAATTCTGGAGACCAAGTTTTTTTCCCAGAGGATGGCTGTCACCACTTGCTCAAGGTTTTTGCACCTTAGAAACTCTGCCAGGATCGGACACACCTAGGCCTGAGCTGATGTGCTGTACGCACCTTCTTGCTTGTCATGAACAAACTTGATCATTCTGGTGTCTTAACCCTAAGCTTCTTTCTCACTCACAACCGCCAGTCTGATGGATAAAAGACACAAACTTGATTTTCTTCTCTGTCCAACCAGACTGATCACTGCATCATCTCAGAGATGCCTTCTTCATATGGGATGTTAAGGACAAAGTACCTTGGTCTTTGCTTTAAAATGCTGATTGAATCAAATCTTGTTCCTTTCTTCTTGTGATGTCTCCTCTCTAGCACTTTTCCCAAGCCTGTCTTTGTTTTCTCAGCCAAGGTGCATTTTGCATCTTATATTCTATACGTCTATAAGTTTCTGTCTTTGAACTAAGCAATGTACACTAGCAAATGTTTCACAAAATAAAACTGAGATTGCTGTTTAACACCTACCTTTAGCTGAGCATCAGTTTTCTCCTTAAACAACTGTCCAGAGCCAAGGGGAGTGGCATAATAGAATATTTCATAAGTAAATTTCCTCCACATTGTGTTATGTTCCTGACAATTTGGATTCAGAGTTGCTTCTGAGCTTATCAGTTCAGACAGTAACCTCTCCTGTTCTAAGGGCATCATAGGAAAAAAGCAAAAAACAAAAAGCAAACAAAAAAAGTTTGCACTCAGAGTGATTCTGTTTCTTTTCATCAGTGTGTTTGATCACAAATGAAATCTAGAAGGGCCAATTAGTACACATTTCCTCAGGGCACCTGAGAGTCAGAGGACAGAGAATTTATTTTCTTGGTTTGCCCTAATCCTTCCACTGCCTGTTTTCATTAGATACCAAGGCCATTAAACATTATGTTGCCCAAGCAGATTTGAGACTCACAGAGATGGGCTTCCTTTGGCCCATCCAGAAAGCTCTTTCAGAAATGTGTTTTGAGCTCTTTGACACACTCTGGGCATCATAAACTCCCGCTGCTTTTCCTCTCTTCCCTCCCCCTCAGTAATCTCTCCCCTTTACTCCCTCTCTCTTACAGCGAGTTCCCTGTTTTTAGCTGAGTCACAGCAGCTGGCTGGCACCTCCAGGGTCATACTGTACGTAACACAGAATCCTCTCTGTTGGCTACCATGGTGCTTCTAAAGAGGGGCTGTGGCAGCCGCTGCAAAGCATCCTGGGTCCTCCAGCCCAGCCCTCCTTTGAAGCCCTGAAGCAAGCGGCTGGCAGCAGCCTGGGGCAGTTCAGGGCCCCAAAGTTCCTGGCTAACACGGCTTCACTGAATCCCAGGGCTCCTGCTGCCGCGGAGATGCTGCTCAGAAGTAAGCCCTTAAGAAATTCAGAACAAAATCCAGGCGGACAGAAGCAGAGTCATATGGCCTCTCAAAGCCAATGGCTGCCAGGAAATAGTCTCAAACCTGCCAGAGCCTTGGCACCAGGCCTTGAGCCCTGCCAGTGGGTGAATAGTGGGATGGGAGGATTGGTCACATTCTCCTTTTCCAGTCAACTGGATTGTGCCTGGGCACAGAAGAGCACACATGGAAGCAGGAAGCCACCATCTATCACTTTCTCTCCTGAAAATAAACGCTGGCCTGTTTAAGTAAAACTATACCCTAACCAGGAGGAACAGTACAGATTTTCGTGGGTAAAAACACAGTCTTCTGGCTTTCAGATACTTAAAACTGGATGGCTCCCCACTTCCAAAAAACTGTCTAGAGGCTGAATATTTTACAAACTATAGATTCTACAGATTTCAGGTTGATTTATTTATCCTTTTTTCTCCACTCCTTTCCACATTATTGATTCCTATCTGATTCTTGCTCTAAGAAATGATTTTCTTTTACAAATAATTTAATAAACCTAATGTTCTGCTAATGATGATGATAATGATAGCTAAGGCATACCTTGTTCTTTCTGCAGCTTGGTGGGAGAAAATCTGCAGAAGATTATTAACATTTCTTAAATGTATGGGTTTTTTCTTTTTCTAACACATACACTTTAGCTTCAAGGTTAAAATAAAGGAAGAAGTAATTGATCCTAAATGGCAAATTTTAAATCACTAAGAAGCCCTGCATCACATTCAAGGCATGACTTGTAAGGAAAGTTAAACTGATTTAAACAAATGCTAAGCGACAGAGGAATTTAAAAAGATAAAGTAAGATGAAGGTAGCAGCTGCTTTTTGTAGCTTTATGGAGACATTAATACAAACTTATAAAGCCGGATTATTTATTATCATAACCATGGTGCATACAGACACAAATTAAAGCAAATAATAAAAAGACAGAAATGGAGCACATCATCTCAAAATATCTACATTTTTCAATTAAAGAGGCTCAGTGAAATACATGAGATAGAGGCTATTTCACCTCAAAAGTCAAACGTTTTAATTAGGATGGTTTTCTTCAGCTGTCAATGCCAGAGAAAGCCAAAGGTAAGCAAAAGTATCACTTTGAAGATAGAGAACAGCAAAGGAAAAAGTGACATTTGAAATGAATGATTCAATGAATGAACACATTTTGAATGAATGATTCAATGTGTTAAAATATTTTTATTCCTGGTTAAGCTTTTTTTTTTTTTTTTGCGGTACGCGGGCCTCTCACTGCTGTGGCCTCTCCCTTTGCGCAGCACAGACTCCGGACGCGCAGGCCCAGCGGCCATGGCCCACGGGCCCAGCCGCTCTGCGGCATGTGGGATCTTCCCAGACCGGGGCACGAACCCACGTCCCCTGCATCGGCAGGCGGACTCTCAACCACTGCGCCACCAGGGAAGCCCCCAGCCTGTACTTTTAAAATTCTGAATTATTTTTTATTTCTTATAACAAAGTCTATATTCTTGTTTCAGTTAGAAAGAACTGATGGTTTAGAGGCAGGATTGAAATGAGAAAAAATACCTCACAATTCTCCTGCAAAGAACAGCACCTGTTCAGAAACAAAATGGAAAACTACATACGGAGAAAAAATAAATGTCTGCTAGATCAACAACGGTAACATAAACCACAATGAAAGAAGATGAATTAGAAAAAACAAGAGTTGTTGATGGAAAGAGATGAAGAGGAATGAACTGTTTGACTATGAGGCAATGAATTGCTTAACCTGAGATTATGGTGTAGGTGAGAAATCAAAATGGTTAGTCTAGAAATGTCAGAAGAGTAGACATCATCAAGAACTTCTACTAGAGTGTTAAGTACCTAGTAGTGACTCAACTAAAGCTTTACTGTTTAAAGACAGGCCTGCTTGGGATGTCTGCAGAGCCTGGAACAAGAGTATAAATGGTGGCCCACTTGCCATGGACCTAAACGTTTAAAAGTTTTAAGAAATGGTTAAAGTAAAATATGTTCTATCCACATCCCTTGACAAATATACTTCTCAACGTCAAGAAGGCCAGGTTTGAATGCAGGATTCTTGGAAGACTTGGAGACCTGTGGCCCAATATGAAGAGCTGGCCTATGCCCCTGACTCACCCATTCTCATCCTACCCACCCTTATCTCACCCTTATCTTCCTTCCACACCACAGGGTCTTGTGCCCATGCACATAGACACTTGAGCCTATAGGTTCAACATCTGAACAGCCCACAGCAAAGGGAAGCCCAGGGCCAACCCAATGGCCTTGGAATATTCATACTATGGTACAGCCCACCCTTAGAAAGACAGACCCAGGGAAGAGGCGCACTCAGTGACCATTTGGGGCAGGGTGTTGTACCCAGAGTGTGGTCTAGAAGTGGGAGCAAGGGCTCCAGGAGGGCATGTCCTCTTTGCTCCCCAGTGTGGGAAGCGGTACAGCTGGAGATGGGGTTCAGGGCAGAAGTCTCTGACCCAGGTCTAAGGGCAGTATTAAAATCACCTCATTTACAAACTTCCAACTACAAAATAATAAGTCAGGGAGATGTAAAAATAAAAAAATCAAATCACCTACTCTAACTCAGACATTTAGTAAGTCTACAAAATACAGTGCATGTAAAACATGGCTTCAGGTGGGATGAATTTCGGTGTTAGAGTCTGTGATTTAATTGCTATTATAGCAACTGTTTCACTGTAAGAAGGATAGAAAGACAATTGATTTGGGATATTGACCTTGTATCATGCAAAGTTGCTAAACTCACTAGTTCTACCAGCCGTTGTTTTGTTTGTTTTTGCTATATTCCTTAGGATTTTCTACACAATCATGTCTTCTGAGATAAAGACAATTTTACTTTTCTATTTGTCTTATGCCACGGGCTAGAACTTCTGATACAATGTTGAACAGAGATGGTAAGATTGGAGACTCTCTGGTCTTCTTGATCTTCAGGGGAAAGCATTTAATCTTTCATCACTCAGTGTAATGTTAGCTGTAGGATTTTTGATGATACCCTTTATCAGGTTGAGGAAGTTCCCTTTTATTCTCAGTTTTCTTTCTTAAAAGTGTTAATTATAGAGGGACACTGAATTCTATCAATTTTTTTTTCTGCATCCATTGAAATAATTATGCTTCTTTTTTCTTTTTAGTCTGTTAATATGGCATGATTTGAATTTTTCTTAAACCAGCTTTGTATTCTTGGGGGGAATAAACCCCATTGATATATTATTCTTACTAGAGTCAATTTGCTAAAATGTTAGAAATTTTTACATCTATGTTCATGAGGGATATTGGTTTGTAGGTTTCTTTCCTTGTAATATCATTAATTTTGACAGTATAATGCTGACCTCCCAGAATACATTGAAAAATATTCCCTATTCCTTACTTTTCAATGTTTACAAGAGTCTATGCAGAATTGGCATTCTTTATTCCTTAAATAGTTGGTAGAATCCATCTAGGAAGCCGTTTGGGCCTGAAGTTTTTTTTGGGGGGTGGGGGGAAGGAATTGGACAATATATTCAATTTATTTAGTATATATAAATTGTGTCTTTGAGCAATTTGTTCATTTAAGTTGCCAAATGTATTGACCTAAATATTCATTATATTCTTATTATCCTTTTTATGTCTATAGTATTTATAATAATGTCCCCTCCTCTCATTTCTGATATTGGTTATTGGTGTATTCTCTTATTTTTGATCAGTCTGGCTGGAACCTTATCAATCTTATTGATCTTCTCAAAGAATAGCTTTTGGTTTCACTGATTTTTTTTTTCTATTGGTTTTATGTTTTTTATTTCTTTGCTTTCCAACCTTTTATTATTTCCCTTTATGTCTCTTTCCTTTTTCTGTTTAATTTCCTCTTATTTTTCTGCTTTCTTAATATAGAATATTAGGTCATTGATTAGAAACATTTTTTCTTTCTGTTATAGAGGTTTAGTGCTGTAAATTTCTCTTTAAGTGTGACATCCTGTGAATTTTATATATCATGCTCTCATTTTCATTTCATTCAGTCCAAAATACTTTTTAACTTCCTTTTTGATTTCTTCTTTAACCCATGGGTCATGCTTCCTTTTATAGATCGTACTTTTGGAGTTGTATCTAAAAAGTTTTATAGTTTTATTTTACAGTTAGGTTTTTGATACATTTTGAGTTAATTTTGATATAATATATGAGGCAGGTGTTGAAGTTACTTTTTCTACAAAAGGATGCCCAATGATTCCAGTACTATTTGTTGAAAAGACTATTCTTTCTGTATTATAATGACTTTTGAAACTTTGTAAAATTTCAGTTAGACTACACTTTTGTGGGTTTACTTCTGAACTTTCTATTTTGTTCCATTGACCTTTGTACCTATCCTTTCACCATATCACATTGTCATACTGTAGATTTATAATGTCTTGATATCAAGGAGCATGAGTTCTCCAACTTTTCCTTCCTATTCAGGATTTTTTTTTTTGGCTATTCTAGTTCCTTTTTTCCACATAAAATTTAAAATCATCCTATTGATCTCTAGAAAAAACTTTCCTGGGATTTTGATTGGGATAGTGTTGAATAAATCAAGTTGGTATCTTAATAATACTGAGTCCTTCCAATCCACAAAACAGATACATCTCTCCACTTATTTAGATCTTTTAAAATTTTCTTTACTCATTTTTTTGTAGTTTACAGCACAGAGATTCTGAATATATTCCTTTAGATTTTTATGAGGGCTTCAATTTTTTATACTCTTTTAGTGGTATTCCTGGCTCTGTGTGATCCTTCAGTATGGTTCAGCCTGGTCTCTTCTGGTGGTTCTTTCTTGGTGTTAGGCGCTTTCTTCAGATTTCTGTAGATTTTCAAATTATTTCTCTGTGTGGCTCTCCCCTTTCTGTGTATCTTTCTTTTCTTTTCTACTGTGCTGTCCCCAATTTCTCAACTTGGTCTCTTCAACTCAGAATCCTGCAGGCTCTGTTTTGTTTTTCCCTCCCTGACTTGTAGCCTGGATACTCTCTCTAGGCAGTAGGTGGGGCCCATAGCACCCATCTAGTTTGCTTCCCTTCCTGCAGTAATTCTTGTGCTGCATTGCCTGTTAAGCAATGTCTGAAAAATCACTGTTTCATATATTTTCATCTCTTTTTATCATTGTTTAAGGTAGGAGGGTGTATCTAGTCCCCATTACTCCATTGTGGCTGGAAACAGAATTTTCCACTACAGCTCTTGACATGAATTATATGTAATATAATTGTACAGTATAACCTTTCCACTCTGCCTCTATTTCAGGCACACTGAACTTCATTCAATCTTCATATATACTGAGCTAACTCCCAAAAGGGCCCTTGTACATAGTCTTTCCTTTGCTCAAATTGCTTTTCCCTCCTGCTGTCCACTCAATTCCTACTCACCCTTCAGATTACATGCAGTCATCACTTCTCCAGTGGAAGTGTTCTCTGACTTCCCTAAATTGTCAGATTCCCTGTTATATACTCTCATAACACATCTTCATGACATTTACCTCATTTCTAATTTTATATTTACGTATAACTATTTGATGCATGTCTATTTCCTCCTCAAAACTGTAATAAGCATAGGGACTCTGTCTTTGCCTATCATTTTATCCAGTACAGTGCCTGGCACATGGTAGGTGCTCATCAAATATTTGTAGGACAGGTGAACAAAATGAGACTACTTCCAAATTCATCTTTTGTGCAAAGTTTTATTATTTCCTATATTTTCTTTCATAGGGAATGCACCAATCAGTTATTATAGCTTTTCTCCCATAAAATTAAAACTTCCTGTATCTCACCAAAGCAAAATTAACAAAAGGACAACTGCTCTATCAAATTGTAACATCATTCACTATTCGGAGACAACTAATTTAAGTCTTATTGTTAAGTAAACTGCTGATAGGAGAATTCTGCAACGAATTAGTGCGCTTAAATGGCCATTTACTCATCACAGATGCAGTAAAGCCCAACTTGGCACAATCAGGCAAACAGAATCTGACTCATGAGGGATATCAGATTTCCTTACTTCCATTTTGGTTTCATCTTTCTAGTTTGTTTGAAAACTCATAAAAACCATATGATGAGTTTTCAAATAAAACTAGTGGTAGTTCCATGCTGACATTTTGCCCCCTATAGTTTGAGTTTTTACTTGAGGGCTGTGATCCTGGTATCACAAACAAACATCCCAAGGAAATATTCTTGCACTGCATATTACAGTATGAGGTAGATGCAGAATCTGATGGCTAATTGCTCTCCAGGGGGTGGTTCTATCACTTGCATTTCAAGTCAATTTAAATGTTGATACCCAAAAATGACTTATTTGATAGAGTTGTTGTTAATTTGATTGAAACAGTTGCCAGAGTACCCCTGGATGTTTTTTTGTAGTTGTAGGAAGAACACACAAATTGATTTACTTCTCAATTTTTGTTATAACTCAGAGTATACCTCAAGGTTAGTCATTACTATTTCCCACTTAAAATAGAGACATACTTTATTATAATCATCCTCAAATACAGCAAATGCTCCCAAAGTTAAAAATAAAATTTGAGATCTACTGAGAGATACATATAAAAGATTTTCCTCCCCTTTGCTTTTGTTTCACTATCTGAAAAATCTGAGAAATAATTGCTACTTATCTTCCCAGCAGAAAAATTATGAGGAATATTAAAATAATATATGTAAATTACTTTGCTGTCAGAAGCCCTGCATACCTGTGTAATATATTACATTGTTAAAGACTCATATTAGTAGACTTTAAATTTTATCTTAATGCTCAAATAAGTAATTCCCATACACAGCTCAATGTATTGGCCCTAATTTTTCTTTTTAAGGAGACAGGTGCTGCTTTAATTAATTTGAATGGACACAGATTTAAAATCGCCCCTGTGAGAAAGCATTGTTGTATTAATGCTACTAATATTAAACATAGTTAGAAGCTTGTTCTCATTTCTGTGGGACTTCTACCTGTTTTGAATGTAGCACTTTTATTTAATAATTCTGACCTCCTGATAGAAATGCAGCATTCTTGGTGATGTACAATAATAACATAAAATGCCTGGGTTTTTGGAGTCAAACATTTCTGGATTCAAATTCCATCTTTGCTACACATTAACTGTGTGACCCAGAGCAAGTTCCTTTTTCCCTCTGTGGGCTTGCTTATGTTCTCTCTGTGTCAAATGAGTGATAATCCCACAGGGTTTCCTGGGGATTAGTGACCTTCATGTAAAACACTGAGTACAAATGGGATAGTCACTGACTGGCAGTTATCATTATTACTAAAAACTGCACTATGCATGCAATAGTGTGATTTGGCATTAATAATTAAGGAAAAAAACTATACAGGCATACCTCATTTTAGTGTTCTTTGCTGTATCGTGCTTTGTAAATATTGTGATTTTTACAAATTGAAGGTTTGTGGCCATCCTACATTGGGTAAGTCTATCGGCACCATTTTTCCAACAGCATTTGCTCACTTTGTGTTTCTGTGTCACATTTTGGTAGTCCTCACAATATTTCAAACCCTACACCATCAAAAAAGATTAAGACTCAACGAAGGCTCAGATGATGGTTAGCATTTTTTAGCAATAAAATACTTTTAAATTAGGGTATGTACATTGTTTTTTAGACATTATGTTATTGCACACTTAATAGACTACAGTATAGTGAAACATAATTTTTATAGGCACTGGGAAACCAAAAAATTTGTTTGACTTGCTTTATCGCGATATTTGCTTTATTACGGTGGTCTGGAGCAGAAGCCGCGATATCTCTGAGGTCTGCCTGTACTTAGAGATGGTTTTCTGTGTTTGGTCACCATGTGATTTATAGGCATTGTTTTATGTAAGTCTCACAAAACGGTAATACTGTCTTTTTATTCCCCATTTTGCAGATATGGAAACTGAGGCTAAATGAACTGAAGTAATTTGCTCCAGGTGGAAACAGGATTTGAATTTAGATGTGTTGGATTTCCAAGTCTGAGCAACAAGCCTTAATTCTGAAACTGAACTGTTCATCTGCTGTTTAAGTTTCTTCTTCAATAAATGATACAGATGACTATCTATATTGAGGTATATCTTTTATTCTGTATCCAGGATCTTTTGTTTGTTTGTTTCCTTCTGCATTGTTTTAACAGCTTTTGAGGTAGGAAGCAATTTTGTGAGTTTGGTTAAATAGGAAAATGCAGGATAGCTTTGAAATTTGCTTATGTGTATATGTATTTTTTCTAGAATTTTGAATATTCATTCATTACCATACATTATCACCAAAGTTATAGTGAGGGGCAATGGAACTGCTGCCTATATTCCAAAACCATTTCCCTAGGAAGTACAAGGTGATTTGCAATTTATGTAGGAGGAGTTACCCCCCCATTTTCCTTCTCAAAGTCTCTCTAGTGTTAGGACATACACATAGTTAGATCACCTCTGATATTTATGATCTTTTGCCTGTTACCTCTCCTTCCAAAATGCTAATTTATAATTGAAAACCAGTTGACAGATAAGAAGGCCATTGAAGACCTATGGCCTTGCTCCTAGTTTTATTATAAATGACTGAATTGATAGGTAACACGGGATATATGAGGATAATACCACTTGGAATATTCTGTGAAGAGTTCATCAATTGTATTCTACGTCTCTGCTCAACATTAATAAGCTTACAGACTCACAAAGGATATGAAAGAGGTCAAAGGAAGATTTCACAGTTTTAATATTATTTTAATTTTAACTAAAGCAATACATGAACATATTTTAAAAAATCAATTTGTTACCGCAAATTGTATTTATTTATTATAGAAGATTTATTTATAGAAGTATTTTATTATTTATTTATTATAGAAGTATCACCCTCTGCCTTCTCTCTATTAGTTCTGTCTCTGAGACAAAAAAACCATTTAACTCTTTAGACGTTATTTTCTGGAATTTATCTCCATATTTTTAAGTAATATAATTTCTTGATATATAAATTTTGGTGCTTTTTACTTCTTTTTGATAGATGGGAATTTAGATCACTTATACCAACCCTCTTCTTTCTTCCCATTCTTATTATACTCATAGCAATATTTTAATTAGACTAATAATCAGTGTTTACATGCACATGACCACATAAATACCATTTGCTTCAAGTCATGTAGATATTATGTTTATACGTCTTTCTTGAGCAGCTGTTTGTTTTGCCAATGGTTTTTAATCATTTTTATTATTTTCTAGGTCTATTTGTCATGATTCTCTATTTAATACTTTTTCAAATGCACCGTTACACTAGAATTTTTTTCCCCTTTTTTTCTGAATCTCTCCCTTCCAGACCCAAGAGTACAGTATTTGATCATTTTAAATAATTAACTATTTGCTTATAAGCTATGGAACAGTGGGGAAAAGGTCTATATGGATTACCTTTATGTTTCCAATGCCTAGGATAGTGCTAGGCACATGGTATATTACATACTCAGTACATACTTGTGGAAAGAATGGGTACACAGTGTGGTTTAAATACATGCACTTTGAAGAAAGAGGGAGCTAAATATCACATTCATTATCACAAGCTCTTAAATGATCTCAGCATTGAACAAGGAAGCAGAAGGTATTAGAGTACTTTCGGGCTTCCCTGGTGGCACAGAGGTTAAGAATCCGCATGCTAATGCAGAAGGCATGGGTTCGAGCCCCGGTCCGGGAAGATCCCATGTGCCGCGGAGCATGCGCCTAGAGCCCATGCGCCACAACTACTGAGCCTGCGCTCTAGAGCCAGCGAGCCACAACTACAAAGCCCATGCGCCTAGAGCCCATACTCCACAACAAGAGAAGCCACTGCAATGAGAGGCCTGCACACTGCAACTAGAGAAAACCTGCGTGAGGCAACGAAGACCCAACGCAGCCAAAAATAAATAAAATAAAATCAATACATTTATATATATATATAAAAAGAGTGCTTTCACAGTTTTCCTCTCCTTTCTATTGTTGTTAAGGAGGTTAACAGTTCTTTATGGGATGCTTTTGTTCCACAGACTGGTTAAATCCAACTCTCTCTTAGTTTTTCTATTTATCTAATTAAAATTTTAAAGACGAATTCAAAATACTTTCTTAGTAGAAAAATAACGCCACACTTTCTACCTTAAACCTCAAGTTCATTCCCCCGACAGGCAGGCATCTATCTCATTTTCAGGCTGAAGGACGGTGGGAAGTACAAAGAGTAGCGAAGTGTCTGGAACAGAGCAAACTGGCTCTCTTTGACTCATCCCCCATTCGTCCTCTTCAGCTCCTTGTCAGTGAGAACTTGAGTTCTTCAAACTCTGCTATTTCCAAAGCAAATATTTTAAACCCTCAGTGGCTATAACTCTCCTACGACAGTGTAAACTCAACCAACTCATAAAACACAAATATAGATTTGTCTACATTTACTGATAAAGTGCTTGCAGCATTATCCAGAATTAAGGTGCTGAGATGAGATTTATAGCTTGCCCTTGGAGTGAGAAGAGAGGAAGAAGAAGTTTGGCTGAATGCAACATAAACTGACGTGAAACACTGACACGCAAGAGTCGACATGCCGCCGTCGCCTCCTTGTTCACTCCTGAATTGGTTTCCAACACACCTGCTACTATTCCTTTTCCTTATTTACCTGTGATAGTACAAGGAAGCAGGGATACATCTTTCCCTGAGTTGAGCATAGGGGGAGGCCATGGGAATTCTGGGGAGTTGCTTTACTCTAGAAAAGGAAGGCATTTTCCCTGAATCTGAAGTTTCAAACTCTTCTCTTAAGACACACTGTAATTAAACAGCTTGTGTGTCGCTTCATAAAACATATGGGAAACCATCGCTTGTTTTACTCAGGATACGGTGCTCTTGTGGGGAAGATCTATCAAGTCTTTGTCTAAGGCTTTAGTTATGAACAGAAATTCATTGGCAAATGTCAGGTGACAGAAGAGAAGGTTAGTCATAGAATCAAATGCAGTGTAAATCTGAGGACATTTAACATGGTAAATATTGTCCCCTGCACCTGAATTTCAAAACAACAAAGAATCAGGACAGAGAAAGCAAGTGTCCTTGTTATAAAGGAAAGCTCTGAGAACGTAGCGAGTGAAACTCTCTTTTGCCTTGAAAATCTGCTGTGAGCCTGGGAAACTAAAGATGCTTCCTTTGGTAACTCATCTTGGCCTCTGATGTCCCTTTAGTCAATCTATTTGTCTTTGTCATGTCTCCAACGGTACATGAGCAAGGGCTAAATTGAAGCTAAATCCAATTCAGAACACAGAGGCAAACTTTCAGCTGCTGTCAGAAACAACCCTTAAAAATCCCATCTCCCAATAATACTCTGTATTTTAGCATCAAGACTTCATAACAAATGCTTAGAATGACAGTGAGAGGAGTGACATTTTTTCATAGGGAAAACAAAAGAATGGGAAACCCCAGAATGTATTGAACTCTGAGTTGCCATTATTCACCTTATCAAGATTTCTTCTGCAATGGTTCTCATTAACAATTTCAATGGAAGCCTAGTTTTCCCAAGTCAGACTGGGGAACACTCTCCCATACTGGCCATGAACATTTATGAACTTTAAGATCTGAAAATGTAGGCAAATGTTCAATATTTAAATTAGTCTTTTCTAAAATTACCCATATCCCAAAGTCTTCGTTCTAGGTGAGAGGCAATGAGTATAAAAAGGAATTCAGAGTTAACAATTTGAAAGGATTTTAATTCTGTTATGTAAAGCTTTTTTTCCTAATAAAGAAGAATATATTTTCATTCGTCTTCTTGTTAATGACAGGGTTTCTGATTGTGTGTTAGCGCCACACCCTCCAAGGCTCACCCTATTTCAATTTCAGTGATGGTCTCTCACCATCTAAGAAATTCATTTCGCAGTCCCTGAACTTGTTCTTTCCTTTGCCCTCAATACTTTTTATTCGGAACCCTTACAAGGCTCACTACTTCCCTTCAAACTGATAAACTTTCAGGTGTTACCTTTCTTAAGAAACGTCCCTATCCGCTCTTTCCATTTCACATCAGTTCCTTTCTCCTTACAGTATTTTAATTTTCTTTATAACACTTACAATATCTAAAAAACACATGGTTACTACAAATATATTAATATTATTGTTTTAAAATTATATCGATTGTTTACTTGACTAGTTACTGTCTTCACCCATAAAATATAAACACTTAAACAACACGGAGTTTTATTTTATTCACTTCTATGCCTCCAGTGTTTACTATATTACCACCACATGGTATGTCCTCAGTACATATGTGTTCAAAGACTTTTTTGAATGAATACATACATTATTGAACCAACATGATATAAGTCCAAATGCTTTGCAATGTACATAATCCTCAACTCAAGGCTTCATTATAAACTTTTAGTCCCAACTCCCAAAACTTCTACGTGCACGGCCTATGTTTCACCCTTATTGAATTACTTCTTATTAACTATGATACTTTAGAAATCTCTGCCTTTGCCTATGAGGCTCAGTTCTTGTGGAGAGCTACCACTTGATTTCAAATGTCACTTGCTGTGTGAAAATATTTCCAGTTCTTCTGGACTGAGCTCTCTCCCTATGTTCTCATAGCATGTTATATAAATTTCTGTCATAGTATTTACCAGATTCTAGTGTAATTTTTTGCTGTACAACTGTCTTATGACATTTTATGCCTAGAGTCTTGCGAAATGCCTGGCATATATATATTAAGTACTCTGACATGTTTACTGAATAAGTAAATCCTATAAGCACAGCAGCAACCTAATTTCTAACAACAAATCATTTCATAACGTATTTTTTTTTCAAATTCAATATTATGCTCTAAGGATGTTTCAATTCTTTCTGGATTCTCTAAGCAATTGTGAACGGCAAAGTGAGCAAAAAGAATGTTGGTCACGTAACCTGGAGAAGGCCGCAGTTGACATTTAATAATATTCAAATACTTGCAAGGAACAAAGCTAAACCTTATTATTTCCCTTCAAAATAGCCAAATGAGAATAGACTGGTCTTTTTATGAGTGTGTTTTTTAGGTAAGCCTCTTAATAAAACTTGCTGATTAGAGACTTATGAATTGTATTTCTAAGAAAGGGTGTGGAGTCTCCTCCTCTGCCAGTGTGAAGGATATACTAGACAGGTATCTTTTTAAGAAGCCTACACGAACTAAAGGATGTTTTTGCCAGCCTATAATTCTACAAAATCTACTTTTCTAAGACCAAGAATCAAGATCCACAAGAGAAATTACTGTAGTTAAGAATAAACATACCCTTAAAAACTGAGAAAACCTCACCTTATTTTTTTTTTTTTTGTATATGTGCTATTTTATGATGGGTAAAGGTTAACTGTTTTTTTTTTTTTTTGGCGGTACGCGGGCCTCTCACTGTTGTGGCCTCTCCCGTTGCGGAGCACAGGCTCCGGACGCGCAGGCTCAGCGGCCATGGCTCACGGGCCCAGCCGCTCCGCGGCATGTGGGATCTTCCCGGACCGGGGCACGAACCCGCGTCCCCTGCATCGGCAGGCGGACTCTCAACCACTGTGCCACCAGGAAAGCCCGGTAAAGGTTAATATTTAATCAATATGCTTTACATTTGGGAATCTTTGAAAGAACAAACAGTGTTAAAATTTTTTTTCTCTAAAGGAAAACCAAAATAAAAGTAACATTTCCATTATAGATTTAGAGGTTAGATCCTGCGTGTAGAATTAAGCTGAGCAAGAAATCGTAAGTATTTTTTACTAATATTCTTTTAAAACCACTTTTCTTCTATTATCAGGTAGCAGCAGTTACAGTGAACGTTAATGTGACTTGATTCCTTGTACAGTAGAGAGAGTGTTCTCTTAAAAGGGATTTACATTCTCTGGTTCCTTGCAAATCTGTGTAAAGAAGACATCTAAAAATAAATTTGAAGGGACTTCCCTGGTGGTCCAGTAGTTAAGACCTTGCACGTCCAATGCAGGGGGCATGGGTTCCATCTCCGGTTGGAGAACTAAGATCCCACATCCCACATGATGTGCAGGGTGGCCAAAATAAATAAATAAATAAAGATAAAGTTGACGTTTACTGCGGTTGACAGTGTTATTATATTAGTATCTAATACCTTTAAATATTAAAGATTATTGAGTCCAATTTGCCCCTGTGAGTGTGGGAGAGCAAACAGCAAATCCCATCAATGGGAAGTTTAAGGATAAAGGTTTTCTCAACTCCCACCTTCTGCTAAGACACAAAGTGGAACCCCTGTGGTGCCAAGTGCCTGGCCCCGCTAAATGCTCGGAGAATGTTAGCCTCTCTGGTGGCCGGTGACCATTATAAAGAATGGCTGAGAAGAGCAACCGAAATCTGTTTCTTTGATAGTCCTTCCACTCAGCTTCCCCAAGATGTTGTTGGAATTCCCCTTGGGAAAGAGTCCTCTCAAGTTGAGTGGAAATGGCAGTGAAAGTTCTTAGGGGTATGGCCTGTGAGAGGTCGGAGAACCTGGAAGGAGGCTGAGGGAAACACTTCTCTGTTCCATGGCTCAGAAGGACCCATGCTTGCCTTCAGCCACGGCTCCAAAAGAAGAAGACAAGAGTTGGAGAGAGAAGCTAACTCTAGAATGGAGATCAAGCAGGAAATGAAAGCCACCGAACATTTTCTCACCCACAGGGTCCAAATCTTTTCCTAATTCAGACACACGATTAGAGTTTATTTCCAGTTCAATAGCAATGCTTTGGCTTTTAGAGAGAAGCTGACACCAAAATGTCTCTTTTCAGGAAAAAGAACATGAATAAGGAAACGACATGATCATTGGATCCATGCTCACTTCTGAGAACAATTTAATTCTTTCAACCCTTGCCAAAGTCATAGATTCTACTTTAGTCCATGTAGTATTTAAAAAGTTACACTCTGCTACCTGAGTTTTCATATTTCCTTATATTTCCTTGCTTAGGTTGAAAACCGACCCCTACATTGCTCTTTATATCTTTACTAGATTTACTTTGTGTTTTTTTTTTAATTATATTTAATGTGCAGTTACGCTTGCAAAATGGATTGTAATTCGCCAAGAAAAGTGCTTTGATAAAGGGAAAAAAAAATCAACAAATTGCAGGATAAGAGACAATCCTAGCAGGACTCCTCTCCTCCAATTCGAAACCACACTTGTGACTTTCACGTGCGTCCATTTCATGTTTAGGTACATTGTGCATCAGTATCTTGCAAAGTCTGTAATGGTGTAGGACATAATGCTTTTCTTCCTTAAAAAGGGAGGAAGAAAGAACTGGAGAGAGGGAAGAAAGAAGGAGGGAGGAAGGGAGAAAGGGAGAAAGGAAAAAAGGAAGGAAGGAAGGAAAGAAGGAAGGGAGGACAGAAGAAGGAAAGAAAGAGAAAGAAATGAATTAAATGAAGAATATTCCTCCCTGAAAAATATGTGGGCTCTTTTCCCAAATAATCTGCTTATGGGAAAAAAAAAATCCACCTGAAAGAGGAAATGTTTCCTGAAAGAGGAAACTAGGAATTTCCTAGTAAAATTCGTATGCATTTATATGAAAGTTTTAGGTTGACTAGTGAGAGAATATCTCTAATTATCCCAACATCCTAAGTAAGTTTTTGTTCAATGGCTCAGCTCACTGAAGAAGTGGGATTTCATTCAATAAAATG
Organism: Delphinus delphis; assembly: GCF_949987515.2. Classification (NCBI taxonomy): domain Eukaryota; kingdom Metazoa; phylum Chordata; class Mammalia; order Artiodactyla; family Delphinidae; genus Delphinus; species Delphinus delphis. The sequence continues at coordinate 58,201,483 of NC_082699.1, forward strand.
TTTTTAGAGTCTTTTAATACATTTTAGAGTTACGGAAAAATAATAAGATTGTGACTATGTCTACATAACCAAAACATTTTGATAAAAACTGAAAATTTCAGAGAGTAAATTGAATATCCTATTTTCCTATACCAAAAATCTGCATATAGAAGTTTGATAGAAACCGTCATTAGGTAACTTCTCCCTGGCCAAACCATCGCACTCAAGGAAACACACACCAGCTATGTGGCCCTTTTTAATGTTTCCAATTACATTGTTTCAGACCCTTTACTCTTCTCTTACCATTCAATCCTACTTTGCCTACTTATCTTTTCTACTAACCTACTTAGGTTATAAGTAGTAGGTTTGCCTACTAACCTACTTAGGTTTTAACTTTTTTGATTAGCAATGCAGCCCTCATCTTATTCTGATAGTATTAAACTATCAATACATTTGAATGATAGTGAGCTAGTAAGATGAGGTCTCTAACGCATTTGTGCCTTTTGCAGAGATTTGGGCAACGGTTTTCAACAACAGAGATTTTGTCAAGTGATTTCAGCTCTTTGGTTCAGCCTTCTTTCTGGGGAAGTATGGAGTAGTAATGATGATAATAATCATATATCTTCAGGCAGAGGGCTTGTAGAACCACTGTCTCTTATACCCATGAAATTAGTTCTTTTAGGAATAGGAAAGTCCCAGCTTTCCACTCACTAATATCATATTCACATAAGAGAGTCCACTCCCATCTCCTTATCATCCTCACTCATCTCCCTTTGCACCAAATTACTGAGGATGATTAACAAACACAGACATGAAAACTGGACCAACAGCTCTTTAGTCCATGATTTGAAATGGTATTAGAGATGGTGGGTAACATATGCATTATCGGAGAAGCTTGGACGTCTTTGGGGAAGGAAGGAGGCAGAAAGAAGAGAAATGTGTATGTTCCATTTCATAAAACGTAAAGTAGAGTAAAATAAAAATTCCCTATTCCTCTGCAAAGCAAGGTAAAGAATTTCAGATTCTCTTGATGGGTCAAGGTACAGTGTGTCGATTTCACTTTAAAACCATACCATTGCCAAGTCCGCATAAAATGAGAGGAGGCAAAGATAAGTAGACGTGAAAGTATAATTTATAAACTAGACCTTCATCTATAAAATTGGGTGAAAAACAAACTTACCCAACGGACATTTGGAAGATATTATTAAATATTATAGAACCCATCCTCACATACATTTGGAGAAAAAGAATTTACAAAATAAACGTGACTTTAAAAATCCTCTATTCCTATAACCCACAAAGGTAGAAAAGTGAAATTGGGACATCCCTCCATTGTCACGTGGGCAAGTGATAATTTGTAATAATTATGCTATTATTTACACGTCCTCTCTGAAATAAACTCTATCTAAAGAATTCAGTTTGTTGCTCTGGTCCCATGAAAAGCTTTCTAAAATAGAAAACAATGGACATATCGTCAACACTAGAATGCTATTTTAAAATATATGGATGTACTGGAAAGAGTTCAGACAACATCAGAAGGAAGAGTTTGACTTACTGCATGAAAAAAAGATTAAAAGAGTATGTATAGCTTGGCTAAGCAAGGACTAAGTGGGAACATGCTAACTGCCTGCAAATATTTCAGGGGTGTGAACACAAAGAAGTAGGGCGAGGGGGGTTCTGGTGGCTTTAAAGAGAAGACTCAGATTCACAAATCTAGTTCATCTCTTTATTTTTAATCCTATTGGGACTGAGAATCTTATAGTGTTACAACATTTAGGTAGAAATTTCCTAACAAAGAAGTTTGCAGCTTGTTTTTTGGGGGGGGCATTTTTTTTGGAGGGGGAGCATATTATTTGGGGATGTGTTAAAACTAGACAGGAAAGTAAGAGAAACTACATCCATAATTGTCAGTCACATCTGCCTCTAATTAGAGTGATAATTGTGTCATATTAAGGGCATAATACATGTAACTTACACAAATTGTAAAGATCCAGAGAGAAACTATATTACAGTTATGATTTAAAGAATATTACCAATGTATTTAAAACAAAATACTTGGAAAGGAGATGAATAAAAATGTAAGTTCAAAGAGTTGGATTCAACCAAAACCCTTGAGAAGGTCGTGATGTCCTTAGCAAGAAATTTAGTGCTATCAAAGTAACACTAATTTAAAATTAGGTTTCTATGTCGTCTTATATAGAGTAGTATATTTCTATATTACCCAACTTCATATAATTTAACTGAAAGCATATTATCATTGTGCTACCAGGGAATGTTCCAGTCTGACTACCAGAGTTTAAGAAATGTTTTAGTCAACATTAGGAAACATTATCACTTAGCTAAATTAAGTAATATTGTATAACAGGTGTAGTTGAATACACAGTTGCAATACAATGACATTTTTTCCTTAGGATATAATGAATACAATAGAGGAAAAGGGTAACACAGTACAGGAAAAAGGCAGTGCTCAATAACTTCTAGTCTGCTGCCAACCTATTTTCAATGTAAACAAGGTAAAATTCCTTACCTAGAAACGCCTTTGTAACTCCAACGTATTTTTCACTTACTCTCGCTCAATATTTTCTGACTTTCACTTTGTGTTTGAAAGTTGAATAAGTCATTTAACTTGTACGTCTTGTACTTCTGTTCTTGAAATAGTTTATATATATGTAGATTCAAATCCTTCTTTGAAAAGACACTTTTAACTGACAATGAATAACTAACTTACATTGGATATAATTACTTTTAGCCTTAAGACTTTGGCATGCCATCTACGAGAAAATCGATGCCAGGGAATACCAGCCACACCTACTGATGAGATGGCCTTAAGAAACACACTCATTTATTTTCCCCTCTGATATTTGATAAGTCAAAATAAATGATGACTGTGTAAAGACATTCTGATGTCTGTACAGATAGGTAGGGAGTATTCATTGTCAATGAAATTTTGAAATATACAGCCGACATTTCAATACCCTAAAGAGTGCCACATAGAGAGTTTTCTTCATCAAAATAGTTCAGATTTAAATTCATACCGAATTAAGCATGGAAAACTTATATAGTATATGTGTATTTAATAATTGTTACTGACAAGAATATGGTTACTTGTAGACACGGACTCTACAATGATTTGCAAAAATAAAATCTGGTTGGTGGATTATGGCTGATAGCTGATATTTTTCCAAAATCCAAATTTTTGTCATTCTTCTAAAAAATTAACATTTAATATAGATTATTCATTCAATAATAACGTTGTTACATGAATTTTCTTGTAGTAAATACTTCCAAAGTGAGAGAAGTAAATCAACTTACTTTTCCTTAGAAAAGATAACTCTTTTGCTTACACATCCCATTTTATGGATGTGGTATTGCTATTTGTCCCTGTTTACTTTTTAAAGGTACCCAAGCCTTCCCCACAAGCTGCATTTTTCTCTGTGCCTTTTATTCTTGCCCTAAATTTCAGAAGATAAAAACTTAAAAAAAAATAAAACCATGCATCACCCTGCCAAATGCTAGCCCTTCCTCTTTCATACAGGTTTTCTTTTCAACAGTATTCTACACATGCAGATCCCTCACTGCGGACCATTTTACAGAGGTAAGTGCTTATCCACTAATGCCAATAATAGAAATCTAAATAATTTTTGAGTGACCAGCAAGCCTCTATTGTTTACTAAGTATGGATATGTGACTACCTTTTACCAAGAGAAAGACAGCAGCTCTGGGAACAAAAGTGATTCAGACACAACTGGGCTCAAGTGAAGAACAGTGTGGGTTCTTCGGGTCCGGCAGAGTCCACCCACCCACAAACTGTCAGGACATTCCTCTCTTTTATTGTTGCTCCCATAATTGGAGCTGCCATGCTTCTCCAAAGGAGATTTGTGACAAGTCCAAGTACAATCTGGTTCTGAAATATCTCCACCTCACGCTTCCTCTCACCTCCCCTGGCATCCTCCACGAAACAGACTCAAGTTGCCTCTACCTGTAAGCAGTCAAAGGCAGGCAGCATCACGCCTTTGGCATCAAGTACAGAAAGAACAAAACAAATTAAAATGCTTTTGAACTTAAAGAGTTCGCTTGAAAGACGTAATTTTTAAAGTCCTTTGTTCACTAATATAATGTTTCTTTTTCCTGTAAGAGAGTGAAATGAAGGAATCATTCAAGGGAGGAAAATATGCATTTGCTAAACAACTGAGTGTCTACCACGAGCCCCAGACATCATAGACATTACGGATATTGAGGATACAATGACTAAAATATCTTTTTCGCTGGGAGGAACATTTCAAGTGCCCTTGGTGTGGGTGGTATTGTATTTCAGTAGGATTTTTCTGTATGCTTCTAATGGTTAAAAGTATACCTGGGGATACACTGTATAGTCTAACAGAAAGTGGTCTTATGCCTTTTTTTTATACATTAAGAAAAATCATATTTAGATCTGATACTGACGTTTGGGCAGTACTAATCTATAGGCACTTCAAGGAAGTAAAGTAGTATTTAAGCATCTATTTTCCATCTGTGCATATATGTATCCCAACATAGAAGTGTATGCATACATACATATATGTTTCTATTTCAGCTAAGATCCACTGTAACTATGTGTCAGTTTCAATCTTAATTTTGTTATTATATAAGATGTGGGTACCACAGGATATGTTTTTCCTTTCCATTTCATTCCCTAGAATAAAAAGAAATGAAAAAAAAAAACTAGATAAAACAAAAAAACCAAATCTGATGGAAAGATATAAAAAAAGAAAAATTAAAAACAAAACCCTAAGCCATGAGTGTTTCAAGCCAAATATTTACAAAGATACCTATATACTTATGAGCTGGATGGGAGGTTGAATAGGGTTGAGTAAACCTTTTTTAGCCTGAAGTTAGGCAATGGGGAGAGGAATCCAGAAGAAGGAGATTTAGGGCTCCAGTGTAAATGGTGTTGAAAGAGGAAATACAAGACTTGGATCAATTTCTACGTACATCACAAAATAACCAGGGAGATCTTGCTCAATCCCTCTAATCCCCCTGCCTTGATCTCCTCTTCTGTAAAACCAGGGGGTCTAGACAACTCTTGTGCATACAACAAACATATATTGAGTGCCTGCTGGTGGTCAACTCTACAGTTCAGAAAACATTTTCACATAAACTCTTTATTTCATCTTGGCCTTATGTTAATCTGGTATAAAGATGATTACAAACCTATTTCACATGAGTGAAGAAAGAAGTCAGGATTTAGGGGAGTTTACTGAAAGTCTAAATGCTCTCTAGATTCTCTTCCAGATGCTAAAAATTATCTTTAAATTTCTAACTTTAAGTGAGGCAGAGGATCAAAGAGTAATATGTACAGTAACCATGTGGACACAATTCTCTTCATATTCCTCTTCCATCTCTTTCAACTCATTTCCCACCATTCCCTTCCTGTTCTCTAATCTCTTCTTTCTACCACCACATACATTTATATTTTCCTGTTCAGTAAATATTTTAGGCTTTGTCGGCCTTACAGCTTCTGCTACAACTACTGGACTCTGCTGTTGTACCATGAAAGCATCCGAAGATACAGAAATAAATGGGAGTGAATATGTTCCAATAAGACTTTACTTACAAAGAGAGGGAATGGACTGTATTTGGCCTGTGAGCCATGGTTTGCTAACATCTAAGTTGACTTTGAAAAATAAAAATATCTGGTAATAATTCCAAAGTTCATGTAAAATATACAGCTTAAAGTAGTTTAATTACACTCTAAAGTCATGCATTTTATGTTTGATGGGAGCATAGGGTTATCCAGTAAATTTATAATATGATCCTTTATAATAAATAAAGGCACAATAGTATGTTAGCTGGTGTTACCTTTATAATCGTATGTGTGATTGAAACTGTTCACATTTGTTGACATTTATCTTACAAAACTTGTTAAGACTCTTGAAAAAGGCCTGAAGAATCTGTTTTGTTTCGTTTTGTTTTTCTAGTGTGCACAGGGGCATGATGGAGCTGGAGTCTTGTATTTGGATATTAGATAAAAATTCTATCTTTTTCTTCATTAAATTAAGTCTAGTATCTGGAGCTACAATAAGTTATTAAAGCAGAAAATAAAATAAATTAATTATTGACCCCACAGTCATCAGGTAATCAAGGATATGTATGGAACGCCATCTATCTTATTTGTTAGGTATGATGACTGATATCTTGAAGTTTCTTCTTCCAGCATCATATGGATATAAAACTGACCTCCTCGCCAAACCTGAAGATTCTTGGAGTTTGTGCTCTTTGCTAATAATATTTTAAGTAAAATATACCAGGAAGTCAATCAATAAATGTATTTAAGCAATTATTTTTCTGCTTTGCAATTTGAATGAGATGCGATACTAATGACCAAATATGGGGTTTGTAGCATCTCAACAAACACCATCTCTCCTCTTTATACCATCGTGTTTGCTACACCTTTTATCTTCTGCAGTTAAAAACTCTAAAGGGATAATGGAGGGATGGGGACCATATTTAACCTCCTGTTTTAAAAAACAGGAACTTGGACAAAATATATAAAATAACTCTTTTCAGACTTTGAAACACCAGCAATGCAGGACCTTAATCCCTGAAAGAAAGGGAAAAATGAGGTAAAACTTAAGACCACGTTGTACTGACTGGGGACACATTCTGGGCTATGGAACGGGAAGCTGGAATCCTAAGTAGAAGGTAGAGGCATTGTTGAGTTGAGAAGTCTGAAAACTGAGAAGAAGTCATCAAGTCTGAGCTAGTGGGAAGTTGTGTGGCATAGTTCTGGGGAGGAGGGAATCATGAAAAACATTTCTAGAATCTCTGGAATACAAACATGCATGTATGTATGGTAGAAATCCATAAGACTGTGCAACATTATAACTGGTGTTCTGTGAGTTGAATTGTTCTCAGAGCTCACACAGGACTGAGAAGCATTTAAGTCCCCACCAGTCAGAATAGAAATTGCTTCATGGTCAACTGGAAAATTTAGTGGAAACTGTAGAAGGGCTGGTTCTTGTAGTGAGACTAAAATATCCCAAGAGTAAAGGCTATTTGAGACCCACACAAACAAAGCTTAGGAATTAAAATTAGCCTCAAAAGATCAAATCAAAATGTGAGTACTTAACTGTCTCTCAGAACAAAGCCAACAGCCATTAAAGAAAGACAACGCAATCCAGAAAGGTAACATTAAAAATTCACAGTGCTCAGCATCCAATGAAAGATTATCAGCCATTCCAGAAGCAGGAAAATGTGACCCATAACTAGGTGACAAAAATCAGTCATTAGAAACAGATAAAAATAATAGCAAAGAAAAAATTAGTAGACAAAAGCATTAAACAGCTATTGTAATCATATATTGCAGTATTTAAAGGAAACCATAGAAATAGAAATATGGAGGCTATGAAAAGACACAAGAGGAATGTCTAAGAGTGAAAATTACAATAGCTCAAATGAGATATTTACTGAATATGTTTTTTTCTTATTGAAGTACAGTTGATTTACTATATTGTGTTAGTTCCAGGTGTACAGCAAAGTGATTCAATTATACATATTTTTTCAGATACTTTTTCATTATAGGTTATTACAAGATATTGGATATAGTTCCCTATGCTATACAGTAAATCCTTGTTGTTTACCTATTTTATATATAGTAGTGTGTATCTGTTAATCTGATACTCCACATTTATCCCTCCCCCTTAAATATGTTTTCTTTAATTGAAGTATAGTTAATTTACATTATTGCATTAGTTTCTGGCATACAGCATAGTGATTCAGTATTTTTGCAGATTACACTCCATTATAAGTTGTTATAATATAATGGGTATAATTCCCTGTGCTATACAGTATATCTTGTTGCTTATCTATTTTATATGTAGTAGTTTGTATCTCTTAATCTCATACCCCTAATTTGTTCCTCCCTCTTTCCCTCTCCCCTTTGGTAACCACAAGTTTGTTTTCTATTACTGTGAGTCTGTTTCTGTTTTGCATATACTTTCATTTGTATTATTTACCGCATATAAGTGATAACATACAGTATTTTCCTTTCTCTGCCTGATTTATTTCACTAAGAATAATATTTTCTAGGTCTATCCATGTTGCTGCAAATGGCAGTATTTCGCTTTTTATGGCTAATATTCCACTGTATATCCTGACTCACACCTGTACAAGGGAGACTTCAAACACCTCAAATTAGGACAACAGGAGTAACCGAGATAGGAATTGCCTCACTGGAGGTGAGAGTGAGACTTTGCAGTTTAGGCATAAGCAAGCAAACTGTCTGCTAAAACAAAATGCCGACCCTCTTCAGAGGAATCTAACAAAATTCAAATTTTGAGTCTCCACAGCACAACATTCACAATGTCTGGGAAACAATATAATATTATTCTCCTCACAAAGAACCAGGAAAATGTAAGGTGTCCTGAAAGGAGGAGACAATCGACTGAGGCCACAGGCAAGATAAATCATATGTTGAGATTATCAGACAAGGACTTTAAAGCAGCTGGTAGAACTATCATCAGTTGGATGCAAAAACTATGTTGGTAATGAATGAACTATTAGAAACTCTGTGCAGAGAAATCGAAGTTATGAAAAAATTAGCCCAATGGAAACTTTAGAAATGAAATATACGCTAACATTAAAAATTCATAGGATGGTCTTAATGAGATAACTAAAGTGCTGAAGAGTCAGTAAACTTGACAAGAGATCCTCACAAGTTATGTAATTTGAAATAAAAGGAGAAGAATATTGAAAAAGTAAACAGAGTCTAAAGGGCCAGTGGAACAATATCAAAAGTTACAACATGTGTAATTGGAGTCCTAGAAAGGGAAGAGAAAGTAAAGAGCAGAAAAAAACAGTTAAATATATGATGGCCAAAAACGACCGAAATTTGATGGTAGACATACATTTACAACATCAAGAAACTTAGCATACCCCAAACAGGATGAATAAAGGGAAGCCAACATAAGCACATTATACTCAACCTGATAAAAATTAAAGATAAAAAGAAATTCTTAGAAGAATCTAGGGAAAAAACAAACATATACATAGGAGGAAAAATGATTCAAATGGCTGAAGACTTCTCATTTGAAACTATGTAAGTCAGAAGACAGTGGACCAACATTTTTTAAAAGTTGAAAGAAAAAAACAAATCTATCAACTCAGACATGTTTAGTTTCCAAAAATATCCATCAGTAATTAAGGCAAAATAAACACATTTTCAGATAACAGAAAATTAAACAAGTTGTCAATAGCAGATTAACAGTACAAGAGATGATAAAAGATCTTTAGTCTGAGGAAAATGAAACAAGAAGGAACATTTGATCTTCATAGAAGAACAAAATGCCTTGAGGGTGGCAAATATCTGTGTAAATATTAAAAAAAAAATTCATTCTAAGTTCAGTTAAATTTCATAGAATTACTTAAAGCTAAATTTATATTTTCTTTTGGGGATTGTAGTACATTAAATTGATTACATTTGACAACCTTAGAATAAAAGGTTTCAAGTAGAGGGAATAAACAAATTCCCTATATTTTATTTGGGGTGATACAGTGTTTACTGCAGTTAGACTGTGAAAAGTTAAGGTTGTATATTTTAATCCCTGGAGCAGTCATTAAAAAGATACAAAGAAACATATGTTAAAAAAGGCAATTGAGGGCTTCCCTGGTGGCGCAGTGGTTGAGAGTCCGCCTGCCGATGCAGGGGACACGGGTTTGTGCCCCGGTCCAGGAAGATCCCACATGCCGCAGAGCGGCTGGGCCCGTGAGCCATGGCCGCTGAGCCCGCGCGTCCGGAGCCTGTGCTCCGCAACGGGAAAGGCCACAACAGTGAGAGGCCCGCGTACCGCAAAAAAAAAAACCCCAAAAAAACAAAAAAAAAACCGCAATTGATAAATTAGAATGGAATTTTTAGAAATATTTAAATCATCTCAAATGAGACATGAGAAGGGAAGAAGGGTACCAAAGCACAGAGGAACAAACAGAAAACTATTAATAAAACAGTTGATCAATATCTAACTATATCAAAAATTATATTAAATGTTAATAGAATATAATTATTACATTTTAAGGCAGAGGTGATCAAAGTGGATAAAAAACCAGAATCAGCTATGAAAGACAGTGCCTGGGTTCAGGTAACCCTTATTTTACTTAATAATGGCCCCAAAGCATAGAAGTAGTGCTTCTGGCAATGTTGCAAAGAAGCTGTAAAGTGCTTCCTTTCAGTGAAAAGGTGAAAGTTCCCAACTTCATTTGCCTGTCTGTATTCCCGTATATATGTATGTATGACCATTTGCCTGTATGTATTCCTACCAGACCACGTGATAAGCAAAATTAGCATTTCTGGTCTCTTGTTAGTCTCTGTAATTCATTTGTTACTTCTTTACATCACTTAATCAGAATTTGCAATCATATAATTATTTGTATAATTAGTTTCTATCTTCCCCCCCACACAGTATATTATAAATCCATCATGGAAACACTATATTATAAATCCAAGATAGAAAGCAATCATTTCACTTACCAGTGGTAAAATGAGAGACTGGCCCCTTGCAGTCATTCAGTATATGTTTTCTGAATAAATAAATACATTATAATATCCATGAATGGATTTTAACCATTTGCTGTTACATTTAACATGAGCTTTCTGAGGGCAGGGCACTGGTGTGATTTGGGTTTGTATGCCTTAGTAACTGGCATATAAGCCTGTTCAACAAAAGTTTAAGAATGCAAATTGAAAGTGAATAAAAACTGTGACAAAAGGACAGACATAGGAAATAGTAGAGGGGTTGAGAATAGAGTGAAGAACCAATGAGCTATCGTTGATAATTCTCCTTTTGAACTAAAATAGTTTTTAAAAGTCCGTAAATTAAGATTCACAAAACCAAAGAGTATTTGAAGGGGATAGATTAGGGAGATAAGGAGAGGGCGGAGAGGCACGACAAGAGGATTAATCAGGCAAAAGCAAAGAAATGGTCGAGTCAGGGTGGACAAAAGACAAATTCTACCTACTCCTCCAATTTTTTTCCTAGACATACAGTACTAGACCCCATCTGAACACAGATGGCAGGAGAACAGATAAGGAGTGCTACCTGAACCACAATGACAGAAGGGAATCATGCATGTCAGGAATTACGGCTACTTCCAACCCAGCCTTAGGCATTTGAGGACCAACGCCCTTGAGGGACAAAACTTGTCTAGGACACGTGCTTTCATGAGAGGCACCTTAGCTACACGGCAAACCCAAGCAGCGTTTCCATCTCCTCTTTCATTCTTGGGTAGTTAGAGTTTACGTTTCACTTATCGCCAATTTTCCAATTCTCAAGTCACTACCACAAATGCCATGTACTTCAGAACTGTTTACTGTGCCAGCTGCTTTGGCATTATGTTTCACAATCCCTGTTAAATAGGAGCCCAGAAATCTAAATCATGTACTGCTGAAGGTAACACAGAGAGTAAGTGAGGAGCTGCAATTTGAACCAAGTCTAAGCCTTCAAAACTGACATCTTTTATAATGTACCTCTTTGCATCCAATGAAGAAATTGTGTTGTTATTTCTTTTAATGCCATCTTTCGGCAAGTTTTGTGGACTTGCAGTGGGGTGTTAGGCCTATAGAGTGGCTCTTTTCAGTGTAGACATTAAGTAGGAAATAATCTTTTGGGCAAAAGGAGTTCAAAGCATCTATTCCATTGCCTACACTGCAGAAGATTACTGTACAGCTCTGAAGGAGGGGATGTCTGATCACACAGAGAGAAAGGGAAGCAAGTGCTCATCAAATGGCTGGCTTTCAAAGTGCTTTGCAGAATGCTAAACTTTCCATTGACATCAGTCGATGAAGATTTCATATTTAAAGACTCTTTTAAAGCAAGCACATGTGCTAAAACCAAAACTTACACAGAAGGCCTTAAAGCAAGAAGCAGCCATTGTAACACAGAACCAAACAGCATGGAACAGGAACTTAGCAGGACACACACAGGAGGACCCTTGTGGGCCAAAACATGCTTGGCCATACTTGCTGAGGTTGTCAAGGCTCCCTTTGTCGGAGAGCTAGGGACTAACGCCAGACTCTTGTGCAGTTTAATGTGATTCTTCCTATTCAAGAACAATTTACTCCAACATGTTTCTTCATAGGTAAAAATCTATAGACGTGATCATAAATGCCCATGTGGACAAAAGGATTCAAATTGATAATAGAGCATTTGTTCATAATTACATAATAAAGATCACCAAAAATGCTATCGACACCCTAATAAAAGTTTAAAAAAATTCTGAAGAAACCAGCTTCTAGACCATTAACTGGTTTCTTGGGAGTTGTGTAAATCGGCACAAACTGATATAAACACTCGAAATGCAACTGTCATAAGTAAGGATAATTTTAGAATACAAAACTGTATTTCGATGCAAGAAAATGAGACAGCCTATTAAGGACAGATCGTCATCAAACTCTCCAAAGGGTTACACTGCTTGACGGCACGTCACCACACGCTCCCCAGAGATCACAACCAGACTCAGCTCCTACAGATGCAAAAACCAGGTTAAGAAACACCCCAAACAACAAAAAAGAAACAAACAAAACAAACCAGAAACATCACTTCATTTTCACATCATGTGGACGAGGCTCATTACTGCTCAGGTATGCTGTGTCCTCCACAACCATGCTGGCCAGAATGTTTTCTAGTCTGGTAGATTTTTTTTTCCCCCTTGTTCAGAAGATTTGTCTTTTCTGTACGATATAAAGCAGAGCTGCTCAGATGGCCAGTGCAGTTTCTTTGAAATGTAGCCAAGTGAAGGTTGAGGCATGTCCATGCCCTTGTCGGGTGGCTCTTTTAAATCTTTATGCTATATACTTTAAAGATTGAGGCTGACAAAATAGCCTCCAGGACTGAGGGTACTTTGTACATAATGTGTCAGATGTCTGGGAGAGGTAGCTGATTGTTTACCTTTGAATTGCTTTCCCTCTGAGGGAAGTGTGTTAACATTATAGCATTCCATGGGGAGGGGTGCTGAGATGCAGTCATTCTGTAGGGTATCCTTTCCCACTGAGAGAACAGCATCTCTTTTACATGGCTAGTAAATCTGAAAGTTAAGTCTGGAAGGATCATGGCTTTAACAAATCAAGTAAGTGGATTATTCTAGAACAAGTCAAACCATACATAAAGCTGGTATCACCAGCTCATTCTCCTGTCTTAAAAGGTGGTTCACACTAGTGAAAAATAATTAAATATCCAGACAATGTAAGTGGGACAGATGAAGATTGAAGGAAAAAAGCAATTTAAAAAATGTGTTACATCATATCAAGACCGGTGATGGAGTGAAAAAAAGAGTGAAGAAGAATAAAAATGTGGTTTACAAGCATTCTATTTTCCTAAGATGACTAAAAAAATTTTTTCCTAGAGTTTTCCCTATATTAGAGTTCTCAGTCTCACTGAAGTTCATATTACTAGTCAACAAATAAGAGACTTTTTTCCACTCCCAGGGTGAATATTTTATACATATTCTGTATTTAGTTGGATTTAACTTTCTGGAGTTTTAGGTCACTGAGATGAGAAATGTGAAAATCATCTTCCTCTGTTTGTTGTACGTACAAACCAACTAAACCAATATTTTCTTATTAATCTATTTGCATAAATAAGGTGATTAGCTCTATGTCTACTCTTATCTCATTATCGATAATTTACCTATCATGTTCAAACATTGAATCTGTTTAAGCATATCTAATCCAAAACCACATCACTTTCATCATGTAGGCAATATCCTTCCCCCTGCTAATGAAATTTCAAAAGTCATTTTAAGCATTTGTAGAGAAGCATAGTATAAATATATAAAAGTATGAACATGAACGTACTAAGTATAATATCTGGTCTCTATTTGCTCCACATTATAACTTAATTACATGAAACTAAGATTTTTATCCCTATCCACATTCACTGTTTATTATTTTCTTGTCTCAATATGATCCTTTAGAAGCAACCCTGGATATCGCTTATTACATCTTATAAGTCATCGAGTGTCACCACAATCTCTGCAAACCATCCCAACTGAGTATTGAAGGGACTGGCCAGGGTAAGAATAATGAAGGGACATTTTTCTAATAGGTTCACCTGTTAAATCACCCATCTTCTTTCTTTTCAGTTTTACTTTTTTTTCCCCCTCAAATGGAAATGAAAAGTCTAATTAACGGCTGAACATCATTGGCACTCAACATTATACATTATAGTCTTAGCAAGTCTAAAAGTAATTTCCACAGAAAATTACAGTTGCTTTTGTAGACCATCTGCACCCTGCACTTATGGCCATCATAACACTTATCCCATTTTATTGTCTGTGTTCCTGCTCTTTGCTTGTTTTGCTTTCCTATTTTTCCTACCAGACCATCTTGCTCCTGGAAGCAAGATTTATGTTCTATGAATCCTGTACTTCCGTGTCTATTGACTATATTAACAGTGTCTTCTAATAAATATATATTGAATGACTACTTAAGCTCTTAAAGAATATGGTCAAAGAATAAGAGAAAACTTAAAGTACCGACTTGGGTAGAGTAAAAAAAAAATTGCTCAAGACAATTAACAGAAGCACTTTATAGATAGATATCTGGTGCTATTGGAGGGCATCCATTGGAAATACGACGTTATAAATATGTCTAAAATGACTTTCGAAAACAGATCTTCATTCTTGTTTTACATTCCAACTTACGAAATGTTAAATTTCCACAAGCCTTGCATAGACTTAGTGAGATGAAGCCAACTAAGAGCTGGAGGGTTTGGAAACGCTCAGTGGAAGGAAAAGAAATGTTTCCTGGGGCAACAGCAGTGCAGCTCAAGAAACTGATTATGTATTAGAAGATAGAGGGGATTCGGGATGAGGATACTTGAGATTTCCTCAGTGTCTTCTCACTAGAAAGAAAATCCATATCATTTGTGTTAGGAAAACAGGATGATTTTATGAGGGCTGAGTAGCAGACTCATTGTTAGTTGACTCATTAGATACATATTATTGGAATGATTTTATCATCGTTTGAATTTCTCTTTATTATGCTAATTTTAGCCCAAGACCCTGAAATTTCACTCTTGAAGGAAAATATTCAGAAGAATTATCTTAAATAACCAATGCTTTTAATGTTCTAAAGTTTTGTTTTAGCCTTTCCGGGACCCCACCCCCATACTACAGTAGCAACATGCCCATGTAAATGCTTCTCTAGCACTTCACTTATTTTCTTTTAAGACCCATGCTATCCAACACATCCTTCATCTAAGTGATTCCAAAATTATGGGTTCACATCATGTTCCCTTGATCACACATTTTCTTTTCCCTGATCTATGATAACCACTCTTTATCCTTTGCTCAGAAGGGGCTTCTTATGCCTGGTGGAGCAGAAGCTCTCCTCTGGCACAAGAAGCCCTTTCTTGGTACCTCTCACTATGGGATGCTTCAAAACCTTTGATATGACAAACAGATTCCTGTAACATGTAACTGCACAAGACTTCTTTTTTCTCCCATATGTCTGTTTTCTTTCCATTCCAGACATTTGTTATCTAAATAATGACACGGTACCTTGATTATGGGTGTATATACATGGATATGTTGTCTAGAGTCTGGATTTCTGCTTTCAAATATATAGCATATGAAATTTAAAATGAACAACACACAAATTTTTTTAAATGGTTCATTTGTTTAGGGGTAGTAATAGCTTAATGAAGAGAATCACAAGAGTGAAAAGCAAGTGGTTATATTAGACAATAGTCACTTAAATAAGACCCTAATTAGCTGTTTATGCTTATTACCAATGTTAATGTTATTGATATTTTCACCACATTGATAATTTAGTGCAGAGATGTTCTTTTAGAAAGAACAGAAGTATATATGAAATGGTCTTTTCTTGGGAATTTATACCTTGGTACTAAGTTTGTGCACCTGACTGAGAAAGAGATTCTTGTCATTATAATTACTGGTCATTAAAAAGTAATAATATAAACATGCCATTCATAAAAACCAAAACCAAATACAAAGCTTTTAGATAATAAAGCAGATAAATTCAGTCATGAACATTTGCATTACAAAAGGATACAGCTTCACACAGAAAAAAGATTAGCTGCTGAGTTCCCTTAAATAGTCCACTTCGCAGAGTTTTAAAAATAGGATTGATTTATTTTAAAACCGATTAACTTTTCAGGAGCACATCTTTCTGTAAAGTGAGGCAAATCTATATATTCCCACACTTTACAATTTACCAAGCTGCTGACTTGTACACTGTTGGCTTATTTGGATTTAGGGGGAGTAAAGTAATAAATGCTACTGCAGATTTTTTTGGAGGTTTGAAAGAATGCATTTCTGTAAGACGGAGCTCAGTAAATGCAAAAGTCACTGGATCTTTAAAGAGAACTTCAAAACTATGTCAAGACTTCATGAAATTCCATCAAATCAAACATGAAAGTACATTACCTAGAAAAATATTATTTCTTGGTTAGTTGTGTATGACAGTGCAAGAGATCAGCGAACACCAAAGATATTTTTCCCCTTTCTGACAGATAGGGAGACAGTAAAGCAAAATGAAAGAGGGTTGACTGAAGCAGCCCCCAAAGCAATAACTTTTATGTCTCCCTTCATGTCATCCTGGCAGCTGGATTAACTTATCTCCTTAAACACACTGCTGAATTAAAAAGAAAAAAAAACACAATTAAGGAATAATATTGGTTGGCTATTAGGAGGATGAGTCCAAATTTCATTGATTATGATTTTATGTATCTTATTCCTTTGGAGAAGGGAAGGGTGAGGAAGGAGCAGGGGATGCTAATGGGAGGGGAAAGCAGAATGATCCACGATATTCAAGGGCTATCTCCAGAGACTCATAAAAATTGAAATGGAAAAAAAAATCTTTAGAACATAAAGGAAGCATATCGAATGAAGACTAGCAACTGTGCCATTTGGTCAAATAAATGGGAAATATTAGAGCTGGAGAAGCCTATGATTTATGGCCTATAAATCTTTCTACAGAATATTTCATGTCCATCTAATTCTCCCCATCTCCATTACCACCACTTGGTTTAAGCCTTTGTCATCCGTCACATGGATTATTTAGAGTGTCGTCTCCCTGTAGCCACATCTGCCTCTCCCTACCAAATGACATCACTTCCCAATTGCCAACTTTTGGACAAATTCTTACTGTACTAACAATAAACAGCTTAAACACCAACATGGCCTGGGAGCCTGGTTTCAATCTGCTTCTCCGCATTGCTTCTTTACCATTGGGCACTATGGGTTTGTGCTAAGGAAGATCAACATTCCCCACATGTTCCTTTTCTTTCATCAGTATGAATACTTCAGTTACAAGTGACAGAAAGCCCTGTTCAAAGTGGCTGAAAACAAATAATAAACATGATGATGATGAGTTTTTTAAAAAAGGAATCTCAGTGTTCATTGCAGCACTATTTATAATAGCCAGGACATGGAAGCAACCTACGTATCCATCAACGGAGGAATGGATAAAGATGTGGTACGTATATACAAAGGAATATTACTCAACCATAAAAAAACAAAGTAATGTCATTTGTAGTAACGTGGATGGACCTAAAGACTGTCTTACTGAATGAAGTAAGTTAGACAGAGAAAGACAAATACCATATGATATCGCTTATACGTGGAATCTATAAAAAGGGTACAAATGAACTTATTTACAAAACGGAAGTAGAGTCACAGATGTAGAAAACAAACTTATGGTTACCAGGGGGTAAGGCGGGGAGGGATAAATTGGGAGATTGAGATCGACACATACACATTACTCTATATAAAACAGATAGCTAACAAGGACCTACTGTATAGCACAGGGAACACTAATCAATACTCTGTAATGGCCTATATGGGAAAAGAATATTAAAAAAGAGTGTATGTATGTATGTACATAACAGATTCACTTTGCTGTACACCTGAAACTAACACAACATTGTAAATCAACTATACTCCAATAAAAATTTTTATAAAGTTTATTTTTCTAATGTAACAGAAAGTACCCGTATAGTCTTCAGGAGGGGGTGCTGCGTGTTAGAATGTTTGTGCTCCCTTACCTCCCCCAATTTATTGGTTGAAATCCTAAGCCCAATGTGATGGAGTTAGGAGGTGGGAACTTTGGGAGGTGATTAAACTTGTGTGATTATGTCAATGTATGTTCATCAGTTACAGCAAATGTACCGCTGTGATGGATAATGTTGATAATGGGGGACATTTTGCATGTGTTGGAGCAGGGGCTTAGGGGGAACTTCTGTGCCATCCTCTCAATTTGGTTTTAGCCTAAAACTGCTCTAAAAATATTTTTTAAAAATCAACAGATTATGGATTTTATGAGGCAAACTATTTTTCATTTTGTATAAAATTCAGTGGGAAAAAAAGTTTCATGTTTAAATCAATTTTCCAGGACTACATCTATTCTGTAAAATGGGGACTATCTCTGCAAAAACTAGTTTGTAGAAACGTTGGTTCTAGAAAGTGCCAGATGCTAAGCCTTTCACTGTGATGTGTCTGTTTTTATTTTCGTTATTGCTTTTCCCTGCAATGAGTACATAAATAAAGTATATAAATTTAGCTAAATAAAACACATAGAAATTATTCATAGGGAGAGGATAATAGTGTACCATTTCCTAGGGCACTAGGAGAAAAACCAGGAGATAAAATGGTCCCAGTTCACAGATGAATCATCAATTCCCATTCTCAGTAATTCAGAAAAAAAATGGTTTCATTAACATCAGTGCAAGTGCTTTCTTCTGAATGGTGGTACCACTGAGCCTGATCATGGCTTTGACTCCTTGTTTAATATGTAACAGTAGCAGGGAAGTCTAGCAAGTCACTGAGCCAGGTGAGATGCTTGCTGAAAGGCAGTATTTCCATTCATTTATTTGCTCTGAGTCAGGTCTTTGCTAAGATACTTGATTGATGGTCTTAATCAGAATTAGCCCTGATGCTTCTAAGTCTTCAGGAATAACAGTGGCCAGTATGGTAATATTACGTATACCCTTTTATAGGGTATATGTCATAACAGAATACCATGCAGCCTGTAAAGGGATGAGGTATGGAGATGTATACTGTTAGAGGAATTAAAGAAATTCCATCTTATTCAACAAAAGGGAAAAAAGAAAGTATAGGATAATATGCATAATTGTATCTGTGGTTCTGGAGTTCCTATTTCTGAAAAAACACGTAAGAAATGGTTAACACTAGTTACTTTAAGGGCATATATCCGATGGTGGGTTGGAATAAAAGGGGGCATTTACATTTCACCCTACAACCCTCCATACTATTTGAAGTTTTTAAACTTCATGGTTATGAAAATAACCATGAATCTTTTCATCTTAAAAAGATGATTTTATATAGATTAGTAAGTGCCGCCTACAGTGAATTCATTCAAAGATGAATCTAAAAATCCCAAACTGAATTCTTAGTGAAAAATGTACGGAAAATGTCTCTACGTGCTCCATTCTGCTTCAGTTCTGTATCTCCGGAGCGGCAGACCACCCCGAGATGCTCGCTGCCTGGAGCTTTAGGCCCATGCCATCCAGCTCATCCTCTGGGCCTTGTCATGGTATGAGCACCCATCCTCACACTTCTCTGTAGTGTATTATTTAGAACACCTCTCTCCCCTGCCAGGACTCTTCCACTTGGCCTTCTGGAAGTCATGGTCCATCATCAACAAACCACTTGAATCTTCTATTTATTTTATGGACATTCCCTTCATCCTGTTGCTTTAACTGAAACATGGTTGTGCTTTGAAGATGCTCTTTTCACTATTTTTCTCTTAAGCAGAGTAGTTTGATTTTTGTCCTCAAGGCTTCATGTGCATGGGTGTCCTCCTTCCTTCATATTACTGCTCCCAAACTCTCCTTCTTTCTTCTTCCTTCAAAACTTCTTTGAAGTATGTTACCACAGTCCCTTCTAAGTCATCCTCATTCATTGATTCGTTTCATTAGCATCCAGCTCACTGATTCTCTCAGCACTACTGCCGCTAGTGCTATAATTGGTGACTTGAAGGTTCACAGTCTCTGGCCCACCCATCTCTCTGACCTCTTTAATTAGTGACCCTTTAATTCCAATGATCTCAGCTACCCACTCAAGTTGCCCTTCCCTTTTCCTAACAACATGGAAAATTGGAGCAAATCCAAAATCTCTAAGTCAAATATCCTACCCTTTGGCTTTCTTTACTACTCTTCCTATCTCACTTTCTCTAGTCTTCCTTGAGCAAGTCTGATACCTTGTTGGTACTTCTAATCCATGGACTGTACTGTGTTTTCACTGCATCATTCTCCTCACATCCTCATTCCCCACTTTACCCAGCCTAAATTCTGTGATTCAGCATACAACGTCTCTTTGCAAATAACCTTGATTTCCTTTAAACACTCTCCTCTCATCTAGTCTGGAAAACATCCAAGCCTAGCTATTTATGTGCTACATCTAACTATCCCTGTTCTCATTACTGTACCAGAGAAGTTAAACACTAAGGGAAAAAACCCCAAACATGCATCTGTACTGATTGCTCTCACTTTGCACATTACTGCACTGTCTGGAGATCTTACTGCATTTAACTCCCTTCACTTGCTTTCATGTTTTCAATGTGGGGTGACTATTTCATCCTTCTCTCTTTTTTTAAGTCTCCACTCTCCCATTCTTGATTCACTCTCAGGTGATTGCATAGTTCACAGAAGAAAATAGAACCACTTTATCTTCCCACTATTGATTCTACCATCGTTTTGCATCAGAATCCATATACTTTACATTCTTCTTATTAAAATAAAAGAAATGTTCTCTCTCTTGTTAAAAACCTTGACTTCCACCTTGCCTCCCCAAGAAATTTGTTCCTATAATGGAACACTGTCTCTCCAGCATTATTAATGCGCATTTCTGAACTGGCTCATTCAATTTGACATACAAACATGTCTTAATATTACATATCTTAAAAAACAAAACAAAACAAACAAAAAACTTTCCTTGACCCACTGTCTCCTTTGGCTACTACCCATTTTTTCTGTAACTCATCATAACAGCATTCCTCCAAATGGCTGTATACATTTATCATCTCTCTTTTTCTCCCCTTCCATTTTTTTCTTCAACCAACACCAACCTAGAGTTTTTTTCACCACTTCACTGACCTTATTGTGGTCACCAAAGACCTATGCTGGCACCACGCAGAGATAACCCATGAGATTTTGTTGTTGTTGTTGCTGTGTGTTTTCTTTTTAATACTGAAAATCCCAGAGCTTCCCTTATTCCCGAATTTCTTATTTAAAACACTCTCCATTCCATGGGCTACTCAGAAAATCTCTGAATTAATCACTTCACATGGCTGTTGCTTACAACCAATGAACTTGAACGTACATAATCATATGCTAATTTCTACACATGTGGGTCATATTTTGTATTCTCCAGTTTATTATTTAGATCCATTCATCTACTCCAAAACCAGTTGTATATAATTTATATTACTACAAAATTTTGTTTGTTGGAGAGCAAATGATCTCTTGTTCTTCTTTTTTAATTTTCTTCCAAAATTATCTTCATTCGTTTTGCCCAGTCTTCCATATGAACTTAAAATTTCAAGTTCCAAAAAATATCATTGGCAGTTAGATTAGAATTTCAAATAAGTTCAAATAATCTATAAATTAATTTTGGAAGAATTGACATACTTCCATAAATCCTTTCATGTAAACATGGCCTGTTTGCCTTCCCATAGATTCAGATATTTTTTCATACTCTCTATTAAACTGTTTTTTTTCCTTCAGGTTGGGTTTCCTTCCATATTTGTTATATTTAGTTCTTGATATTGTAGATCTCTTGTTGCTATTGTGAATAGGATACTTCCCCACAACTTGATGTATAATGGGAACTGTTTTAAAAAGGAGGGAGATGTTGGCTGAGTCTCCGGAGACTTTTGGACTAAAGAGAAGGTAAGCATGAAAAGGGTAACTGGCCTGGACATGAAGAAGGCACCGAAAGCAGAATGGCAGAAGGACTTAGTAAAGCCCTTTGTCAGGATCTGGTGTACCGCATAGTTTGTATTCTCTTCTTGTTGCCCCTAAAATGACTTATTAGGACCAAGAGTTCAAACTTCTACATATGAATATTATCATATACTAAATGTTGAAGTCCATAATGAAAATTCAGTCAAGACAAATTGTACTCTAGTTCTTGAATATATTGCAAGCCTACTGCTATAATTTTGCTGATTTACTACCTAGTATGACTGAAGATGTTATCTTTGAGTAATGAAGTGTTATGTGATTTGGGTGTTTTTAGAAATGGATTACTCCCCTCACATTAGATCATTTGGAGCATTCTAGCTAATGGCTGCCAAAATGGTGAGAATATAGTCATGGAACTTAGCATCAGATGCTTCCATCTATGGCTGTGTTTCCAGGTAAAGCTTTTCTCTCAGATATTGCCTTTTATCTTGGTGCAAAGGACTTCACTTATTTTCCTTTCTATACTAATCTCAGAGGATATCTTGGCTCTATTTTACTGAAAAGTTTCTCACCTATCTTTTTCCCACCTGATTCTGAGGTTTTTCCCATAATGTTCAAGGCATCTTTTTCATTTTCTTTCTTTCTTTCTTTTTTTTTACACACACACACTGTATTTTATTTTTACAAGAGATAAATAAACTGACACCAAGCATTGTAAATGGATGACCACAACAAAAGCAACAATGATTGCAATGACAAGGCATCTCTTTTTCTATGGTAACCACTGACTAGACTGTAATGTCTTTAAGTATAGAGAAGATATTCTATGTCATTTTATAGCCAGTGTCTAATATAGTACCTGATACTCAGAAGACACACAAGGAATATGTATGTTGAAAGATGTATACTTTAAAATACAGCTTCTTAATGAGCTGTATTCTTTTTCAGGTATTCAGCAAACATGTATTGATCACTTACCATGTGTCAGGTACTTACATTAGGTGCTGCAGATAGAGCAGTGAACAAAACAGACAAAATTCTGCCTTCCCAGAAACTATATTTTAGTGAAAGCAAACAATAAATTCCTCAACAATTATGTAAGTAAGATCATTTCAGAAAGAGGCAATAGATCAGGGATGAGGGCTAAGTTCAGAGCCCCAGGTAACATGTAGAAGATGAAGGAGGATGGGAAGTAAGCACAGGAGACTGAGAAAGGGCTGCCAGTGAGACAGGTGGCAGTCCAACTAGATTCGGTGATGTGCAAGACTAGGGAAAAGGATTTCAGGAAGGAGTGGTCAAATATGTGATGTGCTGCCGAGAGAGCAAGTGAGAAAAGGCTAAGGATGGTCATTGACTTTGGCAAAATGTAGGTCATTGGCTCTATTTATTGTCTTTTGTCATAGTGTGTCAGCTCTTAGAATTCAAATTCCTGACAGACACAATTGGACTGACCTGGATTGGTGATTTGACCATCCCTCTTGCCTCAGCAGATGGAATTATATCATTGACAACTTCGTGAGAACTGTGTGGAAGCAAAGATTGACAGTACCTCCCCAAGAAGGTGGAGCTATTGTTAGTAGAAGATGGCTGCATGTGACAAAAAGAGCAGCTCTCCAACACAATGATAAAGACAGTGGTTAAGTTAGTGGGGAAAAAAGGGACAATAACTTTGTTGGGACAATTGGACAATAATGACAAAACAAAGCTGGAAGTTCGGAAAAAATATATTAGAGAATATTTTTTATGATCTCAAGGTGGGAAAGGTCTTAATTAAGTGACAAAAAAAGCTACACGGGGAGAGAGTGATACATTTGAAGCGTAAACTTTTAAAATTTCTATAAAATTATAAGGATGAAGGACTTGGCAGGGTGACGTGATGAGAAGAGTTAGATGTGGAAGAACTGTAGGAAATAAATAACGATTTTTCACTTTTTAATCCATAAACATCTGCATTTAAAAATTATATATATATACATATATAGATGTATATACATACATACACACACACACACACACACACTCCAAGGGCAACAATTGATGGTGACAGATCTGTATATGTATCTACCTACAATCAGTTACTAGGTGATCTCATCCAGTTCTATGGATTCAAATATCAGGACTCTCACATTAATTTCATTAGCTTTGCCGCCCTGCCCATCCCTCTTACTCAAGTGTATGAACTTAATTCTATGTAGCAAAAATATCGTTAAATTCTCAGTCTCTGCTCAGTCAGGCTATATGTAATTCTTTTAATCATTTTTTTCTGAAATCCATGGAGTTTGTTTTTTTTAATTTTTCTTTTCTGAATTCTCTCCAAATTGGTGATCCTTTCCTGTTCACTGATCACATCTCTTCAGCTCTCCTAAGTAAAATGTTTAGACGAAATTAAGATAGATTTTTTTTTTAAAAAAGACAAATACTAAAATAACTTTTAACTACTGGAATATTTATTCCTGTCTCATCTATTCGGACCCTAATCTGTCCTCTTCTTACTGCCTTTCCTATAAGGTCAGAATCTTTTGTATATAAGAGCTGGTCTATAGTAAAGGAAAGAGAACGGTATGCCTGCTCAGTATAGGTGTGCTTGACATACAGAACAGACTTGTGGTTGTCAAGGGGAATGGGGGGCTGGGGAGGATTGGATTGGGAGTTTGCATTAGCAAATGCAAGCTATTATATATTGAATGGAAAAACAACAAGGTCCTATTGTATAGCACAGGGAACTATATTCAATATCCTGTGATAAACCATAATGGAAAAGAATATGAAAAAGAATATATGTATAACTGAATCAATATGCTGCAGAAATTAACACAACATTGTAAATCAACTATACTTCAATAAAATTAAAAAATATGTATAGAGCTGTGCTTTATACAACCCTGGCAATAGATAATACTGTATTGGCATACTAATCCAATCCTCTTTTTGCCCTACATACATATTTATAGCAGTTTACTCATACATTCATTTCATTCAGTAAATATTTAGTCATATGTTCCTCAGCATTAGTGAGGAAATCTGAGAACGAGGTGAGATTTAGCTATTTTATCCCATCTTTGCAACGGCAAAGTGCAGCAGGTCCCTTGCAAGATACTCATACCACTTTGCTATCTTTTCAGAAAGGGTGGGGAATGCAGACTAGAACACCAAAGTATTACAGCTAAACAGAATCTCAAAGTTTACATAACCCAATATTCTTTTTACAGGTGATAAAAGTAAGTTCTACAAAGATTATGTTACTTCTTTATATCATATAGACATTTAATGATGAAAGCGGCCCCTAACCTATGCTTCCTGATTTTATATCAATTTTATACTAGACAATATCTCTATTCAGAGTTCTGGAACTGACTTAAAATAGTGCCAAAAGAAAATCTGGGTGCTTCCAAATGGGACTTTAAAAATCTTGCTTTTGAATTTGGGGGGAGAAGTAGGATTGTTTTGGTGCTTTGTTAAATAATCTGTGGTTCATGGAACAACTCAGCTAGAACTAAAAGTTACACTCAGTTTCTTACTAGGCTCAAAGTACCACATTAATGCAACTATGAATTTAATAGTGAAATATATTTGAATTAAAGTAATTTTCTGTTAGTCTGGCAATCTTGTAAGGAGTATTTCAGATTCTTGATTCAATCGCCTCTTTAACTTGGATTGCCTAGAGCTAGTGAAAAACTGGTTTAATTCCTTTTTCTAAAGGTCATGTAAACATGTATGCTTAGTGAATTAGATGCAAATTCAATTCTCTGAGCTTCATACTTCCTAGTTAAGTTCCTTTCCTATTCTTCACATATAAGCTCACATCTGACAGCAGAATATTGACTTTGAGCTATGGTAAAAATCACAATAAAGCAAAAACATTTGACATCTGCTCTGTAAAGCAGACTTACAGGGGGTCAAGTGAACAAAAGTGTTCTTTATTAAAACGTTTCTCTGGTACTATTATTTTATCTTTCTTTATGAGGCATTTGAATGACTTTTTCTTTTTCCATTCTGCTTTTAGAAGAACAGATCTAATTCACCATTTGATATTTAATTAAATAAGGCAGGTTTATAGAGACTGTCATACAGAGTGAAGTAAGTCAGAAAGAGGAAAACAAATACCGTATGCTAACACATATATATGGAATCTAAAAAAAAAAAAAGTTTCTGAAGAACCTAGGGGCAGGACAAGAATAAAGATGCAGATGTACAGAATGGACTTGAGGACGTGGGGAGGGGGAAGGGTAAGCTGGGATGAAGTGAGAGAGTGGCATGGACATATATACACTACCAAATGTAAAATAGATAGCTAGTGGGGAGCAGTCACATAGCACAGGGAGATCAGCTCGGTGCTTTGTGACCACCTAGAGGGGTGGGATAGGGAGGGTGGGAGGGAGACGCAAGAGGGAGGGGTTATGGGAATATATGTATACGTATAGCTGATTCACTTTGTTATACAGCAGAAACTAACACACCATTGTAAAGCAATTATACTCCAATAAAGATGTTAAAAAAATATATATATATCCGTAAAAAAAAAAAGAGGCAGGTTTAGATACAACCCAGGGATTAAAAATTATGATGCGGTAGAATATTTAATAAAATGCACAAATGCATCATGTTATGTAAAGGCAAAGAAAGGTCTACAAAACTTTTTTGCACGTTATGATTCTATTTTTCTTCATAGATATAGAATGAGTAGAGGCCAAAATATTTACAATGGTTATCTTGGGGTGATAGGAGGCTGAAGATTTTATTTTTTTCTTCATTTCTGTTTTTTTTCCAAATATACTGCAGTGATTATGTATTACTCTTTGATCATAAAAAAGGGATTCTTAAAAAACAAGCCTTGTCCAGCCTAAATATTATTAGAAATCTGTAATAATGCCTCAGCATTGTACTGTAAAACCAATCTTGTTTTGTTTAAAAGCAGAACAATACTATATATGAATTAAGTGGAAGAAAGAGCAATTAATGTATTTTTCAACATCATGACAATTCTGAAACCAAAGTACTCTTTTCTAAGCTATATTTTAATTGGTATAGTATTTGTTCACTCTATTTTTGAGCAAAATTTGCATAATAAAATAAAATGATCTTGATTACGTTTTGATAAAAAGAAAATGAAGAATCTTATTTAAAAAAACTTAAGCTTTAAGGGTTTTTTTAAAAAAATAACTTCATATACAGCACAAGAATAATGTAAAGTAAAACTTTTAAAGCATTTAAAATATCACTGCTCTTTAAAATCAACAGTTTTAATTTGCTGTCATGAACAACTTTATCCATATGACATTTTCTACCTTTTCGATTGTTTTCTTGGGATAAATTCCAGAAATACTAGGTTAAAGAATATGAACATATTTATGGGTTTTGAAACATAAAGTAACGTTTTCTTTTCCTGAAAAAGTTGCTCAATTTAAACTGCCAATAGCAAAGAATGTGTGCATATTACTTTGCAAACATCTATGTTCATACAAGGTTAAAATGATACTTAAAATTTTTACTTAAAATTTTTACTTATTTAATAATATAAAAAGGTAGCTTGTTATTTTTTTCAATTTACATGTTTTTTTTTTTTTTGTGGTACGCGGGCCTCTCACTGTTGTGTCCTCTCCCGTTGCGGAGCAAAGGCTCCGGACGCGCAGGCTCAGCGGCCATGGCTCATGGACCCAGCCGCTCCGCGGCACGTGGGATCTTCCCGGACCAGGGCACGAACCCATGTCCCCTGCATCGGCAGGCGGACTCTCAACTACTGCGCCACCAGGGAAGCCCTACGTGCTTTTAATAACCAGTGAGTCTGAGCATTTTCCAATATGTTTGTTTACTAATTATCAACTGTCTCTTCACCTTTTTTTTTTTACCATATTAGTGTCTTGATGTTTTCTTATGGATTTGTATGAGCTCCTACAGATGAATTAACCCTGTTTTACAAATATTTTCTTGGTGAGTTTTAATTTTATATATATTTTTCTACGATATAAAATTTTAAATTTTTTACAATTGAATATGTTAATATTATTCTTTATTCTTCCTATTCCTTTAGACTCTAAAGCATTTCTATGCTTCCACAAAATCAATAAACATGCTTCTTAGATTGACCAGTGTAAACACGGATGTGGTGTGGTCTTGTCTTATACCAGTCTTGAAACTGGATTCATGATTCCATTTCACCCCTCAAAATACATATGGTTTTCACATGGTATTTCTATAGATATTGCTGTTCTTCCCCCCAGTTCCCTTTGTGTATGTCAAAAATCTCTTCTTTCTTCTCTCCTTCTTTTTATTTTTTTTTCAGTATCTGAAATTCTTTCTATTTTCTGAAACAATTCAGTGCTTGCTCCAATTTTGCATACTTACTCTGAGTTAGGACAATAAAAGCTCTTAATTTAACTGAACTTGATTTCCTAAATCTCAGCAAATAACTATTATTGCTCAGTCTTGCTCTTACGGTCTTATCCCATGCAGCTATCAACAAAAAATGGTCATTTCTTAGGGGCAAATTCAACTGCTAAGAAAAACACATTTTTTTCCTGATTCTTACATTGATATTTTCATTATAGTATTATTATTAACATTTGATCCTTTGCTCTAGCTGTAATTTACTTTATATAACTTATGGAGTGAAATTAATTGTCTTTCAAAATGCTAACTAGTTTAAAAACATTCACTTAATACATATTAATTGGTTAATTAATTCACACTTATTGATGAGCTGGGTAAGGCCCTGGAGGTCTCTGCTTTTAGAAAACTCAGAGAAGGAAAGAGACATAGAAATAACTTGATACAATAAAATATGACCAGTACTCTAATAGAGAGTAAAAAATGTTATAGGAAACACTGAGGTTGCTTAACAGAAATGAGAGGACAATGGGAAGGCTTTATAAGGTGACAAACTGAAGGGCAAGTAGAAATGGGGCAAGTGAATGAAACAATGTATGGATCATCAATACACCCCCTTGTTCCTTCAAGAAAGCAAAAATCCCTGCACACATCGAGAAGAAAGCCAACTGGACGTACCTTCATTACTACGGCTTGGCCATCCTGAAACTTAGGCAAGGGTAATACTCTTCTGTATTAATGCTTGGTTAATAAAATAATACTACAGTTTGACAAGACTATTATGATGCTGCTGCTGCTGCTGCTGGCATGAAGGTAGGTTTGCTCTTCCCTCAAAGCAAAACCAACAAAGTGGAATCACTGCTAAGAGATTACTGTAGAGAACAATTAGCTTTAGACAAATCAATATAATTTAAAATTTTTTATAGCAAGTATAAGGAGGAGATTTTGTAATGGTTTTGTAGTCTCCTAATATCTTATTTTCAATTTAAAACCACAAATAACTCAAGCATCACTAGGAATCAAATGTCAAAGAATACATTATAATGTGTTTCTCTAAATAACAAAATGTGGATCAGTTGGAGACATGAAGATTATGGAATAGCCTATGCACAGAATAGAAAGAAGCTGAAAAAAATACTTGTGTCTTGAAATATTCACAGAGGCTCACAGGGTATTTTTTAGAACACATTTTTTTTTTCCTAGCAGGCACACACACAGAACCTAAATTTTATTTGGACATTGGCATAACAAGTAATAAATTATTTTTTGTTTGCACAAGTACATATATGGATCTGCACTTGTGATTATTTGGTGAGTTTAAGAAAGTAACTATATAGAATTCGAAAGTTATACCATTTGTAAAATTGTTCAGGCCTATTCATAAAGACTTATTTCCTTGGGCTATCTTTAAAAACATATGTGTATGACTGTGTCTTTTTTCATACTTCACTTTTCTTATACATTGTGACATAGTAAGGCAATTAAAGAACCAAAGCAAATGGTCCATCTACAAGGAGAAAAAAAGTGTACAATGAAAAAATAATTTCCATTCATTTTTTTCCCTACAACAAGCAATTGTTTTTTCATACTACTTTCAGTAGAAATTTCTTTTTCTACTCCCTCTTTTTCATTTAAACTCAGAGCTGTTGAGGAAAGATACCATACTAATGGAAAAAAAATATAGCTAGCTTACAAAAATTAAAAATGATTTGTCTGGTGAGTTTGAAAATATGGAAAATGGCCATCATATTGTCCACCAATTCATTAAGTACAGTCGTTTGCTTTAGGTGGAGGAAAAAGTAGCTCAAGCAGAGACTTATCAGAGAGATCTGAGATACAATTTTCAAACTTGTCGGGAAGTGCAGTACATTTTATGCAACCAAATAGAAAGCAATTCATACATTTATAAATCCATGGAAAGCACAGCAGGTCCAGAAGGGGCACCAGTTACTAGTGATGTCTAGACATGGAGAAACTATGACCTCAGTTAGAGCAACCCAATATTTACTTTTCCTTTCCAAAGAGCAGTGTACCTCATGATCTCAGTATGCAGGGCAGCTGGGAGATGGGCAAAAAACAAATTCCACACTCGGTGGCAATCTTCAAACACAGTGAGGGCCTAGACATTCCAGAATTGAGGAAAGTTTTCATGAGGATACCTACTTAGACTGCATGTAAAAATATTTCTGTTGGAAAAGGCCTCTTTTTTTCTATTCATCGTGAGAAAAAGGTACATATCAAAATCAATTCATCTCTTTGAAAAAAAAGTGTTCAATGAATGAACTAATGAACGTCCCATACCACGAGGGGTGAAGAACATCTTTAAATACGTTTTGTATTAATACTGTGGATGCTCACTTTTGATTCTCTCTCATGTCGCCTCTGAACTGTTTGGATCAGAGTTCGATATCCTAAGATCAGGGCATTTTACGTTTGACCTCCTCAATTTGACAGGTTTTGGTGCCATTCAACCCAGTAGTTATTCATTTTGATTGAGAAATCAGAGTAAATCACCTCCCCTTCCTTGTTTTTTTTTTTTTTTGACATTAAAATCAGGATTCTGGGATTATACAGCTTCTGCATAGACTTGAGTGATAGTAAGCAGAAGTTTTCTAAAGCTCCATCTTAAAGTGTCTTAGCATCTTAGCACCACCTAAGGGGTGTCACTTGTTTGCACAAGCACCACACTGAGCACTTCCTTTGGAGCTGTGCTGTCTGGGACCACAGGTTCTGTCATGCCAGGCTTCCTGGGGCTGAGGCCTGGGGCATTTCATGCCAGGACCTGAACTGTTTAATAACAAAGGGGCTCCCTTCACATTTTTCTATATCTCATCAAACTTGTGAAACACTTTAAGCCAAAAACATATACCCCATCATGGTACTTAAGAAACACTGAAAAAAGTATAATAAAAAAAGAATTGAAAAAACAACAGGGCTTCCCTGGTGGCACAGTGGTTGAGAGTCCGCCTGCCGATGCAGGGGACACAGGTTCGTGCCCCGGTCTGGGAAGATCCCACATGCCATGGAGCGGCTGGGCCCGTGAGCCATGGCCGCTGAGCCTGCGCATCTGGAGCCTGTGCTCCGCAACGGGAGAGGCCACAACAGTGAGAGGCCTGCGTACCACACACACACACACAAACAACAACAACAAAAGTAGGCCCACCCAATTAACCAATCAATCAACCAAATAAAAAACAAAAACAGGTCTTTAGGAGTTACCAGCAAGGTGATTTTTTAATTTCATTTCATACCAACATCATGCATATAAGGGAGGATGCAGAAATATGAGTACTACCCTCACACAAGAGCAGAACAGGCAATTGAGATGGGATTGTGAAGCCCAACAGTCAAGCAAGAAGGTGAGAGGGAGGCAACAGTTCTTTCCTCCGGCCATATGAGGACAGAAATGGAGAGGAAGAAAACTGGGGAGCCCCGAGGGGTGGCTATTTTCTCTGAATATCAACTTACTATATTTGCATGGACTGGAGCCAAGCTTTTTAATGATGGCAGCAACACAACAAAATAACTTTGTTTGTTTCTTTTGTTTTTCATCCATAATCCCCAAGGCCATTCTTTAATGAAAGGAGTTATGGCTCAACATTTTCCTGTGAGTGATCAGAGCTATGTTAACCTGGGGTTGGATTCTGGAAAGCAAGTGTGAACAGAAGCAGAAAGTATTGTTATAGGTTTTGGGGCAAGGCACTGTCCTCTGTGGATTTATAGTCAAAGATGGCAGGAAGTGTTATTGTCCCCTTGTCTTTTTTCACAACTGATGAGGCCCATAGGGAAACTGCAATTTTCCCACAGCCAAGCTTATGTCAAAGGAAAAAATGAGATATGTCCAAAGTCACATAACTCATGAAGAGTAAACAGGGATGCAACAGCTGACATTTTCTCGTTTATCAGGTGAGAGCACCAATCAGATCATGATTGACAGTTAAATCACCCATACAGTCATTTTCCATGGTGGAGATAAGAATCGCCAATTCCGCCAGATCTCTTTTTTTTTTTTGACGTTAAAATCAGGATTCTGGGATTATACAGGTTCTGCATAGACTTGAGTGATATCAAGCAGAAGTTTTCTAAACTTCTGTGCTGTCTTGAACTGGGGCTGGCGGGAGGATTTACAACTTACTAGGAGAATCTGCAGGTGCTTCCATTGACTGCCCAGAGAACTGCCCACTAGAGAACAAATCTGGTGTCTTTGCTCCACCCCTCACCTCAAACATTATTTCTGATTTTACTGAGGCATCTTTGAGTAATCTCCTGAAACATTTCTTTTTTTTTTTCTTAGAGCTGGTATTTTTGCTTTTCTTAGATTTAGGATGAATAAAGCCTTGGTTTTATAAAGACATTTCAATCTCTCTTTGCCACAGATAAAAATACTCATATTATGTCTTAATAAATTCCAAGACCCTTAGGGGTTAAGAGCATAGCTTTGAGATGAGATAAATCATGGTTGAAATCTCAGGGCTCCTTTTTCAGGCAATTGACCATACCTACCAGAACATCAGATTTCTCTTTTGTAAAATAGATGTTGATGTATGTAAAAGCATTTGACACAGCGTATTGTATTTTAAAACTTATTTTGTACGTTCATTTAATCTTGTAGGAGTACTGTATGATTAGAATGAAGCTGATATTTTTAAACTATGTGTTGAGAGAGGGCTAAGGTGTGAGGATTGGGGGGTGCTGAGTTGGGGGTTGTGGAACCTGTCCAATGAGAGCAGCTTGGCTTATTTAATAAATATTTATTGAGTATATACTATATTCACATTTTAGACACTGTGAAAAATAGAGAAAAATAGACAATGAACAAACCCAACAAAATCCATGCACACCCAGAGCTTTCATAAATAAGTAAATTAAGCACCATATTAAAGGTCACAAGCGCTATGAGAAAAACAAAACAGAGGGTGATAGGGAGTGTGTGGGGTGCAATTTTTGAAGGAATAGTTAGGAGATGACTGCAAATAAGGTGATCTGTGAAGTTAGAATTCTGAGTTAAGAATTAAAGGAGGCGAGGGTGAGAGCATTACAAATATCTGCACATGGAGTATCCAAGTTTCCAGTTTTAAAATGAAAAGAGCAATCTGGACTTTCATGTGAAATCTTCTCATTAAAAATTAATTTAAATACTGGATGGGCCAAACAAACAAAACATGCCAATAGACTGAATTTATACATAAGATATCCAATTTGTGTTTTATGTAAAATTCAACCCTTCATCCATTTATTACCCATTTTCTATGCAAAAATGTCAGTTCTGCACCTTATGGCTAATTCAACCCCAGCAACCCACTCTCTATCTTCCCTTCACATATTCCTCTTCGCTGCATGAGATACAGCAGTTTCTCCTGCCTTTCTGCTAGAACCCTTATGGTATACGCTTAGCATTTCATGTCTGAATGATGGTCCTGTGTCTGTTGCAGCTGATATTTACATTCTCAGCACTAGGACTTGGGCAATACTTTGTGGGAGATAAAAACGTGGGTGTATGTTGTGTACTGCCTACTGGGTTTTATTTTTCTGGAATTATTATAGGTATAATTTGCCTTGGTTATTTACGCAGTAAACTTTACTGATTTTTCTTATTATCACTGAATATTATCTAGTTGGAGATATTTAGCTGAAAGGGACAAGTAATATGCCTCTAGCTTGCTGGGTTGTGGTTTTCTTTCATTTGGTTGTTACTGAATGTCCTGATGGATCTAATTATCCCGATGCCATCAGTTCCTTATATTATGGGTTTCGTTTATTGTTCTAAGACCTTTATGTTATATCAGCAGATTGTATCCAAACTCCACTGGCATATTATTGTCTCTGAATCAGTTGGGTAGTTATGCCTTGAAAATTTATACCCCACTTAAAAAAGGAAAAGGAGTCCATATGGTTTTTTCTAGCTCCACTAGCTTTAATTGGATCAAAAATGGAAATGTTTATCATACTCATCTCAGAGAGTGATGGATGGCACTCATGTTAATACAGGTTATATTGCATTACAGCAATTCTCTTGACAAAATAAATTTCTCTATAAGAAGAATTATTTTCAGGCCCCAGCATACAAGTATACTTTCAAGTGATATTTAATTTATTCATTCATCAGGGAAGGAATCAAGAAAGAGTTGACATTTGAGCAGAGTCTTTGAAGGATCAGAGGACTGATAAAATGTGGGCTTGGGAATGGAAGAGAGAAAGGATATTGAGGGCTGAAGGGGCATTTTGAGAGACACATTAAATACAAAAAAAAAATCTTACAACATTAAAAGATGTGTCAAAATCTTTTCTGTTTGAGTTCCAGCCCAAGTAAAATCTCCTTTGAGATGCCATGCACAAAACTTCCATACCCCCAACTTCCAGACAGAATTAATTAGCACCCCCCCTTTAGAGCTTCTATCTCACTATCTTCCTTATAGTACTTAGATTATCTTGTAATTGATTACATGCTTGTCTCGATACTAGCTGATGCATTACTTGAGGGTAAAAACCTGATATTCCACCTCTCAATTCAAGAATAACAGCGAAAGTATCATTTCGTTTATTGAATGCCTACTCCAAGCTAGGCATTGCTAAGCAGTTTACAGACATCAATATCCGATAATCCTTGCTATCCTTGCTATGTTGTGAAGAATACTATCACTTTTGCAGTTTTACAAATGAGATAAATGAGTACTAATGGAGTGGGGACACTTGCCCTGAGTTCCTTTACTGAGTGGCAGAGCTGGAGTGCCACGTAAGCACGTAGTATGGCTCCTAAGCATGCAATCTCACCCAAGATGCTTTGCTTCCTTTTCCCCAGCTCAGTGCCTGGTTCATGCTAAGTGCTCAAGAACTGTCTGTTGAATAAAGAAAGGAATGCATGAAGAAGAGTGTTTCAAGTGTATGATAGAGAGAAGTATGAAAAAACTTGTAAGACTTCCTTCCATGTGGTTAAAAAAAAAAATCTGTCTGTGCATCAGTGAAGAACCTTCATAGTGTTGGCAAAGTAAACAACCTCTTGGAGTTTTCAAAATGGGATTTGCCCTGCATGCATTTAAAGTAGAAAGTCCTCGGGGCATCCCTGCAATTGTGCATCCACCCAGACTTGAAAGGCAAGTCCCCCCACCCACCACCGTCCTTCTAATGATGATAGGACCTAGACCTACTCCAGAGGCACTACATTCAGCCTTCTGAACAATTTCATCAGCATCATGCCCGATCCTTATTTCTTAAAACAGTAAGAAGGAACCCTGACAACCAGACTCTGGAACACAGCCAAGGTCCCAACAGTGCTTGCTGCAACAGGTTCCCATGATTTGCGACACGTGCTCGGGATGGATGACGGCGGGGTTTGCAAGCACTGCTGTAAAGGATGCTGAAGTGAGGAGCGCATGGGCAGAGTGAGCAGAAGAAACATGCGAACCGACAAGTTGGGGCCAGACAGAGGTGAGGAAGACACAGCTAGGAAACCACAGCAGCACCGGTAGCGGCGGGGGCGGCGGGGGCGGCGGCGGCGGCAGACTAACCTGTTGGAGGCTATTTACTGTTAAGAGGGTTTGGCAGAACTTGCAGGGCTAGAGGAGGGATTTCAGAGGTGGAACCAGGAACACTGGAGGTCACAGTGACCTGCTCGGTGAAGACAGTCTGAGGCTGTTTCTGCACAGCCCAGCAACCGAGAAGTCAGCCCTGCTCAACAACTTTGAAACACTCACCCAGCCGACCTGATGTGTTTGGGTGCTCACTGCCGGTGAGTAGGTGAGTGCACGCAATACTTTCTGTAACACAATCGTAAGGAATGGAAAAATGAGTCACTCACTTCCAAATTTGTAACTTACCCATCAGAACTAACACAGTGATCGGCAAGTTTGCCTGAATAGCAATTCAGTGGTTTTTGCCTGTCTTCTCTTTATTTAAATATCTTCTTTACTCATTCTTTTTCCTCTACTATTGATAACATCCAGTATGTTGTCAAGGCATTGGCTGTGTAATAGTAAGTCATTGTATCTCAAGTTCCCCTGAATCAGAATTCCCCAGAATGCATTGTAATGGAATCATATCATGCATTCAACTTGTTCAAATGTATATAATGTAATTAAAAATGCATCAATCTTCCTACAATTCAACAAAAAACCTCTTGATTAAAAAATGGGCAAAAGACTTGAAGATACATATCTCCAAAGAAGATATACAAATGGCCAATTAGTCCATAAGAAAGATGGTCAGTATCACTAATCATTAGGGAAATGCAAATCAAAACCACAATGAGATACCACTTCACAGCCATTAGGATGGCTATTATAAAAACTGAACAACACAAAACCAGAAAATAACAAATGCTGATGAAGATGTGGAGAAACTGAAACTCCTGTGCAGTGCTGGTGGGACTGTAACATGATACAGCTATGGAAAACAAACTGGTGGTATCTTAACAAATTAAAAACAGGATTACTATATGATCCAGCAATTTCAGTTCTAGGTATATACCCAAAAGATTTGAAAACAGGGACTCACATAATTGTACACACAGATTTATAACAGCATAATTCACAACAGCTAAAAGATAGAAGTAAACCAAGAATCCATCAATAAATAAATGGATAAACAAAATGTGGTATACACATACAACAGAATATTATTCAGCCTTAAGAAGGAAGGAAATTCTGACATCTGCCATAACATGGTTGAATCTTAAAGACATTATGCTAAGTAAAATAAGCCAGTCTCAAAAAGACAAATATTGTGCAATTCCACTTACACGAGCCACCTAGAATAATCGAATTCACAGAGACAGAAAGTTGAATGGTGGTTACCAGCCATTAGGGAGATGGGAGTTAGTGTTTAAAGAGGCCATAGTTTCAGTCTGGGAAGATGGAAAGAATTCTGGAGATGGGCTGTGGGGATGGTTGCACAAATATGTGAACACACTTAATGTCACTGACCTATACATTTAAAAAAGGTTAAAATGGTAGATTTTGTTACGTATATTTTACCACAATTATAAAAAATGCATTTGCTAATAATACTGTACTTTACACATTACATATGTACACATATTGCATGAGATTGTTTATATAAATGATACACATTTTATTATAACTCATGGGTAACTTAAGAGGTTTTAACTGGTATTTTTTATTGTGTAATTATTGATTTTACAAGCTGAATTTCTAACCTGATCATTGTGTACGATGCAACTGCACTGAATATGCTCCTCAAATTTTAAAAAGACTGGTTATGGCAGAAGGGTGAAACAAGGCAGCCTAGACATATGTTATGGACGAAAATATAGGGCACAGTATGATAGATAATTGTTCAAATCCCCAATAGTTTTCTCTGAATTCATTAGGTCACTAAGTATCCAAATCTCAAATGACATCTCCATTTCAGTTTTGACTGAGTAGCTATGGGTATCTGGGTGCCTTTTGTCTGTAAGAATCATTGGTCAAGATTCCAGCCAAGGACTTGTATTTCCTGGAAGTAAACGACAAGGTGAGTCAGCTTTATGTGAGTTCATATTGCTTTATGGATTTTTGCTGACAAAACACATCAAAATAGATTGCACATAAAAATTGGGGGTAAGCATTATAACCAGCAGTTTAAAAGGAAAATGCATGAAAGCCGTAATAAATTGGAAAATTCAGTTTTATTACTTTCAAAAATTGTGTCAATCATCTAATCAACTGTCAGTTTAGCCATCCCTTTGTAATATGTTGTTGAAAACTCTACCATTGTCTACAGCCTCATTCCTAAAGCACCCACACATTTTTCTCTTTTCAACATAAGGAATTCATTTTCTACTCATAGTACCTTTTGCTGCAATCACATTCAATTCTGTGGGTCTTGGTGACAAAGTAGCCCTGAGAGCTATTACTGGAAATAGAAATAGGAAACAGTGGGATCTCTGAGCCTGTTAACTTCCTTATTTCAGAATCTTAACAGGAGAGTGCAGATGGGTCACTGGGAAAGAAAAGCCATGTTTTGAAATGGCGAAAACTTCTTCTCAAGCATAACATCTACTTTGCAGCCACAGGAAAGGATATAATCCCTCTTTCCAGGTAAAAATGGCAGAACTCAGTCACAAAAAGGCTTATTTCTGGCCCTTTTTAGAGTCAATTAAATTCATTTCTTTTGACAATCTAGAACCAGAAGAAAACCTCCTGTGTTTAATGTACTGTGCAAAGAAACAAGGAATGGGCATCGTGTGTGTCTTTAAAGGCAATGGAAAGTATTGGCCATTTAACACAGAGAAACCTCAGGGGCACATCAGAAACCCTGCAGCCAAAAGAGGAAGGGCTTATCTTGCCAGTCTTCCCATATCCTACATAGAAACTCCTGGTGGTGAATATGATCTAACTCTAACCTGAGGCTTAGTTGTGATTGCCATCTCTCTTATTCTATGAAAGACAACCCCGGCAGGATATTGGAATGATTGATTCTGTACTTAGAACTGAGATTTCAGTTGATAGCGTTATCAGAAAATCTGAAAACCATGCTCCCCGGTCTACCTGGAAACTTGATTTTTTGCCAACAGGGGTATCCATCAAGGAGTACCTTTCACTTTAAAAGCACCAGAGTTTCAATACTGAAACTCTGAGTTTCAATTGAAAGGGAGAGAGGGAAAGGAAAACTCAGAGTTTCAACGGAAAGGGAGAGAGGGAAAGGAAAACAATCATATCTATATCCAGGTTATGCATCTCATTATTTTACATTGATTTCATAAATATTCCTAAACCTTTCTCAAGTCCTCTACATGAGATCCGTTCTATGGGAATAAATGTGAAGACTTCTCTCCCCCAGGCATCTGTCCAAGTGCCAACAACAATTTCTACCTCTCTACATCTCATCACAAAATATCTCATGTCAATTGGAGGCATTGGGACTATCACTCTTAGAAGACAGGGAGTCTGTCTTGTTCAAGCTTTACCTCCTCAAGTTTTGCATGTGGCTTTGCCAAGGTGGGCAGTCATTCATTGCTTGCTGAACTTGAATCTTATCGCAATATGCTTTACTTATCTCAGCAGCCGTCATCTTAGTGGATTTCTCTGAAAAAGCTGCTTGTTCAAAACATTGTAATAATGAGGATTCCAAGAGCTGTTGTTGTTGTTTTTTAAGTAACCAAAATCTTAAGAACTTTAATTCTTGGCCTTACATGTAACAACTTCAGTAGCTCTAAGTAATTATTTTCATCCTATAGGTGCAGATAATGTTTATTGGCTTATACAAGGGTTGGAAATGTTACAGCTAGGAACATGGCCCATATTTTGTGATGACTACTCTTATGATTTACCATACTTTTTAATATTTTCAATGTTTTATTTTCTCATATTGGGGAAGAATTAATTTGGTGATATTCTATGATTCATGATACTGGACAAGACTCTGTATGCAGCAATGTGGAGAGAAAGTTCCCATAATTCTAGGCAATGAGTCAGATTCCAACAGGTCTCTGTGGCTGTCTCTCTTGACTGCCAATGTGTAGACAGGATGATTAACTCAGCAGTTACTGCAGGCTTGGTGGTATGTAAGAAGTGAAAAAAGCAGTGCCTCTGATTCCCATGTTCAACACAGCTTATCATCTCACTGGTGAGATCAAAAGAACAGATAGGAAACAATAAGATACTGAGAGTTTAAACCATGAGGCATCAGCTACTTCAGCAAGGATTGGGCAAGCCTCCTTGAAGAAGTGAGATTTAAATCAGGCCTCGCAAGAAGACTATACTTTGAAAATACAAAAGAAAACTCATGGGCTTCCCTGGTGGCGCAGTGGTCGAGAGTCCGCCTGCCGATGCAGGGGACACGGGTTCATGCCCCGGTTCGGGAAGATCCCACATGCCGCGGAGCGGCCTGGCCCGTGAGCCATGGCCGCTGAGCCTGCGCGTCCGGAGCCTGTGCTCCGCAACGGGAGAGGCCACAACAGTGAGAGGCTCGTGTACTGCAAAAAAAAAAAATCAACAAAAAAAACCTCACTACAGGACATAGAGAATAAAATGTAATATATTGTGCTATTAAAAAAACAACGATAAATAAAATATACATGTGTTTTAATTTTCTCGTGTTTGAAGAAAGAAACACAAGAATCTAAAAATGTGGCTAATCATGAGCGTGATTGATACGAACAGGATGGAAAAGAAAAATCTAAATGTAATGTTTTTGTATTGTTCTGATGTTTGAATCATATGGATTATTTACTCAAAAGAGTAAACTAAATTTTAAGAAGAATGAGAGAATGCATCCTAAGAATTTTCTTCTCTAAATGCAATGAAGTTTAAGAATTTTGGAAGAAAAATGTGTTCTGTGGGCAAAAAAGTATGGAAAAGACTGGCTTAAACAAATTTAGGAATTCTTTACTTCCAGGTATTTCAGAGAATTCTGTAGGCTAGTTATCATTGTTAGTAACCAATGGGTAGTTAAATACTTGACAGCATTTGCCAAATGTATCCAAATTTACTTTCTTCTTTTTCTTTCTTTCTGAAAGCACCTATTAATATCTTAAAGAGCAAAGTTTGAGAAATCCTATCCTATATATTAAAACGGCATGTTAATAAAACGCTCAATGAGGCAAAAAAAAATGTGTGAGAGTGAGAAGGAACATGGCTGCCGTGAAGAACAAGGATACTGATTTGACTGAAGGGGTGAAGAGGTCAGGGAGTGATGGCCAATGACTTTGCATGTGAAGAGTAAACACATCATCCCTGGTACCCTGAATAGTGCCTGGTACACAGTCTGCCCTCAATTACTGTTTATTGAGTTCAACTGAAGCAAATTAGGAAAGGTTTTTCAAAATCAAACAGAGGAGTTTAGATTCAATATGATGAATTAATGAAGACTTCTTGATCTTGACAGAAATGTCAAGGTTTAAGTGATCATGCTTTGGGAGATTGAGTGTGGGAGCAGGGAGCACATCAGCTTTGGATTCAGGTGAGCTTGTCTGTTTTTATGACCATGGGCAAATTGCTAAACTCTTCTGAACTTCATTTTCTTCGTAAAGAAATGGGGAGGTAACACCCATCTTTTAGGATTAATGTGAGCATTAAATGAAATAATACATGCCTAGTTCCTAGCATGGAGTCTTATAAATTCTAGCTATTTTTTACTAGCTGGACAATGACATTATAAGCTAGTTGAAAAATGGAAGAGGAAATCAATAGGGAAGTAAAGGCAGCCTGGAACAGGGTGAGGGTAGTGTAAATGCGTAAGAGAGACTCAAAGGAAAAAAACCAACAACAGGATCTGACTTTTAGAAGGGAACTTTCTACCTTTAAACATAATCATATTTTCCCAATTACTTTCTTAAATATCTTTTAGAGGGTTCTGACTTGATCAGCAAAGTCTTTATGGGGTTTTCTTTTTTCTTTTTTTTGACCATGTTGGGCTTCGTTGCTGCACGTGGGCTCTCTCTAGCTGCGGTGAGCGGGGGGGGGGCGGTGGGGTACTCTTGGTTGCAGCACGCGGGCTTCTCATTGCAGACGCTTCTCTTGTTGCAGAGCACAAGCTCTAGGTGCGCAAGCTTCAGTTATTGCCGCACGTGGGCTCAGTAGTTGTGGCGCACGGGCTTAGTTTCTCCGAGGCATGTGGGATCTTCCTGGACCAGGGCTTGAACCCATGTCCCCTGCATTGGCAGGCGGATTCTTAACTGCTGCACCACCAGGGAAGTCTTATGGAGTTTTCTTAAAAAACAAAGAGAACATATTTTCTGGGGCAGAAAATAAACATAAAAAGTGATACTCTTTTTTTTTTAATTAATTTTTTTATTTTTGGCCATGTTGGGTCTTCGTTTCTGTGCAAGGGCTTTCTCTAGTTGCGGCAAGTGGGGGCCACTCTTCATCGCGGGGTGCGGGCCCCTCACTATCATGGCCTCTCTTGTTGGGAGCACAGGCTCCAGACACGCAGGCTCAGTAGTTGTGGCTCACGGGCCTAGCTGTTCTGCGGCATGTGGGATCTTCCCGGACCAGGGCTCGACCCCGTGTCCCCTGCATTGGCAGGCAGATTCTCAACCACTGCGCCACCAGCGAAGCCCAAGAAGTGATATTCTTAATAGAGGGGCACTTTGAAAGGTCAGCACTGTATTCCAACCTCATGGATTAATTTACAAATGTAAAATGGTAACGAGTTTTCTAGTGAATTAAAAGAGCATTGGTTTATTTTGGCAAATGATTATGTGGAGGATTCCATCCTAAGAACCAGCACAGCCCACCACGCAGATTTATAAAAAATAAGTATACTTGAAGAGAAGTTTAAATATGAATTTATATTAGCAACTCATGCTTGCTTAGAACGGTAGTGCTAAGGAAAGAAATGTGAATGTGTCCTATTAAAGGAATAATAGCAGGCTTCCTGCCAAAAGTGGCACTGTCCTTGCCTGAAGCCTTTTTAAGTAAGATGTGTCCCACCTTTACTTCCCCAAACAGGAAAAGAAAGAGATAAAGATGAGTCATTATGTTCACTCTGTTAACAAAATGATAAATTTAACTAGAAAAGAAGCTTACATGAAAAGTTTATTTTTCCTGAAAAATCATTTTAACTTTTGGCTTTACCTAAGTGTCATGAGAGATGAGCTATCTTTCCTGAGTCATACAGACTCAAAGGAAACGGAACTGGTCTTTGTTGCCAAAAAAAAAAAAAAAATCAGAGATAAATATTCAATGAAGCTGCAGAGTTATCTAAGCTGAAATAGTGTAGAGCACATGTGATTCCTCCACAGCCACCCATGAATAATTCCTGAGCAGAACTGGGTTTTTCTTTTCTTTCTGATAATCAGACCCCAACACAGAAACATGTGCGGGTCTCCACCGCTTTGGTGGAGACTTTGGAATCTGCTTTGAACAACGGTTATGACAAACTAGTGCCATTGTACAAACTCTTATCCCCAAGCCTCTTAGCAACCTGTCTCCAATCATAGAAGGAAGAAAAAGGATCTAAGCATGCCACTCTCTTATTTAAAATCCTTCAATAAAAATCCTTTGAGGATAAATTCCAAACACTGGAATATGTAAAGGAGTAGATTTGAGTCCTTTCTACTGCTTAGGATCTCACATTGTCCCCAGCAAGTAGCTAATAAATGGCTAATGAATGGCTTGAGGTTTTCTGATTTTTCCTCCTGGTCAGGTTTGGAACACCCTCTCCCTTCTACACTCATCCTAGAGCAATCAATGGTAGTGCCATGCTATTCAGAAAGTGTTCTTTGATCATCCCCTGCAAAGCCCACCAGACTTAGTGCTTTCGTTGCATCTCTCTCATACTACTTATCTCTTCTAATCACATTGTGTTTAATTGCTTTCTCTCCCACTAGCTTATGAACTTTGTGAGAGCAGGACTACGTTCCTGTATCCCTAGCATGCAGCACAGTTTGTGGCAGCTAGTAGATACTGGCAAATAAATGAAGTGAATGAAACTCAATTAGATTTCCACTACAAATGGCTTAATCCAGGTTTCAGAAACAGCTGAGGTCAGTGACAATTCTTAGGTACATCTAAGTTTTCCATAGATCATTGAGGCTGTTCAGTTTCTCAGTCTAGCTCCCTTGGAATATATAATATTTTTAAAAAAATCTTTCTCTTTACTTCAAATGCTTTCCCTACGTAAGAATCACCAAGAAGACACTTGAACTCTAGATAAACCAGGAATTTCACATTCTTGGCAAACACTTCAAGGTTCTTTCTTCCCTGAAAGGAACCCTCTTCTATGAATCTGATAGAAAACTATGGTCCTTTTCTTATTCTCCTTGCTAGAGGCCATTTAGTGAATGCAGTGTGGCTTTTCTAGAGAAATCTGAGTGATCGGTGGAAATAAAACAAAAATACCACTGGAATGATATCAATCAGACTTATACCAGGAATATAAATTTCTATTCATCAGTCTCCTCATTTCAACATGCACACTGAAAAAAATGAAGGTTTAAAATGGAAATGTTGGGGTGTGCCTGCCCCTTTCGTGTGTTCGTAAACTGCTAAGATGCAACAGAGACAGGGAATTTTTTTTACTACTTTTGGGCTGAGTGACGTAG
Organism: Delphinus delphis; assembly: GCF_949987515.2. Taxonomy (NCBI): domain Eukaryota; kingdom Metazoa; phylum Chordata; class Mammalia; order Artiodactyla; family Delphinidae; genus Delphinus; species Delphinus delphis. The sequence continues at coordinate 58,245,682 of NC_082699.1, forward strand.
AGATGAAGAAGGCAGCTTCTTTGTTTAATGATAGTTTGATAAAGCAACTTTATTGTTCCTACTAGTGGCTTTAGAAAAACATAATCCCCACTTAACTGCAGAGTACATATATTCCCTAAATAAACTTACTATTCTCTTCCTAAATAGAATTGTCTTAACAGTAGCACATTATATTCATCAAATACACACACACATATATGGTATTTATGTATGAGTGTCTGTGTGTGTGTGTAATGAGTTTCCATGACTGTAACCCAAGCCTGCTCCCGAGATTATCCAAAACTTATCACATCATGTTGTCAGGAAGAATTCAACATTCTAGAGTCATCCTTTTTCTGTTTGTACAGTCTAACTATATGATAGTGATTGGGGTCTGTAGCTATCATTTGCCTTCTGAAATTACTTTGTCAGAAGCCGTACGGCTTTTTGTACCTTCAGGCATTATTTTTCTTTTAATTAAAAAAAAAAAAGTTTAGGTGTGGTATTAGAAGTTACCACTCAAGAGTGTTCAAAGAGACCACATTTAATCAGAGTGAAAGGAAAGAGTAACATGGGGTAAATTGCTCTAGGCTTATCCTTCATGTTGTAGCCAGACTGGACTAAATGTCTCTTGTACTGGAGCTCTTTTTAAAAGACATTTATGCTGTCACAGAGTGTGTGGAATATGAGGGTCAGATCTCCCCGTGACTGTCTCCCTCCACCATTCCTAAGCTTAGATATGGACCGTGAACCTGTAGATGGAAAGTGCCTCTGATAAAAGAGGAACCATCCGGAACACAGGCTTGCCAACAGAGGAAGAGTTCTGACGAAACAGCCAAAAATCAGCCTCAAATATCCAGCCTCTGCCATGTGAGTCTAAGGGAATGGGTTTATTCCTGTCGAGTTAAGAAATAACTCACAAGCCAGCAGGGGAACCAGACAACGCTGTTTCTTCCAAGAAGATAACTGAACTATTGGCCGTTCTTCTGGAAAATAACCCCACATTGGAAGGGTGGGAAGAGACCCAGAATTCCTTACCAAAACGCTGCCAAACTTGAAAAATAGGAAATTCTGTCTTGGAAATTTTATTGATTTAAAAACACATTTGAATGACATTTAAAAAATCAGGGTCATGTTTGTCAGAAATTGAACTCAGGTGATCCTGAGTATTTTCATGGCAATAGATTTTTAAAAATACAGAAAAAATAGTTTTATTTATTTTCAAAGCTAGGGTTGTAATCTCCTGAAACCTAATACATAATTTTGGCCGATATTTTCATGTAGCCTCTTTCTTCTTCAATGCCTAGAGATACGCAACTATAGTAATGATAAAGTCCTTCCATGCAAAATAGCTTAAAGTTTAAAAATATTTCACAGTATTTTTTCAAATTAAAAATGAACTGAAAATATTTATCACACTATTCCTTTTTTTGGACCAACATGTCTGTGTCCTCGGGAGTGAGAAAATGAAATTAGTGATGATTTTCCTAATCCAGAATAAATTTTCCTTTTGCCTTGCATGCATTCTAGCCAGATGAGTGGGCAGTGATTTTGAAGGTTAACAATCTGCTTCCAGTCTTAGAAAGCAGGCAAGTCTCTAAAGAAAGAAGAAGAAAAAAAAAGCCTGGTCAACACAGACTTGAGATCTCCGTTTAGAGTTATGGGAAGTGCATGGACTTTAGTAATAAAGAGGAAAAAAAAATCCTGGCTCCGCTATTTATTAATGTTGTAATCTTAGGCAAATGGCTATTTCTGGCTGAGCCTCAGTTTCTCTGTTTTGAAAATGGAGAAAGAAACATCTCCCAGCGAGGGCCTGACAGTTAAATGATTTATTGTCTATTAAATACCTAGCTTGGAGCCTGACTCATGCTGTGGACTCTCAACCAAAATTATTTCCCTTGCCCTCTTCTCTCCTTCACACTATTCTTGCTTTTTCTTGCTTTCTGACTATACTGACCGCTCCTTCTCATTTTTTTTTTTTAACTGAAACTAAAGGAATGAAAAGCTACCCTGACTTCTAAAAGTTAAGAAATCTGTGGTGCAACAGGCACATCCTGTCTCTGTGTGGCTTGAGTTATTCAGCATTATTCGTCGATCCAGTCGATCCATCGCTGCTTCTAAGCACAGGATCATTCCTGAAAGTTACTCCATAGAAGCCCTTTTAGGTAAAACATTTCATTAATCCCAGCTACTCCACTGCAGAGTAATATGTGATCACTGAATTCTGCTGACCTAGCAAAGTCATCTCTAACTTTATTTCTGATAGCCTTCAATTAGGATGGTCCAAAACAGCCTGAAAATATTTAATGCTGACACTCTTCCCCAAAAGCAAAACCTTCTGTAGGGTCTTTTCTGTGACTTGTCCTTTTATGTCAGTAGATTTGACAATCTTTCAGCACGGAAACACAAAGAGGGAAAAGGGGAGGGGGATAAAGAGAGAACCCAGGAGGGGAGTTGGGGAGAGAGGAAAGAAATCACAGAAAATTCTCAGCTTCGTGAGTGTTACAAATTGTGTTCCAAGTCATTTGCCCACATTTGTCGCCAGATAGCTGAGATCTGTAAGTAAAGGTTGGAAGGATTGTCCAAAACAAACAAACAAACAAAAAACCTTTATGTCAACACAGCCTCTGTTTTTGTGACTGGGGCTTTTAAGAACAAAATATCACTTTTCCTAAAAAGCGAACTCTGAAAGTAACAGTATTTTCAACCCCAAGTGTCCCCCCTCCCCGCCCCTGCCTCCAGCAAATAAAGCTTCAGAAATGCAACACCTATCAAATATTTCCTCAGAAATCCCAGATTGCTGGGATCATAAAGAGTTCTACTTTTTTTTTTTTTTCTTTTTGACATTTAGACAGATTGAGTTTGAGAGAGGAAGTGACTCTGAGTCCAGACTGCCCTGCACCACTGTCAGAGGAAAGAACTGAAGTCAAATGAAGTGATAATATACTGTAGAATATTTAACAGAGCGCAAGGCAGAGGAAAATGGCAATCTGGGAATATACAACTGATCCCCAGAATAGACAGTCTCCAGTGCCAGAACAGATGCCAAGTACAGTAGATCATAAAATGGTAAAATTACCTCTGCCCTGTGGGCTGTGTGTTGACACAGGGGAAATAGCTCCCCAACAGTCAGAGTAGCCGGGTCTCAGTTCCCCGTCACAGGGATCATTTGTCATGGACTCTGCCAACTTTCCTTTCTACTCCTTTCTGTATAGTCATTGGTGAGAAAGCTGTAAGTAACCCCCTTAATGACTGCTACATGCTGCCGTGGGATTAATGACAGATAAAGTACTGCTCTGAGCTCTCGTGTCAGGTTGTGAATGAAATCAGAGGGTTCTGTGGAGGATATTTGCAAAGCTCTTTCCATTTCGTGGAAGACTCAAGGTGACAAGGGACATTTAGATTTCTCTCGCAAGGAAAGATAAATAGAGTGACAAAGGAAAAATACACCCCCTTCTATGTGCTTAATAAGCACCTGCCACCTTCTGGGGGAAAGGGGTAAGAATGCTTACGTGGTGTCTCAGAATGATGTAAAGGTGGAACAATAGGCCAAACTGAAAGCCACAGAGAGAGGAATGGATGCTTCCAGGGGGAGGTATCTGTCCAAAGAAGACAGCTACCTCATCTTCGTAGTGGAGCTGAGACTTACATTTGAAGAAGTCCTGTCTGTCTTTTTGCTGTATGGGTGAAAGAGAGTATCACTGTCCCTCACCTCTTGGCAAATTTTCACTGAATCTTTGTGCTGTGCACTTGACTCTTTGCTAACCAGCCATTGAAGGCTGAGATAATCATGAACAGAAAGAAGTAAGAAAAGTTTTTGTCCTAGGTTTCTTTTTCTTTTTTCTTCTTTTCCCCTTTTCTGCCTTTTTACCTTCCATCGTTTCTATTTTTTTTCCTTTCAAACTCAAAGACGCTCTGTAATATCTTATACAAAGGACAAACAAACAAAGAAAAATAAACCAAGTGAAAGAGAAGGGGTGGATAGATGAGTAAGGATAAATGACCAAAAAAAGAGCCAAAAGAGGGTTCCCCTGGTGGCGCAGTGGTTGAGAGTGCCCCGGTCCGGGAAGATCCCACATGCCGCGGAGTGGCTGGGCCTGTGAGCCATGGCCGCTGAGCCTGCGCATCCGGAGCCTGTGCTCCGCAGCGGGAGAGGCCACAACAGTGAGAGGCCCGCGTACCGCAAAAAAAAAAAAAAAAAAAAAAAAAAAAAGAGCCAAGAGAAACCAATGCAGAAAGTTTGCCTGGGACCATTATGTTATGAGACGGTATGCATTCAAGAATATATATATACACACACTATGGAAAGTTTTCTACTAAAAAATGATTACTCTTGGTTCTTAAACTTACAAAGATGAAGTGATCTTAAACCCTGGCTGAAGTTTTTTCAGATGTGTGAATCTATACAGTTTCAATGAAAAGTTGCTGTTAGTGGAAAATTTAAACTGCTATGATGTGAGGCAGAAACTAGAATAGGAAGAATGGTTTGCCCAGAATTTCTATTCAGATCTTGTGGTTTTCAGAATAGAAGTTTGTTCAGTCTTGGTGAAAAGGAACTTCTATTTCAAAGAAAAAAATTTATAAAAATTTCAGAACACTTCTTCATCAAATAATTCTTTTTTTTTTTTTGCAGTCCACGGGCCTCTCACTGTTGTGGCCTCTCCCGACGCGGAGCACAGGTTCCGGACGCGCAGGCTCAGCGGCCATGGCTCACGGGCCCAGCCGCTCTGCGGCATGTGGGATCTTCCCGGACCGGGGCACGAACCCGTCCCCTGCATTGGCAGGCGGACTCTCAACCACTGCGCCACCAGGGAAGCCCAAATAGTTCTTAATAAAATGTTAATTGATAAGTTGAAACTAGTTTTCTTTCAGATTCACAGAGATTTTAAAAGTGTTAAGGAGATAATTATATTGGCAGATTAACTTGGATATTTCTCAAATATAAAATGTTTAAAAAAGCACTTCCATATTTTATATAAACCAATGTATAATTTGGATTATCTTTTCCTGGTAGAACATATTGATAAGCATAGAAGGAATTTTTAGTATAAAAATGGAAACAAATGTTTTCATTAACAGTGAAATTAAATGTATTAAATAAAATTCAGAAATATACGGGAAACTAGAAAAAAGGCTTCTTATCACATAAATACAACTGCTGTTGACACTTTGATGTGGATCCTTTTCTTTATTTCTCTATGAATTCATTCTCTTAAATATGTTTTAGTTGTAATTATACCCCTTGCACAATTTAATAATAATAATGATGATATCCATAAGTTATTAGCATCCATAATATCCCAGATACATTATCTACTTTACATTTAACCCCTAAATTAACCACATAAAGTAGGAAGTTGAAGGAACCGAAATTCAAACTTGCCAAAGATGACACGGCCAGTCAACGGCGTAACTGAACTTGAACGGACTTTTTTCTTTCTATGCTCATTCCACATCATTACATCTGTCTGTGGAATTTGAGTTTCAATATGAGAAATAAATGACATTGTATCTACAAGAATATCCCACTTTTAATAAGTACAAATTTCCCAAAGATAAGTTTCAACACAAAATTGCGGTGCTGTGATAGAACCGTGGTGGACAGTTCACCTTTGTGACAGCTTCAACTAAAACTCCAAGTTAGCTTTTTCTTTTCTGTTTTTTTGGCTAACAAAAAGGATTTGGGTTCATGCTAGAGTATGCCCATTTGTGAAAACGGACTTTTTTTTTTTGCTCTGGGAACTCTGCATTTATTGCTAATCCTTTATCTTACATACTGTTATGATTTTAATTTTGATGGAGTTGTAAGGTCCCATCAGGGTATTCCCTTGTGCTGTGTTCTTGAACGTTAATTATATAAAAGTAGAACAATTTTCCTGTACAAAGGAAAAGGATGGGAAAAGAGAGGCTATCTGACAGTCTCAATTATTCAGTTTCTCGATGATACACAGGGCACTATTTGAACCTGTAGCAATTTGCTGGCACTGCGAGTATCAAAAGCATATTCAAATGGATGAGAGGAGGGATAACAATTCCTTCTATTAGACTGGCAGTTGACCATCTGCTTCAGAAGGTGGTGTTTAACCTGCAGGTAATCATGGGGAAATAGCTTGATGATGTGTGTCAGACTTTATTTTTTCTTGGGTGGGGGCAGGGTGGGATGGGAGTGGTTAAAAGTGCAGACAGACAGCTGCCCTCCCATTCTATTAGAATCATGGGCACATTCAGTACGTTTTAAAGCACCTTCTCCCAAAACCAACCAGAAAAATAAAGGTACTGTGTTCAATACTCAGTTAAATAAAATCAAACTTAAGCTCTGTTCCCTAATATTTCCTTAGCAAGATAATTTCTAGCATCAGATGAAATTTACAGTATGTTACTGGTGTTCTTCCATTCCTCTTAAAGCCACCATCTGAGGGCTAAGATGGTTAAGGCCAAAGGAATTATTTTGAAATTTTTATTTATGTATTATTTCAGGTTTTTTGGAAGTTATTCAGAGCTTTAATTGGATATAGTAAAATTCTGTGCACTTTTGTGAGGGAAGTATGCTTTTGTCAATTAGATTTCTATCTTCCTATGTAGCCCAGCATAAGGGAACATAATACTGTTAGATAACAGACTTCCAGGTGGCTGCAGCTGAAGGAGTAGGTTTGATTTTTTTAAAATAGTAAGTGATCATGGAGTCATTTTCTTTGTGTTTAAATGTTTCTTTTTTTATTATTAACACAAAGTTGTAAATCAACTCTACTTCAATAAAATAAATTTAAAGAATTTTTTTTTGTTTTTAGTAATGGGAATTTTTTTTTGACCCAACCTGAAAGGTTTTTTTAATTGACAAATAAAATAGTTGGACAAAGAAAGAAAAAGAGTATTCCCAGATTCCCAGCTTGAGCAAAATTTACACAGGAGTATTACACAGGCCTGTGCAGTAACTACAGCATCAGGAACATCTAGTGCCTGGAATTATAGCAGTTCCTCCTTGAGCTTGGGTAGTGCAAAACTCAGAAGCACAGGGAATTTCAAAGGCATTGAATTATTCTATTATTTACCCCCAATACCCTCAGCAAGTGTCACTACCAACACAAAAGTCATGGTGTCTGTTTTATAAAGTATTAATTTATAGTCATTTATTCATTCAATTAGCAAATATTTGGGGCAACCTGCTCTGTGCCAGACACTGTTCTAGGTTCTTGGGAATGCAACAGTGAATGAAAACAAACAAAAACCAATACAAAAGAAGAAAAAGAATTCCCTGCTTTTGTGGTGCTTACATAGTAGTGAGGCAAACAAGCACTAAAGAGATAACTAATACATGTAGAGTATAGTAGACAGTGATAAATGCTAAGAAGAAAAAAATAGATCAAAGAAGGGGATAGAAAATGCTGAGAAAGGGGGTGCTAAAATGTTAGGTAAAGTGACATTAAAGATCCCAAAGAGGAAAAGAATGAGTAACGTAGCTAAGGGAAAAATGGCTCTAAACACATACTGTACAAATACAGTGGCTCCTAGGCTCATGTGGATAGCATACTGGATACCACAGACGTAGGACGGGTCCATCATTGTAGGAGATTCTAGTGGACAGTGCTGCTCCCAACAAAAGGAAAAGGCAATACAAAGGCTCTGAATTGGAGAGCAACAGAGAGAGCAACGAGGAGGTCAGAGTGGTTGTAGCTGAGTAAAAGTCGGGGAGGGAAATAGGAAACTTGGTCAGAGAGCTAATGAAGGACCAGCACGCACAGAGCCTCTCCCAGGTAAAATTATATATATGTGGAACAAATATTCACTTTTATATTGAGATTAAATTAAACATATTTTGCTGTTTCATTGCGCAGACACAAATAGCTTCGGGTGAGAATTCTTTTTCCCTTTTTCTGTTTTTTGTTTTCCCTTCATTACCTTGGAAGGTAAGATGAGATTAGACTTCAAGGAGGAAATTGCAGGAAAGGCATTTAAGAGAAAGAAGAGGTGAAGATGAATCAGGCTGAAATGAATAGTTACATTTTTGCTTACAATCTGGCATAACTGCTCTCATGATGTAACTATGAGGAAAAAATGCTTTTAAGTATAATTTTCACATAAATCAAGTAGCAAACGAAAAGAAAAAAATAAACTTAATATTGCCTTTAGGATTATCTACAGATAGGTGAAGGACCATGTAGGAACATTTTATTGGAAAATAAATAGATATTATGGATAGGCAGAGAAGATGAAAATTAAGGATGGCTGAAATTTCCCTTTCAATACAATTTCTCTAAAGGTTTACTATTAATGATTTTTTTCTTTCGTTTTAAACAGACCTTAAATATACCCCAGGGAGAATAAACTCATGTAGTCACAGTCATTTCAATGTGAATTAATTGATCAGATCACTTTTCTTCCTGGCAGAAAATCCTGGGAAGGCTTTAAGTATCTGATGTCAGAAGTTTGAAAAGAAAAGGATGGAAACAAAGACAATAAATCTTACTATTTTTTAGGAGCCAATTCAGAGAATAGTAAGAATCTGCATAGATAAAATTTCTGGAAATCCAGGTTGTTTCGTGGCAGGTTCTGAAATATGGATGAGTTGACTACCGTTCCATCAATTCCTGTATCTTTCCTTGGACTTGATCCATAGTGAGGTAGCTAAGAGCCTGGCAATCTCTCCGGGAGCCAATGGTATTGCTTCCTGAGCTTCTAGGAAAATGCTTTCTATTTTATTCACCCCTCCACATTTGGCCAAATAAGTTTATAATGGGAATAAGGATGGCAGAGCAACTTGGGAGAGGCAAGGAAATGTAGGGTATGAGGACAAGGAAACCTGGAGAATCCATCCTTCTATTTTTTGGTCCCATAACACCCCTAATATTACCCTTTGGATTCAGCCATCACTAATTTGTATCCTCCCTGTCTGTAATATCCATTCCCTTTCCAGTAGTTTGTTCCCATTAAGGAGTGTTTAGGAGCTGGCTCCTGGAAAACTATTGAGGGCTTTACTGTATTTCTGAGTGATGGAAAGCATTCCTTTAATATACATAAGTAATACGAGAACATGTCTTGGGAGGGACTTTGTATAGGAAGCTGTGCAAACAGTGAAAAAATGAGTATTTCCCCAGAGGTGAAATGGCAGTCATACTGCAGTGGGAGCAAAAGGGTATTTGACATACCAAAAGGAGCTCTCACCAAGCAGGCATGGGTGTACATATCGGCTATAAAATACCGTATCTTGTGTCTTAGACTAAATTATTTGTCATGAAGATAGCTTGTCCCATTGATTTTGATTTTTCAAAGACAATTTTAAGTGCCTGGAATAGAAAACAAACAAACAAAAAAAAACCAGAATGCTCCTGGAATGCTGGAATGTTTGAAGTATTCTGTATACGACCCAAGAGTAATATATGCCCTAAGTATTTCTCTATAAAGATACTCCACTAAAACTTCATTAAGCAATAGTGAAAATGGAATGAAGCATTCTATTCCAAGTGATTCAAGTTCCATATAACACTAGCTAAAATTTGGGGAAACTTACTCTGATTAGCACTTTATATGCATTATCTCATTTAACGAGTGCCTCAACTCTATGAAGTATGTGTGATTATACCCATTTTTTTGCTAAGGAAACTGAGCTACGGGATCACACAAGTTAGGAGCCAAGTCAACATTGCAATCCTAATACAGTAAGTCCCCTACATACGAACGAGTTCCATTCTGAGAGCCCTTTCATAAGTCCAATTTGTTCCTAAGTCCAACAAAGTTAGCCTAGGTACCGAACTAACACAACTGGCTATATAGTACTGTACTGTAATAGGTTTATAATACTTTTCACAAGAATAATACATAGAAAACAAACACAAAAAATAAAGAAAACATTTTTAATCTTACAGTGCAGTACCTTGAAAAGTACAGTAGTACAGTACAACAGCTGGCATACAGGGGCTGGCACTGAGTGAACAGGCAAGAAGAGTTACTGACTGGAGGAGGGAGAGGAGGTGGGAGATTGTAGAGCTGAAGCATCCTCAGCAATAGGAGACGGAGGGCAAGCTGCAATCTCACTCACGCCTGACGCGGATGGCATTGGTTCTGGTTCCTTGCTGGATTCAATTCTATCTACCCTCTTGAAAAAATGATCTAGTGATGTCTGGGTAGCATGTCTGGGTAGTAGCATGTTCGCATCTTTGAAAGTTCACAACTTGAAGATTCATATGTAGGGGACTTACTGGAACAGAATTCGGTTCCCTTGTAGCTTGGACTCTGGGAGAGGGTCAATAAAGGGCAATCAAAAACCACTATTGCAAATATCATATGATATCGCTTATATGTGGACTCTAAAAAAAGGATATAAATTAACTTATTTAAAAGACAAAAATAGAGTTACAGATGTAAAAAACAAACTTATGGTTACCAGGGAGAAAGTGGGGGGAGGGATAAATTGGGAGATTGGGGTAGACATATACACACTACTATATATAAAATAGATAACTAATAAGGACCTACTGTAGAGCACAGGGAACTCTTCTCAATACTCTGTAATGACCTATATGGGAAAAGAATCTAAAAAAGAGTGGATATGTGTATATGTATAACTGATTCACTTTGCTGTACACCTGAAACTAACACAACATTGTAAATCAACTATACTCCAATAAAAATTAAAAAAAACAAACCACCATCGCAAATCTACTCTGATACCATCCTAGACCTCCAGTGGCTCAACCAGTTCTGCAATAGACACAACTGGGTAAAAACTTGACAATTCGAGTTCACTCACTCTCCAAGGCTCTCACTGATACCTTCTACTCCCCACCAAGGCTGTCATCGTCTCTAGTCCCCCCGCTGTTCTTGTCATAAATGTCCTCCCCTGGAACGCCTGACTGTAGACCACCCTCCCTTGCTTCTTGCCTCTGGAACACAAGTTTCATTTACCAGCTTCTATTATAGCCTCCCAATGTTGGCAGAGGACTCTTTTTCCTTTGCCCTCAACTGGAACCTAGTTTTCCCTGAAAATATTGTCTCTGTGGCTTGTACAGTTGAGGCTCCTCTTTCTGCCAGACCTCAGGGCCAGCTGTGTGGTTAGCACTGTCCTGAGTCCCTATCACTAACGGAGAACTTGTTCACTTCCCTGCATGTTTATGTCTGCAGCTCCATCGCACCCCCAAACCTCCTCACGGCTGTCACCCAACACACTTCCAGTGACTCTCCTTTAAAATCGGGATTCTGAGACCAACATACTTAAAGTTTCTTTTTAAAATAAATTTACTGATGTAAAAAGAAGGATAAATGGCAAGAATATATTTCAGGAGATGCAGAGCTATGACAAAAACCGTGAACTCTGGGACACCCAGACTTAGAATAAAAAAAAAAAAATTCAGGGCTTCCCTGGTGGCGCAGTGGTTGAGAGTCCGTCTGCCGATGCGGGGCACACGGGTTCGTGCCCCGGTCCGGGAAGATCCCACAGGCTGTAGAGCGGCTGGGCCCGTGAGCCATGGCCGCTGGGCCTGCGCGTCCGGAGCCCGTGCTCCGCGACAGGAGAGGCCACAACAGTGAGAGGCCCACGTACCGCAAAAGAAAAAAAAAAAAAATCCAAGCTCTTTAATAAGCATTCAAGAGCCTACATCACCTGGTTCACGCCTGCTCACCTCTTAAACATCACCCTTCATCACTCCATTCCTGACCTTTAACACCTTAGCTGTGCAGAACTCTGAGTGGTTAAGAGAACATTCCAGGCTCTTTCTTACACCTCTTTGACCCGTGCTCACACTCCCTCTTCTTTGCCATCCCAATCCCAGACCAATTTATTTGGCTAACTCCTAGCCTTAAGACTCAGTCAGTGATTATTTTTCATAAGACCCTTGACTCCATCAGGTTAGCGGTGGTGGTGGGAATAGGAATTTAACTCTATAGCCATCTCTGTCATGCTCTCCCTTCATGGTTTCACAGTCATCTACTATATGTCTGTCTCCCCACTAGACTGTTTAAAGGGATGAACTATGGTGTAATTTTCCCTTTCCCCCCAGCACATCGTGGAGTGCAGAGCACAGAGCAAACACTGGATGAATGCTTGTGCAATGAATGGATACCACCAATGTCTTCAGGGGAAAAGACTCACTTAGAAATAGCTTTCCTTTTATTATTCCTTTTAAGTTCCTTCATCATTAGGACAAGGTCCTAAATGTGATTTCCAAGTTGTAATTTTGCATTTCAGAGACTAAATTGATGTTGTGATTTATTTTTTCCAGAAGCATGACTGCCTTTTACATTTAGGGCTGAGCTGAGGAAGCACACACATGAAAGTTTTGTTTGCACACCCAGGACATTTAAAAGTGCCACATTCAAAAAATCACATGCTCTGAAAATCTCTACCTCTTTCATTTTAAAGGACATTCATGGTAGGTTCCCCCCTGAGTAAAATAAATGCAAAATCAGTATGTATCGGAGGGTACATTTAAACATTTTAATTGAACTGCTAACCTAATCAACTCCATCATCTGATATATGCCCTCTCCATTCTCATTTCCTGAAGCCAAGAGCAAGAAGTATGTCTTGTTCCAAGATGTGCATTACGTGACGGTCGCTTAATCAGCACATATAGGTTTTTGTCTTCCGATAGACTTCCTTCATTATCTGGACTCCACTTTGCCTTTATTCTCCCCATAATTTCCAGAATCTTTGTTAGGCTCCTACTGAGAACTCCAAACGTAAAGGGGGGTATGTTTGGCCTCAAATAAGAAAAGTTCTGTGATCTCAGAGGCATTTGCCATATGGGCTCTTACCGAGGCAGACACTGGAATGCTGTCTTAGAAGGCTCCGGAATGTTCCCAGAGACACAGGCATGCAAATTAGAAGTTCGGCCAGGGCGGGGCTGATGTACTGTATGCATTTGCCAGAGGCTTTACCAGAATACTTTGTGGCATGAATTGTAAACTTTCTTTCAACAGCAAGAACAAGGAGGACACTATAAGCCTCATTGTTATAGAGACAAGAGTTAGGGGAGATACAAGGATATGCTTTTAACTTATGTTAATTTATGTAGTGTGCCTCCTTTCATTTCTTTTATTGTAAAATTTGGAGAGCAAAAATAAGTGAAGAGGGCTTCCCTGGTGGCGCAGTGGTGGAGAGTCCGCCTGCCGATGCAGGGGACACGGGTTCCTGCCCCGGTCCGGGAAGATCCCACATGCCGCGGAGCGGCTGGGCCCGTGAGCCATGGCCGCTGAGCCTGCGCGTCCGGAGCCTGTGCTCGGCAACGGGAGACGCCACAACGGTGAGAGGCCCGCGTACCGTAAAAATAAATAAATAAATAAATAAATAAGTGAAGAGGAAAAGGTTTTCAGTAAAAGAAGAACATAGTTTCAGTTAGGAGGAGGAGAATGTTATTTTTTGGAGGGGGTAGCTCTGTAGAATGCTATCATTGGCACCAGCACCATAAAGAGAGTAGTCACGCAGTCTGATCTCATTGCTGCTTTGGAGGTTCAAGTGTTTACCATGTTCTCAATATGCTGTAAAATGGTAGCATGGCATTACTAGGGTGCCAGAAGGCAGAGCTGGCATTTCTGCTGGTGCAAGGTTTGCAGAAAGAGACCGAGAGTCTAGCCACGAACCTACTGAAGTTCAAGCAGGTGCTGCAGATCTAATGTAACTTAAATGTCCATAGCTACAGGTCTCAGAGAAGTTAATGAATTGTGGTTTTACAAGAAAATATACATATAAATCATCACCTGGCAGTTCCAAAGATAAAAGTGAAGTGAGTTGATTAGCAAAGACTGTTTCCCTACCATCCTCCGTCCTACTTCTTAACTATCCCCAAATGTTAATACTTTATACCTAAAGTGATCATCTAAAAAATTATCTACAAACGGCTCTTTAAAATTACAGAGCAGAATTTATTGCATGAACCTGAATAGACTATACATAAAATGTCCCCAGTAATATTTATTGACTAGCAACAATTTAAAGAGTGCACAAAATTGCATGTTGAAAGTTCCTAGAGACAATCATCTTTTAAAAGATCTAATGAATTGGAGAACCTGTGGGTAGATCACGTTTTCAAAATCAGAAAGAGAATCATTTGTAGAGCTGAAATTAATTCTTGGAAACAATACTTTTATTACTTGATATCCTGGACCCAATTCCTTTAATTCAGTAAATAGTACAGTAGAAATGCCCGACAAAGTTTTAAATGTGTCATAACAGTGTTTAGTAATATTTGAAACATCCTGAGGGATATCATAAAATTATTAATTTGACTTTTATCTGAGAAAAATCAGAGATTTTAAAGCTACAGCTCTAATATTAATATTCTGAGCAGAAAAATGTGTAATTAATTAGACAATAAAACTTTGAAAATAAAGTGGATCAGAAACATTTTTTTCAAAAAGTACTCAATAATTCAAAGGTAAGCGTAGGACACATTTTCCCCCAAATGCACATAGACCAAGATAAAAATCTACGCTCACCCATGGTCGGTCACCAACCTAGCTGGCGTAGCATTTGTAAAAAATAGGGCATGAGAGTTAAAAGTGTGAATAAATAATTAAAGATTAAGGACCAATTCTTAATGCTGAAGTACTGGTTACTAGTATTTTTTTACTACCAGGAATGTTCTTCCTCTAAACATTTTACCAGAATATTCTACTTTAAATCATGTATTACTTTAAGCAATAATTCATCCTTCCAACACCTGTCAATTCATCTATTTCCTAAATCTCCATTATGCTTTAATTCTCTGCTTTTGGCTGCTGTGTACTTACAGCTGTTGATCATTATGGTTACAGCTGGCCTGTAATGAAGTAGTCTTTACAAAAAGAAAAATTATTTATGTTTCTTCTCATGTTCCAGTGGACATTAGCTAAAGCAAGTCCAGAAGTAGATAGCCAGCCCTGTCCATGCAGCTGGTTAGCAGAGTTACACACTGGCCTGGAAATCACTCTTTCTGCAGCTAATTTGAGTTTACAAACATCGAATAGGGAATATCATATGTTGTCAGCTAGATTCCCTGGGATTTACACATGTGGCAAAACTACTTGTCTGTATAAAAAAAACAAAAAACAACCCCTCCCCCCCCCAAAAAAAAAACACACAAGTATTCACATGTATTTGGAATAAGAACCTTTCAAAATATAGCTATGTAGGTGGTGGTAAGTTCTGGTTGCCAGTGTCTCCCTAGATTAATATCAGGGTGATTTTATGTACAACTGTTTGACAGTAGACAGTGGAACAGGTTATTACATCAGTGAAGTAACCCCAAGTATGCAAATTGAAACAAAGGGGCTTTTTCTCTTAAATAAAATAGAGAATCCCTGGAAGTCCTGAAGCAGGATGAAAACAAATTCCATCTCTATCAAAATTGTTTTCTAAAATGATGTCATTGTTTCTCTACATATAAGTCCATGAAAGTCAAAGAACTGATGCAGTAGAATTTAAATAATTAATCACACCTGTAATCATGATTTGTCATCTCACAAAGTAGGAGTCTTTCTTCATTTCATCCCATCATCAGCCCAGTTACCCAACAATTGTTGAAAGCAGTAGGGAGAGCAAATTAAAATGAATCTACTTAAGCATTTGCCAGAGAAGCCACAAATTAAATACTCTCTTAAAAGAAAGCAAGCATTTCAAGTCTAAGAAGAGAAGTCAGTACTGGTTGATGAATATTTCCACTTCAAGTTACACGTATGTCATAAGATCTTTCATTTGCCGCTGTGAAAATTGTCAGCAATCTTTGCCTTTTATCTGGTTCATCTTGAAAGCCACAAATGGCATGATTTAACTGTTACATGGCCTTGGCATGGTAACAGTGGAAAAGTAAACTGAGCAAAATAAAAAACAAAGGCAATGATAAACTTTAAAACAACTAACTCATCTCCGAAAGGATGGGGAGAACTAGAAAGATCTAAGGACAAAAAAAACAAAACAAATCGGAAGCTATTTTGTAAAACAGATTCTTTGGGAGAAAAAAAAAAGAAAGATGTCTGAAGAATAGAGCTAAGAACCTGTGACAGCAACGTATCTTAGGCTTTGACATCAATATTCTTAGCAGAGTTGGCTGCCCAGGACTCTGAACAGAAAGCTCGGGCTGCTGAATGCAGCAAGCATTCACCAGTGTAGCAGGAACCGACTTGGGATGTGGTATCTCTAGAAGTGGGTCTTTTTTTTTAAGACAAGTTTTGTTTGTTTTTTTTTAAATTCTTAATACTTATTACAGATATTAGACATTTCTCTAGTGTGGGCATGTTAACTCTTGATGTGCTAGGCAAATTCCAGTTTGGGTACTGTGCTTTAAAAGCAATAGAAAAATCTGGAACTCCATTTCATGTAAGAAAGCATATGGCTTGAAACTAAATATAGTTTGAACATATGAAGCATATTAAATTAATTATTATAATTTAAGCGATTTGAAAAATGTCTTCAGTTTTTATGACATATGCTTCTAATGATTCACATTACCTGTAGGTACTTCAAAAGCATTGGGATTAAGATTATCTTCAGTAATTAGGGTGTCAAACGATATGCTGGCTGTATTAGGGAAAAGGGCCCTGTGAAAGTGGGCCACAGACCAAAATCATACCCTTCAAGACAGATGGGAACCAAGCCTCAAAATGGTCTGCAATTGTACCATTTCTAAGTACCATGCTTTAATGCTGTGAGAAAATATAAGGGCTGTATCTGAAGAGCTTCATACAATATTTGTACCTGAGGTTAAACAAAATGTACATCTTTGTTCAAGGGTAGTCCTACCCTTAGAGCCCTCATTTCTACCTCCTAGACTGTTTTATGTCAGATGTGTTTTCATGCTCTACTACATCTGAATGTCCTAAACTGAACCAGGCATGCTATTTATTTATTTACTCACTCATTTATTTATTCCACTAATGTTTACTGGACACCCATATGTTCTAGGCACTGCTCTAGGTACAAAGGAAATGTAGTAAAGAAGAGAAATAAGGTCATTTTCCTCTTGTATTTTCTATTCTGGTGGTCAGATGGACAATAAAAAAAGAAGAAAAGAAAATTAAGTAACACCAGATATGGAAAGAAAAATCAGGAGAGAGTGATTGGTGGGAGACATGAGTTTCTTTAGTTTGGGTCGTTCAAAGAAGCCACGCTCAGCAGCTAGGTGACATTTTGTTGAGACTTCAAGAGTGCAAAGGCAGCAATGGTGTTTTTTAATCTTGAGGAACAGCCGGTGGAGGGACCTTGAGCTGGAAATGAGTGGTTCAAGAAAGAGCAAGAAAGCCTTGGCTGCAGGCAAGTACGTGGGGAGGGAGGAGAAGAAATGAAGTTGAGCATCGTGTAGAAGCGAGATCATACACAGCCCACAGTAGGGAGTCTGTATTTTATTTAGCCTAAAACAACAGCAATAACCATAATGACGCTAATAGCAAGAGGTAACTCATTGAGTGTTGCTATGTGCTGGGCACTGCGTTAAGTACTCCCCATAACCTCATCTACTCATTCTCACCATCCCTACTTCATAATGGGAAAGTGAAGCACAGAGAAATGAAGGACCTTCCCAACCAGGCACCCAGCTAGGAAGAAATGGAGTCATTTAATGATAAATGCTCTACCCCTTAAATTTCACAGAAGTTGCAAACACCCAGATGATAACTCTTAATCCTTCCTTTTAGCTCAGGCCCTCAAATATGCATCACATACCCACTCTCTGCAAGCCATTACATTCAGCACAGCTAGAGTGCTATCTCACACTTTTATATTTGTCTGGACTCATGTCTTACAGGGACAGGCCATGTAGGAGATTATATGGTAAACTGGGAAAAGCAATAGACTCAAGCATCACCATTCTGGTTTGACAGGCTGAATAGAGTAGGGGTTAAGAGCACCTGATTTTGTGGCCTCAGACAAATTTTTTGACCGCTCTAAACATCGAATTTATCTATTGCTAAAATACAGATAATAATAATATTGCTTACCTCATGCAGGTGTTTATTCATTCATTCAACAAATATTTATTGAGTGTCGTCCACTGCTTTATGCAGTTTACATTCTATTGGGAGAGGCAGAGCTCAGCCATGATTAATATATGGTAAAATGTATAGCAAAATCTATGGTATGTTAGATAGTATTAAGTGCTATGGAGAAGAAACTAAAGCAGTAAGAACAACAAGCAGAATCAAGATGGGGGAAATGACTGCCTTTTAGGTGGAGAACCCAATTGAGGAATCACTGACAAGATGACACCTGAGGAAAGATCTTTAAGGAAAAGAGAAGACCAGAGGCAGAGACTGAGCTGAGAGAGAGCTTGGTGTATCGGAGAAGGTCAGGGGAATGGAGTGTGTTGTAGGATCTACTAAGGCAGAGTCATAATTGTGGTTTTTACTCAGGAGTGAAACGAACAGCCAACGGAGGGCAGTGAGCAAATGAATGATATAATCCGACCTGTGTTTTGACAAGATCACTCTGGCTGCTGTGTTTAGAAGGGACTGTGATGGAGAAAATACAGGCAGGGAGACCCCTTAGAGACTGTTGTGATATTCCAGGTAAGAGACTATGGTGCCTTGAATCAGGATGGTAGCCATGGAGGCGGTAAGAAACAGTCATATTCTGGATATATTTTGAAAGTAGAACAGACAGCATTTGCTGAGGGATCAGCTGTGAGATGGGGAAGCAAAAGAGGGCACAAGGAAAACTGCAAAGACTTTGCTTATTGCAAGACATACATATGAGAACCAGCACATAAAGCACAGAGTGCAGTGCTTAGTACAGAGGGCGGGATTCCTAGCTTCAGGATTTCACAGAAACATATTATGAAAGCCACTAATTTTTGAAGAAAGCTGAAGAACTGAGAAAGTTGTATCAGTGAAGAAGGATATAATTTGCAGTGATTAAAATGGTGGCTACCAGAATGAGTGAGAGATTATTCTAATCGTTTTTTAAAATTCTTCATTATATTACCAGCTTTATAATGAAGCTATTGACAGACACATGCTGGGAGAAAAACTGTACCTCCACCTGCTAAGAAATGGCACTCACGGTTATGAAAACTGCCTGACATTTTTAGAATCAGGTGATTCTGTGACTTTCTTCTGAAAGTTATTTCCCCTTGGAACTTGCATTTTAATTACTGATTATTCTCTCTGCTTTACTTCTATGTAGAGATCAAGGTACTTGCTTGAGTTTTATTTAAATAGGACATATGCATTGTTTCAAAGTAGTTCTGCATAAAATGTGAATATGAATATAGCAACTAAGCTATTTATTTGAATCTCAAATACATTAGCATCTATTACCTTCTGTCTTTCATTTAGCTGTCTTGCAATAATATTAAAAGAATATTACATGTGACTGAATTACTAAAGATTTTTTCCCAACTCTGATTTACATATTATTCACTTAAAGCTAGCAATGTAAAATTGCCTTTAATGTTTACTGTTTCAACTTTAAAGTTTTTCTTTTTAATCAGAGAAAATCAAGCTGGCAAAATACAATTATGATTTTCTCCAATTACGTTACCTTTAGGCAATACTGTCTTTTAGATTTGTAACATCCTCTGTTCTGGTACTATGGAATTATGGAATGTACAGTGTTTAAGTATATGTTTCTAAAATCAACAGATTAGAGATTCTTAGAAATATTGTATACTTTATGTATTAAAAACATTTCTAGCACCTAAATGTATTTGTTATATGTTTAAAGTTTCAAAGAGCAATAATTCTTTGTTGAATTAAAGACCTTGGGAAAGCTGGACATGTGAGGGTGTATTTTGAGCTATTTGGATAGTATTTTAAATGTAAGAGGATATGTCAATTCCTCTTTAAGAATCACCAAAATAGTGTTATTAATTTCTTCCTTAAATATTTTTTAAATTACAAAAAGTTGCTATTGGCCTGAGATTAATGATGGAAAGTTTTAGACTGAAAGGAAAATTATTCAGAACATTGGAAGCAGGTAGAGTTATAAATGAGAATCTTTAGGTCAACTATGTAACATCCTAAGTCCCACATAGAAGAGAAAGCTTTTATTTAGTTTATTAATCTTAATCTTCACTTTCAAGGTGGATTAAAATGAAGGTGTTTTATATTTTCCAGAACTGGCTTAATTTTACTATTTTGATTATTTTTCTTCTGTTTAAAAAACCATTTTATGATTTGGAACTTGTAACTGACAGAAATCCCAGACTATTTTCCTATAAAGTTTCAAAACTATTGTTTTTTTTTAATTAAAAGCTTGAACTAACTGTTCAATCCTTTCAATTACATGTTTTTTTTTCTTGTTATGAAAATCACCTTTTATGTCACAGGCTTATCCATTCTGCTATTACTGCAATATAGCAAGCAAAGTTAGTTTTTAAAAATGAGTATTACTAGAATAGTAGCGTCAGATTTCAGCATAGAGATCCTGAGGTCTGGACGATGTACTTGTATTATTAGTCTAGAAATCCTGAAGCCATCACTTAAGAAAACTCCTAAGTGCAGTCTACACTATACATATTACCATTTAGGGAGAATGGTAATGCAGATATTATTATCCAAACATTTAATTAAACAACAAGGAAAAAAAAAGCTATATAGTCAGCACTTCTTCCACTGATAGAATTTTTGGCAATGGTAAATTTGGCCCTTGCAAAAGTCTAACTTAAGCTGTTTTTTGATTAATAAGAAAACTCAAGTGCAAACTGGAAGAGAAGCTTTCAATTATATCAGCAGCTATAGGTGAATTAAAACTGGGTTAGGAAATGATCTAACATTATGAGGTCAGTTCTGCCTTTTACAGATAGAAGTCATACCAAATAACCTCGTTCTTTCATGTTAGAATACTGAAAAACAAACTCGCTTCTCAGAGACAAAGAAGTTCATCGGAGATCAAAATCATACACTGGGAGTTTTACTCTGGCTTCGTGTCTTACACCCAGGCAATGGCCAAATTATTTAAACCTCAAATGGTTCGTCTATAAAATGGGGATTACAATAATCTCTTGCCCTGTGATGATTCACAGAAATTGAAGGCTTTCTCTCAGTGCTTTTTGAAGTTATTCAATAAGCAGTAAGGCATTGTTCAGATATGTGTAGAGATTATCATCTGGAAGAAAACAGCATTGAGAAAAAAAAATCAAATAGCTCTGTGATGACTCTGTTAGAGATTATGTAGATGATTTCACATACACATCGTATTGCACATCATATTACATTGTATTAGTTCTGTCGACTTCAAGTGATATTAAAAATAAAGCAAAGCTTAAGAAAGACGTTACACAAAATAAAAAATTAACAGTAAAAGATGGAGCAGGTCTGTCTAGAATAGATCGATAAGAGTGAAAATAGGGGAAAGTGTTTTGGGGTTCTAGTAAGAATGATTGTAATAGATGGATTACTTGGGCAGAACTGAAGCAAAAGTCTGTTAGGGAAGCAAGGAAGAAGCCGGGGTCTGTGAGCACTTTCAAGGCAACTTTAATTATGCAAACCTTTAGTCACACAGTTTCTAAAAAAGGGAGTATATACCAGCTGAGAGACTCCTCCAAGCCCCCCACTTGCAGCATAACTCATCAAATTCCTGTTTCTGAAAGGTGACAAGGACACTCAGCAAACCCAAGTCTCCATTGTGCTAAGTTAAAGGAAGATTCCACTTTGTCAAAACAACAGCAGCAACTACCACCAGAATAACAATAAAATGAACAGTTTCAGCTTGATTTCCATTTTTAAAAAGGCGGCTGTAATAACTTCTGGACTGGTTCTCTAATCTCCGTTAGAACATATTTCAAAGCAGGCAAAGGTTTTTTTTTTATTTTAAATCTTATGGCTTCCTATAAGAGGGACACAATTTTCTTCCAGTTTTGAAGCTTTCAATACCTTGTCTTAATGAAAACCATTCAAAAGTGCTTTAAAAACGAACAGGAATAATTCAGGCTAAACAAGCAATCTATCCTGATAATTTAACAGGTGAGAATGTTCAGGAGTAATAAATACATAGTTCTTTTTAATATCTTAAATATATCTTTTTCTTCCCCCTCCATTTGGCATAAGGAGTGCCAAATGCAGAGTGCAAGGGGCTGATTTTCATTTACAAACACAAAATTTTCCTTCAAGAAGTGTGTTTTCTTAATCACTGATAATAAAAGGCATCTGTGCCCGTTTCATCTTGCAATTAAAGAGTGAGAAATTACGACACACGCGCGCGCGCACACACACACACACACACACACACACTTCTCTCGTATGTTAAAATCCTATTAGAATAATCATCGGGCGCCTACAAAATTTAGCCACAAGCAGATATTTTATTTTAAAAAAATCTTTCCATGGACATCTTATACTATTAAACTTAAAAGATTTCAACCGACGGGGGTGGGGATTGCCCAGAGTACATACATTAGTCAATAAGGAACAGAGAGCTTTGATGTGTTTTGGCTATTGCAAGCCAAGTTCCTATTAATTATAGGTTGCTTTAGTTTTCCACACATAATTTACCTTTATTAAATGTAAAATATATTTTATATTATGATTATACCAGTGTCAGGCTAGCTGATGATTCTCTTTTTCTGCATTATGTGATGACAATAATTGCTATTACAAAACTTAACATATTTTTGGTGAGGATGATACCTAAAATACAAACATCTCAGAAACACCTTTGACCGTAATGCTAGGAGGTATAAAATGAAACATTTTAAGATTGTTCCATTAAACCCCATATAATTCCTTCTGCTCACCTGAATTCGATTGAGGTCAGTAGAGCTTTTGTTTTCTATTTTACATAAAACCAAATACCCCAATCTAACCACGATTTATACCCATTAACACAAATTTGAACTTCGTATGGTTAGATTTTACTAATCAAAAAGTACTCAAAATCTGGTGAGTCAATCCAGTTCTTACTTGAAGCTCTATAATATATAAAATTTGAGCAGAAATATCAGTTTGCAAAGAAACGTGCTTTTTTTTCCTTCAAGATTCATGGTGAGTTCATGAACGATTTGTATCTGAAAACACTCTTAAATTCTTCCTGCACTTTCCTGAAAGAACCAGTAAGGTACAGAGCATAGAAACAGCAAGGAAAATACCTTCCAGAAAACATGATTTTAATTTTAAAAGTCAAATCTGTGAACTAAACAAACCTTTAGTTTCAGTTTACTTTAATCAAAGGATAGAGACTGAAAAATTATTTAACTCCCAGCTGAACAGTTGACTTTTAAATTGGATAATGCAAGAAAAGAAGATTTTGGCTCTGCCACATTTTAAGACTTAATTAAATTAATATCAAAATAGAAAGTACAGCATTTTGCTTATTTTCATCATTATTAACTTTGTGACCACTCAACTTACAGAGTGTGATATGTAAAAGGAAAAACTCAGCCGTCTATCTGTGAGGATTATACCTGCCATAATCATAGTAAGATTACCACTGGAAAAGTATAACACTTCTCCACTTCCCACCCCCTTATTTTTATAATATAAATGTTCTTGCAGATAACACAATCACTTTAAAAAACACAAATTCTTCTACAAAAAAAAAAAAGTTAATTTGGTAGATGCCAGTGCTCATTTATCATGGATATAATTCAAGTGCAGTAATTGCAATTAACCAAAATAATTAAGGGTTGTACTGCAATTTCAAGAAAGCCAACCGCGTTGAAATGTGTGTGTGACTCAAAGATTGGTGATACTCAGCTTTCAAAAGCCACCGGCTTGTACATCTCCCTGAAGCAGCCACATCTACAGAATCAGTATCATTTGTGGCAGTAACATAAAATACGGATCACAGGACAAACGTTGCCCATATGGCTTTACAGAACAGAATATGATTGCTCTGATCTCTTGTATGGTTGCCCAAACTAAGGATCGGGGACAGCAGGATGGATCAGCCCTAGCAACGAACCATACTTTACATGCAAGACACAGCCCTTCTTTTGTTCAAACCATGTCAAGGCATGGTCCCTGCTGGGGACCTAATCTACAACAACTTTGCGACCTCCTGCTTCTACAGCTTAATTATTTAGGATCAAATAGACAGCTAGGTACATTAACATGACCCTAGAAGCCAAACCCGTTCCTCTCTTCAAATATTCAATTGACCTTCCAGAGTAAATATTTCCCCCTGACCCCTCTACCACTCATTTTCTCTTAAATTGGTTGCTAATGCTTTGAAAAGTCTCCTGATATTTTGCAACAGCTTTAAAGTAAATAAACCCCTGACTGTATAATTTTAGCCTTATTGACTGGGGCACTGATAGAAACAGAAGCATGCAAGAGGTCCAACAGATTTGGCATTATGTTACTCACACCAACTTTTCTGGCTCAAAGATAAGTTAGAGATCTTTGCAGCAGGCTTACAAATCTGTAGCTTCTATGTTAGCAGAGAGCTTGCTTTGTTTTATGCCAAGAGGACTTATTTTGAAAGAATGAGGCAAGAGTGAGGGGAGAATATCAGCGCCCTAAGCAGAATAAGGGTTACTTTGAAGCATGAAAATATAGGTCACAGCTATTTCCATGGCATAAGTACCACTAGCTGTATCACTTACACCCAGATCATTTGGGGAAAACTACCAGCAACAAGAAGTGCTTAAGTGGACAGCAAACACATCTTGTCTTAACAAGGTACTTTGGGTTCCATTTACAGTCTGTTGAACTTAACATCACTCAACTGTATTGTTTGCCTTAAAATAATAATGTAAATGAGCTAGAAGTTGAAAAGTTGCTTTGCCTATTTTTTTTGTTGTTGTTGTTGTTTCTTTTTTTTTTTTTTTTTACGTTTAGGTGGTAGGGCACAGAAAAGCAAGAATGAATAGTGAAAGCCAGCTGTATTACTTTAGTATGTCAGGAGAAAAAAAGAACATAATTAGGTTTACAGCATCAGTGGCTTATTCTAAAAGAATGCCTTTCTGAAGCAAACACAAACACACCCGTGTGAATCCATTCCATTTTCAATGAATTGAAATGGTGGTAATGGGGAGAGTAATGCATCCACTCCAGTTGTAAACAGACATTTTCCTACATGTGAGTACATAATCCCTGCTGACATTAATGCGAGTGACACACAAGCAGGGAGGAGAGAATAGCCCCTTTTGTTTGTTCTCACTCACATTACTCTAGAGTCCATTTTACAACTTCAGCTTCAAACTGGTGGAAAACACACCCTGTGCATTGATAATGGAAAAATGAGATTAACCAAGTGAGCAAACAGCCTTCCTTCTTTCTGTGATGTGGGAAGCTAAACAATGCAATGTAAAAGGATCTTGATTTTAGCTTTTCTTTTCATTCTTTCTTTTTTTTCCTGCATTACCCACTCTATTTAAGAACCTCTTCATGCTTGTAAAATTCCCTTTCTTAGTTCATGTGAAAGAGTAATAAAATCATAGTTTTCCTTCGCCAAAAGGTACTTTAGAGACTAATCTTAATTTAGATCCAGACACTGCTAAGTCAACTACATCAGTGTTGGGAAAACGAATTAGAAGAGAGGTCATTTTTCTTACTAATTTTTAAAAAAGGTGTTGCAGATTGAAAAATGCCTTAGGAATCATTCCTTAATGCTATGGCTACATTACAAAGTCATAATTCTCCCACTTTGACATTTGGGATTTCCAGTGGCTTACTTTCGGAATCTACATTAGGAATTAATTTTTTACTTACTGGTTCATACCAAGGCTGAGATTCCCTTTACTGAAATGGAACAAACGATAAAAATTTCAAAATAACTATGTTCTAAAGATTCTCACCAGGTAGAGATGGCCCCAAATAACAACCTAGGTTTTTAAAAATATCCTTCAAAAAATATTTGCACATAGTCAACATTTATCTTCCTCATAGAAATAAGCAGTCTAGAATGAGTCCATCAAGTCATCCAATTCTTTGTGTGCTTTATTTACATCTTTTTCCCCTTAAATGAAGCAATATGTTTGTTTATATGTTTTGATCCTAAGGGGAAACTGACAAGATCTCAAACTAGAGACTACAGCCTTATTCATAGATGAAAAAGAAAATGAAACCCTCTTTCGATTACTAAAAATCTGTTATTGTGTGAACACAAAAATAATGGAACGTAATGAAGTGAAAATTCTTTTTTCATATTACTTTTGAATCCATAAAAATCCATAATAGCTAAAAAGTTGAAATGCTAGGCAAATTTGGGAAACTGAAAGAAAACACGTCTTAAGGGCTGGGCACGTTACAATGAAAGATGAGATATTAAAACCAAGATACTGATCTGATTTGTTAACTAAATCCATTGAGATGGTTAGACCCAAGGATGCTTACTGGTGTTTTTATTCCCAAATAATCTACAGTTTGTGTAACTCGTTGTAGTCTTTTTCTTTTTTCTTTTTTTAGATATAAGGACCCCCAGAGGAATCTCTGAGATTGCTTCGGTGCATTTGTAACCCAGCAGCTATGAGGAACCCATAGAGCCTTCTGAGACAGCGTTGTGCAGATTCTTCGCTCATGAACAATTTATTTCATAGGACACCCGTTTTGGAGGTACTTGTCATCACTCTGACTACATAATGTGAAAGGTTGCCAAGAGTTCTTTGCTGCTTTTCAGATTCACTTGTCAGGAACAAAATATGTGATTAAGTTCCATTTTCTGTAAAAGGAGCTCTGATTCTCTACTTGGGAACATAAAGGGAGTAAAAGGGTATCAGGTCTTAATTATTCCTTGCCTTTTTAATCCCCAACATCTGGAATTATATGAGCACAATGAATATTTAGGTTAAATTGGGTAGTATTGTCACATTTTTAAAGGCACTATTTTAATTTTTAAAGGAGTATTAGTGTTTTTCTACAGAATGCAACAATGTAAAGCAACTTTCATAGATATATTATTATCCCAATGATTCAGCAGATAATTTTCAGCAGGTAATTTTTAGTTTTCATAATTTAAACATGGTTGTAGTAGATTGCATTTTCCAAAGATGGCTGCAACAATATTCACAGTCCCTTCTTACAATGTGACTTTGACATTCCTCCCATCAGGAGGTAGAATCAACCTGCTGCTCTTGAAACTGGGCGGGTTTTTGTGACTATTTTGACCAGTAGATTATGGCAGAAGCCACTCTCTGTGACTTCTAAGGCTAAGTCATCACAGAAGTCTTCAACTGCAATGTAGGCAACCCAGCTATCCTCAGACCTCCACGCTGTAAGGAAGCCCAAACTACCACATGCAAAGGGACCACATGAAAAGGCCTGAACTTACAAGAAGAGAGAGAGATGCCAAACAATTCCCAGATATTCTGCTCCCTTCCACCTCTGCTATTCTAGTTCCAGCCATTGTCTGACTGTAACCAATGAGAAACTTTGAGTAAGAACTGCCCAGCTGAGAGTCCTGCCAGAATTTCTGAGCCACAGAAACCATGAGAGATAATAAAATGACTGTTGTTCTCTTAAGCCACTACGTTCTTGTGTGATGAGTTATACAGAATTAGATAAACAGAACAGTGGTAGATAACTTTTAGAATTAGGTCTTACAATTTTAGAGCACTTTTAACATCATATACAGGCAGAAAAATGTCTTTTTTGCTTTGTAAGTTAGTCATTATTTAAAAAACAATATTACTATTGAGTAGACCTTGCCATAAGTGGATCCATAATCAATAAACAAATACCTATGGTACAGCCGAGGCATCTTTCTGTCTCCTGTTCTGCATATGACAACCAATAGGGATGCATCCCAAGTAAGTGCTCTATAAATAATTGCTCTATAAATAAGTTGAATTAATATTTTCCACGAAATAATTTTATTTTAACTACATATGGTAAAAAGACTTTAATATATTGTAGTATTCATTATCACATGGAAACAGAGTCAATCAAACATAAATTTAATTTTATCATGGTGCCTTTAAGTCATATTGTGAAGGTTATAGGAACTGGTTACTTCCATAATGAGTGACCCAAGACTGCTGGTCCTAATGATGAGGTAGCCTAGACTCACTTACCACTTTTCAACCTGTGGCCCTAGTCAGGTTTCCACATGTAATCTGGTTACTTCCATGTCCCAGAAAGAAAAAAATCAGATATCCAATCTCATTAAACAGGAATGGATTTAACTGGCTGTTGATATATTCCAAAGATATTCTATGTATGTTTAGGTTTCCTAGGCTGTTTGAAACTGTTGAAAAATTACCTAATAAATAGAGCTTTACTGTCCTGTTAATGTCTATTTACTTGCTTCACGGCACTATTGAAATTCTACTCTAAGATTCTTCAGCCAATAGTTGTCCAGTTTATGATTGGACATATTAAGTTAGTGAAAGTAATTAAGCATTCCATCCTTTGAGTTTGATAACCTTAGTACTTCCCAAAGCTCCTCATATGGCACACACGAATTCTCCTTATTATCTTCATTAGTTCCAAGGCCCAGGTCCTATCTTATTAGATCCTTAGAGACTCTGACTCCCTCAGCATGCCTAGAGGGGCTTGGTAATAAAGCTCAGAAGTGCTAAGAACAAACATCCTATGGGGCAATCTGACCACTAACAGGTGGGAGAGGGGAAAAAGCTGCCCCCATCTATCTTAGCCTCAAGATGTCACGTATGACTAGCAACCGACCATGTTTTTGTAGTGCTATGTCCCAAATAAACAAAGTATATGGGTCTAGGAACCAAGTGGTGGAAATAGGAGACAATTAGTGCCTGTCACCATCATTCTCAGAGACCCACTTGTACAACTGGTGCATCCCACTCCTGTAGTTAGGAGTCCAGTTCCCAGGAAGGATACTTCCACAAGAGGACACAGCAAGGGCTGTATTGATGCATGAGCTGAGACTACCACCTGGCCATTTTTTACACGTCATACCAATGAATCGGTAGAAAAAGGCAGGAAATTCTGTATTGGTTGGGATAATGAATTCTGATTAACATGAAGAAACAGGTTGCTACTACACAACAGGAGCAGAACAAATTGTGTCTGGAACCCAGAATATTCACTAGGGGAACTCTTGCTTCCATGCCAATGATAACCGTGAATGGGTCACTGAAGGCCCCTGAAATGGAAGGTTTGTGCCACTCTACCTGGCAAGCAATCAAGACCAGCCAAAACATTGGCTGAAGGTGAGAAATTACAGGAAGAATAATAAAGGAGGATGACAATAATTATCAGGGTCCCAGGTACAGTCATAGCAGTGAAGGGCTAGGGCTTGGTGGGCTAATCTTTAAGTCTTTTTTAAAATTTAATTTACTTTTTTTCTTATTAGTCATCCATTTTATACACATCAGTGTATACATGTCAAACCCAATCTCCAAATTCATCCCACCCCCACCCCCACCCCCTGCCGCGTTCCCCCCTTGGTGTCCATACATTTGTTCTCTACATCTGTGTCTCAATTTCTGCTCTGCAAACCGGTTCATCTCTATCATTTTCTAGGTTCCACATATATGCGTTAATATACGATATTTGTTTTTCTCTTCCTGACTTACTTCACTCTGTATGACAGTCTCTAGATTTTAAGAGGCTGACACTAGCCACTATCTTCCTAGAATGTTCTTGCACCTCTCATTTTAGGAAGAAGTAAGAACATCTAGCTCTTATATGGAATATGGATATAATAAAGGGTGAAAATGCATCTGAGTGGCTCAAGTAGTAAATTATATCAAGTAGTGGATTATGTTGGGTCCAGTGCCTCCACATTTTTACTTTGAAAAGCCTGTTCCCTGGGCCTTGGGTACTTGCTCAATGGAGAGCCCCCATCACTGTCACCATTGTCTTATCTCTTAAGATTTCCAACTCTATCCTCTTTCCACTGGGTCTGGGCTTCAGCAGGATTTCATTGTATCATCTACTGCAAAAAGAGTTCCAGCAGCTCCAGAGCCCAAGGTCAAAGCAACCAGGTCTATGGAGTCTCTGGGCTCCTTAGTGGCTGCCCGGAGGGCTTGGTAAACTCAGTTTGGAAATGCAGGACACTTAATGGTTTTGTAGAACAATTATTTTTTTAATTGAAGTATAGTAGATTTACTATGTAAATATTTACTATATCTACTATAGTAGATTTACTATGTTGTGCAGATGTACAGTCTCTGCTGTACAGCAAAGTGACTCAGTTATACATTCTTTTTTTCATATTCTTTTCCATTATGGTTTATCACAGGATATTGAATATAGTTCCCTGTGCTATCCAGTAGGACCTTGTTGTTTATCCATTCTATATGTAATGGTTTGCATCCAACCCCAATCTCCCAGTCCACCTCTCTACCTCCCCCCTCCCTTAGCAAACCACAAGCCTGATCTCTATGTCTGCGAATCTGTGAACAATTTTTAATCCAATACAGACAAGAGATGGGAAGGAGTCACAGGTAAGTTCATCTTTCTCTCCCCTACTGATTGTTCTATGTATCTCTCTAAAGACATCCCATATGACTGAGCAACTGGCTGGGTTTTTTTGTGAGGCTCTAGATGGCTTGGTAAGCTTTCCCTCTTTCCCTGCCTCTCTTGTCATTTTCCATAACTCTTATTGCCCAGAGATTGCATCACTCAATAAAACATTAACATGTTTTCTAGGGACTTATGCTAAGACAGTTGCTCATCTCTGAATAAATTCTAGACTGCTAAATGTCCTTGGTGTGAGGTGCATAGAATAGATTTGCTATATCACCTCCCGCATTCTGGAGAATATACATCTAGTAATAAAATCTCAAATCATAAAACCTTTATTATCTATCTCATAATGACCTCTTATTCAGCTTTGGTAAAATGATGATTCTTATTAATTTTCACATATGCTAATATATTCCTATTCATCATAATTTGCAAATTTATCATAGTTGACTTTCATATTAAGTTTTAGCCACTGTTCTAGTCTGCTGAGTCTCTCTAGAATTTGATCTTCCAAACGTTTAGGTTTCTCCCCCCAAACAATGTAAACCAAACATGCAAACAATATGCAAACACACAAGCTGACATTCTTTGCCAAAGCATTAATAAAGCCTTGGACAAGACAGAACTGAATACAGTCTCCTGTGGCATGCCACTATAGACTACTTACAGATAGATATTGATTGCTGTTAAGCTGCACACATCGATTGCAGTGATTCAATCATTTATGAATCCACCTAGGTGAACTATTATCTATTTTAGCTTTGAGAATTCTTACTTTATAGTATGTTTCCATGACACAGTCTATATCTTTAAAAAAAAGTTTTTGTTAACTTTTTCTATTCAATATAAAAAAGCACTTGAGAATTCAATTATGACCGACGATGTTCTTTTAAAGCCAAATGAATCCCTTTGGAAAACTTGAGGAATAATAAAAATGTCCCTGATCAATTTAGTCGTACATATCAAGTGCCTTAAGATGCACACAGCTCTTGGTTCAGTGATTCTACTTCTAAAAATTTGTCCTAAAGAAATAAACATAAATGTGTGTGGAACATACATGTGTAGATTTTTATAGAAGCAAAACTGAAGATAATTTTAGATATTAAAATTGGATACAACAACAGAGTTTCAATTAAATGAAGTAAGGCAAATCTGAGAGTTGGAATAAAATTTACTCATTAAAAATAGTTCTAAGGCTATTTAGTGACATGGAAAAATACTTGTATTAAGTGAACAAGCAGCTAGATCTCTTTCTGCTACCCTTTAGCTATAATCTGTTGGGTGGAAGCAACAGAAATCTTTGATTAGGAAGAGATCAAAGAGCCAAATGTATCGTTCTGTGGGCTAAGCATAGCATCTTGCTTCTACCAAATGTCCCCTGCCCACAGAAGAGTTGAATCAGCTACAATTAGGATATGTGTTGCAATATATAAACACACAGTGGGGAATATACAACTAACAAAATAAGAATTAGAACTAAACCAGAATTATCACCACAATTACGGAACGAAACATTTTCTGCCTTGATTTTCAAGAGAAATAGTGTAAAAAGGGAGAGAAGTTTTGCCTTTAGACCCAATTGTTTCTATAGCCTAGGTATGCTCTGCCTGCACTGAAGCATGAAGCTTGAACAGCCCCTGAGCTTTTTTTTCTTTGAGGTTAGTTACATGAGGATTATTTAAGGGTACTCTGGGGTCGTAAAGTTGTTCAAAACTAAGACATTAATTGCCATACTGCAAAGAGTTGTGCTTGGATAGACAGACCTGAACCATGAAGCAGCCAAATGGCAACTTTAAAGCAGCGCCTACAGAATATGGGATTTGCCATGTAATGAACGAGAGGCAAAGGACTTCTCACCTAGTCAGAGAGTCGTTTTCTCTCTCTCTTTCCTACACACACACACATATATGCACACGCACACACACACGCAAAGAGCGATGGGAGAATTTTTCACATATTAAGGTATGGAGAAGTCATTCTGGCTTATACATGATTTGACTTGAATTTAGGCTAACCAAAACAGCCTGTTCATGGCCTATTAAACATGCATTGTACAACTGCTTCAACCATTAAAAATCAAAATCAAAATGGAGTAACCATGGTTCGGGCGTTCAAAACGGAGCTGGGTGGTCATTGTGGATGTGGTTTCAGACATGTTCCTGTATTAATGAGAACTTGAATCTTCTGAACTGTATCAGACTCAAGGACACCACCAGCTGTTCTCAAAACGCTATCTGCTAGCTGACAGCTGCAATGCTACAGTCCCAAGATCTCCCCCTGTAACTATGCAACCATTTCAGACTCCAAACAATCCTTACTTAACAAGCACCCTTACTTCCTGCCAGCTCAAATCCTAATTCACGCCAAACAGTTTATGTAATTTTGTGGGTTTTGCCTTTATAAGCTTCCCCTATTTTGTAGTCCTGTGGAACACAGTTCAAGTACTTCTTGAATCTGTGTCTCCCAGGCTATAGTCCTCAGTTTGGCTCAGATAAAACTCTTTTCTATTCTTATTATAGATTGCTTTATTGATTATTACCCATCAACAACAGAGAGACACAGAGAGAGATGGGGGGACACACAAACAGGAAATAGAACATTGGAGTGTTTTTAGGGAGAGTGCCTATTTTAAAATAAATTTCCATCCTCTAAGAGCTCAAAGCTAAGTCACAGTTAAATGAACCCTTTTGGTGAGGCACTAGCCCCATTTTCTTTCTTCAACCGTATGCCTGTATACATACAGCATCCCATAACCTTCCCTTTCCGGATCACTTTTCTCTTGTACTGCATTCTGACCTTGTATTCAGGCATTCTGATTCTGGCACGCACCTTAGTAAAAACCAAAATAAAGGCTCAACTCATTGGTATTAAATTATAATGACTGGCAAAGCTTTGTATTTTTGTTTTTCTTTTTGTATTTTTATTGATATTTACAAGTACACAAATCAAAAAGGTACGGCTCAATGTTTTTTTCCCAAATTGAACACATATATGTAATGAGAATTCAGATCAAGAAATAGGACATTACCAGCCTCTAGAAGCTCCCACTTATCCACTTCCAGTAATTAATCCATCTCCACAAAGAGTAACCACTTTTCTGACCTCTAACATCCGTGATTACTTTGACTTCTTTTTAAACTTCATACATATGAAACCATAGAGTATATTCTCTTTTTTGTCTAGCTTCTCCCACTCGACATTATGTTTGTGAGATTCACCAATATTGTAATAGTTGCAGTTCATGCTCATTGTTATATTTTCCATTGTGGAATAAACCAATTCTACTGATAACTATTTAAGTAGTTTTCATTTGGTGCTCTTACAAGTAGTGCTATTGGAACATCTTAGTTCTGTGAGCATATATAAATATTGCTGTTGGTTGTACATCTACGAAAGCAATTGAGTATCAAAGAATAGGCATATGTTTAGCTTAAGTAAATACTGGACTGGCAGAGTTTAAGATATTACTTTCTCTGTTGTAATCACATTTTAATAAGAGTTAAGAAATCTTAAGCCATAAAAGTAATTCTCTAATTGTGGAATGAAATTGCCAAGGAGATATTCTGAGTGTCAAAGAAACTTCCTAAATTACATGTGGACCTTCTAAAGCCAGCTG
Organism: Delphinus delphis; assembly: GCF_949987515.2. Lineage (NCBI taxonomy): Eukaryota > Metazoa > Chordata > Mammalia > Artiodactyla > Delphinidae > Delphinus > Delphinus delphis. The sequence continues at coordinate 58,279,501 of NC_082699.1, forward strand.
AGCTTTGCAGACAACTGATTTTTATGTTGGAGCAAACAGAGATCATAAAAATATTTTTGCTAGTTTATATTAATAAAAAATTGTTTCCCTTCTGAAACCAATTATACAATTCTTAGAAGGTCTTAACCAGATTTGTCACAAGTCTAATAGAGTAGACATTTCTGGTAAAATTGTTTGTTTGAAATCCATATATTTTTGTGTTTTCATTTAAGACAGCTTTTGTTTAAAATTATACAAAAATATGTAAGTTAATATAATACTAAAGAAACATTAGTGCTTCAGAAGCAAAAGTTTCTCTGAAGTGACAAAACATTTAAGAGAAAGATTTGAAGTAAAAAAAAAAAGTTTTGAAAATGTTTTATACATTTTATAAGAAAACCCTTTACTCTTGAAATGAATAGTACAAAGATATTTGCTAAACTAGGGCCCTTGTCATTCAGAAACATTTTATTTAGTAGGAGGTTAAAAATCAAAACAGAAATGGAAAGTGGATATATACACATGTATTTTTACAATAAAAAATAGAGTTTCTCAAGATTAGACACTTTGGTGTTCACTTGTTTGTGCCTCTCTTACATGAAGAGTGTGTTATTATCTGATATATTCAAATTAGTCTCAACCTGCCCCATGCAAAAGATTATGAGCTCCTAAAGGGTGAAGAATGTCTTATGCCTCTTTTTATCCAAGGACCTAGCCCAGTGCCTGACATAAATCAGGACCTTGCTATATATTCGTTAAACTGAGTCTTTTAAAGTAGGTTACACATCAAACTCTCTGACAATACAATCCTTCATATATGGAATGGAACACATGCAATTATTCTCTGTTTATTATATGGAACAAGTCTGAGCTTTGGTGATAAACCTGAATTTGAATCCATGAGCATATAAACTGTCTAGGCCTTGTGTTTCTTACATGAAATTGGGATAATAATAGCTATCTCAGAGGTTGTAGGAAATGTGATCATATAGATAAATTGCTCAGTGATAGTAATGTGGAGAGTAGAAATTCACTAAATATTAATTCTCTTCACCTCACAACATTGACATTTTAGTAGGTGGATTTTTCCTTGTTCAAAAAATTCTTTACAATTAGGAATCTTAGAGTTCAGTGAGAAAGAGAATCTAGAAGAGTTCCACTTCACACAAGTCCGATGATGTTTGCCTACTAAAGCTTCTGGCTATCTGGAGATGTAAAAAAAAAACAAACAAAAAAAAAACGGAAAAGGGAGAGGAAAGGGACAGATGCCAATATTTATAAAGATGACTAGGACTCTAGAAGAAGAGTTGGTTTTCCCCTACTCAGTTGTAAAACTAAATGAAGATCCTAAATGCTGCTCTTTCTTTTACTTACACAGCCCAATTGTAAATGGTAAACAGCTAGTTATAAGGTAAAGAACATAGGCTTTGAAGTTTGAGAGATTTAGCATTTACTATATTGATTAAATATAGGTAATTGGATTAATTTCTCCAAATTTCTCAGTTTCTGTTTGTAAAATGGAAATAATAAAACTCAGGGTTATCAGCATTAAATAAGATGACACAGAAATTCTTAAAGTGTCTGTCTCACAAGAGATTAAAAAAAATTAGTTCTCCTCTTTTATTTTTCTTTTCTTTCTCCTTTTGCCTTTAGAAGCTAATGACTCAGAGCACTCCCAAGAAAAAGAAAATGGAAAGAAGCCAAAAGGTATTGCGCTAATTGAATGGTTATCCCAACCCACCCCCAAAATCACAGTGTTCATAATATTTTACTATTATTTATCAAGTCAGGAAAAGATGGAAACACTATACATGCATGTGTTCTGCCATTTTGCATTTTTTAATTTCCCAGGGAAACTTTTCTATTAGCTAAATAGCAATATTCATTTGTTATCAAGACCCTTAAGAAGTAACGATTAACTAATCTTTAAATCTGAATCTTGAGAAGAATGTGTTTTCACAGTGTTAGCTTTTCCTCCTCTCAGACCCCTTCTCTTCCTACAACTTGCATTGCCCTGAGAAAATGGATGACAGCTTTTTATCAGGAAAACCTTCCTAAATTAAAAAAATCCTGACCATAGGTTTTTAATCATTTGATATTAAAAAAAAAGTATAGGATTACTGACTTCGCAGTGTGGCCTTGGAACGCTAAGCAAAATATGGATGTACTGGTTGTAAATGTTTATATATTGTACAGTACCTTTATATATACACTTGAGGTTCTGATTAGAGAAAGAGATCTGTAAATCACTTGTTATTTTTTACATAGATATTTTAAAAAGCAAAACAAAAAAAATCAAAGAAAAAAAAATATAGGATATAACTTTTGCTAACCTTCCTCTAAGTAAAACTTCTCTTTAATGCTGCTGACTTGACATTTACTTGCATATTTTGCCCATGAAAATCATAGATTCAAACATGGGGCACAAATATTATTTTTTCTGGTTGTAACAGCACTTCCCATTTTAGGGGGTGAGGGAGGAGGAGGGGGAAATGTTTTCCTAACCGTGAGGGTGGAATTGGAGTGGCTGTCTTCTCAAAGACTTCACCTGGCTGGTCACAATGATGGGCTAGCAAAGGTTCTTGATCAAAGCTGGACCAGTTAGAGCTCTTGGGATTTTGGCCAAAGGATGCAGGTCTCAGTCCCTTTGGGGGGCAAAATTGGGAAGTAATGTTTTGGACCATCCCTATTTTTCTCTTTTTTCCTTCTTTCCTCACTCCCTTCTTTCCTTTCTTCCTACTCTTCCTTCCTTCCTCCCTTCCTTCCTTCCTTCCTCCCTCCCTTCCTTCCTCCCTCCCTTCCTTCCTCCCTTCCTTCCTTTCTTTTTACAAATGTATTGAGATATAATCACAGTACATTAAACTGCACATTTTTAAAGTGTGTAATTTAATCTTTTTTGAAATATGTATTCACCTGGAAAATCATTACCACCATATTATATCAAATATTTCCTGCACTACGTTTCAAAAAAGAAGTCTGAAATTGGGAGGAAAATTTTGCCTGTGGACCTAATTGTCTCTAAGACCTATATAGGCCCAGCCTGCATTTTGGTTAGATGAGTCAATAAATCTTTACACCTAAGCTGGATCAAATTGGGTTAGCATCATTTACTACTAAGAATCATCAATAAATATCCTGATTACTAGAGCATCCACAACACTTTTTGCAGTCATTTTATAAGCAAAACTCAAACTAATTTTCAAATTCCTATTCATGGTAAGTAAAATGTACAACAAAATTAATCACAAGTACTCATCATTATTTGATGAATTAGAAGCAATTCAAAACCATTTGCTAATTTTTCTTTTAGTATGAAAAGGACTCAGAAAGTTACTTAGAAGATTTAATCGACACTTCATTTTTCTGTTCCTCATCAGTTCCAGTAAACTATGATATATTTTTAAAACCTACTGTGCTAAAAGATGTTGAAAGATATAAATTGTCTAAATATTCTTTGTTTTCTGAATTTTATTTATTTTTTTATACAGCAAGTTCTTATTAGTTATACATTTTATACATATTAGTGTATACACATCAATCCCAACCTCCCAATTCATCCCACCACCACCATCCCCCGCCACTTCCCCCACTTGGTGTCCATACATTTGTTCTCTACATCTGTGTCTCTATTTCTACCCTGAAAACCAGTTCATCTGTACCATTTTTCTAAGTTTCACATGTATGTGTTAATAAATGATATTTGTTTTTCTCTTTCTGACTTATTTCACTCTGTGTGACAGTCTCTAGATCCATCCACGTCTCTACAAATAACACAATTTCGTTCCTTTTTATGGCTGAGTAATATTCCATTGTATGTATGTACCACATCTTTATCCATTCATCTGTCGATGAGCATTTAGGTTGCTTCCATGACCTGGCTATTGTAAATAGTGCTGCAATGAACACTGAGGTGCATGTGTCTTTTTGAATTATGGTTTTCTCTGGGTATATGCCCAATAGTGGGATTGCTGGGTCACATGGTAATTCTATTTTTAGTTTTTTAAGGAACCTCCATACGGTTCTCCATAGTGGCTGTATCAAATTACATTCTCACCAACAGTGCAAGAGGGTTCCCTTTTCTCCACACCCTCTCCAGCATTTGTTGTTTGAAGATTTTCTGATGATGTCCATTCTAACCGGTGTGAGGTGATACCTCACTGTAGTTTTGATTTGCATTTTTCTAATAATTAGTGACGTTGAGCAGCTTTTCATGTGCTTCTTGGCCATCTGTATGTCTTCTTTGGAGAAATGTCTATTTAGGTCTTCTGCCCATTTTTGGATTGGGTTGTTTGTTTTTTTAATATTGAGCTGTATGAGCTGTTCATATAATTTGGAGATTAATCCTTTGTCCGTTGATTCATTTGCAAATATCTTCTCCCATTCTGAGGGTTGTCTTCTCATCTTGTTTGTAGTTTCCTTTGCTGTGCAAAAGCTTTGAAGTTTAATTAGGTCCCATTTGTTTATTATTTTTTTTTATTTCAATTACTCTAGGAAGTGGATCAAAAAAGACCTTGCTGTGATTTATGTCAGACAGTGTTCTTCCTATGTTTTTATCTAATAGCTTTAAAGTGTCCAGTCTTACATGTAGGTCTCTAATCCATTTTGAGTTTATTTTTGTGTATGGTGTTAGGGAGTGTTCTAATTTCATTCTTTACATGTAGCTGTCCAGTTTTCCCAGCACCATTTATTGAAGAGACTGTCTTTTCTCCATTGTATATCCTTGCCTCCTTCGTTATAGATTAGTTGACCATAGGTACATGGGTTTATCTCTGGGCTTTCTATCCTGTTCCACTGATCTATATTTCTGTTTTTGTGCCAATACCATATTGTCTTGATTACTGTAGCTTTGTAGTATAGTCTGAAGTTAGGGTGTCTGATTCCTCCAGCTCCGTTTTTTTCCCTCAAGACTGCTTTGGCTATTCGGGGTCTTTTGAGTCTCCATACAAATTTTAAGATTTTTTGTTCTAGTTCTGTGAAAAATGCCATTGGTAATTTGATAGGGATTGCATTGAATCTGTAGATTGCTTTGGGTAGTATAGTCATTTTCACAATATTGATTCTTCCAATCCAAGAACATGGTGTAACTCTCCATCTGTTGGTATCATCTTTAATTTCTTTCATCACTGTCATATAGTTTTCTTCATACAGGTCTTTTGTCTCCCTAGGTAGGTTTTGTTCCTAGATATTTTATTCTTTTTGTTGCAGTGGTAAATGGGAGTGTTTCCTTAAATTCTCTTTCAGATTTTTCATGATTAGTGTATAGGAATGCAAGAGATTTCTGTGCTTTAATTTTGTATCCTGCAATTTTATGAAATTCATTGATTAGCTCTAGTAGTTTTCTGGTGGCATCTTTAGGATTCTCTATGTATAGTATCACGTCATCTGCAAACAGGGACAGTTTTACTTCTTCTTTTCCAATTTGTACTCCTTTTATTACTTTTTCTTCTCTGATTGCTGTGGCTAGGACTTCCAAAACTATGTTGAAAATAGGGGTGAGAGTGGACATCCTTGTCTTTCCTGATCTTAGAGGAAATGTTTTGTTTTTCACCATTGAGAACGATGCTTACTGTGGGTTTTTTGTAAATGGCCTTTATTATGTTGAGGTAGATTCCCTCTATGCCCACTTTCTCTGGAGAGTTTTTATCATAAATGGGTGTTGAATTTTGTCAGAAGCTTTTTCTGCATCTAATGAGATGAGCATATGGTTTTTATTCTTCAATTTGTTAATATGGTGTATCACATTGATTGATTTGCGTATATTGAAGAATCCTTCCATCCCTGGGATAAATCCCACTTGATCATGGTGTATGATCCTTTTAATTTGTTGGTGGATTCTGTTTGCTAGTATTTGGTTGAGGATTTTTGCATCTATATTCATCAGTGATATTGGTCTGTAATTTTCTTTTTTTGTAGTATCTTCGTCTAGTTTTGGTATCAGAGTGATGGTGGCCTCATAGAACGAGTTTGGGTTTGTTCCTTCCCCTGCAATTTTTTGGGAGAGTTTGAGAAGGATGGGTGTTAGCTCTTCTCTAAATGTTTGATAGAATTCACCTGTGAAGCCATCTGGTCCTGGACTTTAGTTTGTTGGAATATTTTTTATCACAGTTTCAATTTCATTACTTGTGAACGTTCTGTTCATTTTTTCTATTTCTTCCTGGTTCAGTCTTGGAAGGTTATACCTTTCTAAGAATTTGTCCATTTCTTCAGGTTGTCCATTTTATTGGCATAGAGTTGCTTGTAGGAGTCTATTAGGATGCTTTCTATTTCTGCGGTGTCGGTTGTAACTTCTCCTTTTTCATTTCTAATTTTATTGATTTGAGTCATTTCCCTCTTTTTCTTGATGAGTCTGGCTAATGGTTTATCAATTTTGTTTATCTTCTGAAAGAACCAGCTTTTAGTTTTATTGATCTTTGTTATTGTTTTCTTTATTTCTATTTCATTTATTTCTACTCTGATCTTCATGATTTCTTTCCTTCTACTAACACTTGGTTTTGTTTGTTCTTCTTTCTCTAGTTTCTTTCAGTGTAAGGTTAGATTGTTTATTTGAGATTTTTCTTGTTTCTTGAGGTAGGCTTGTATTGCTATAAACTTCCTTCTTAGAACTGCTTTTTGCTGCATCCCACAGGTTTTGGATTGTTGTATTTTCATTGTTGTTTGACTCTAGGTATTTTCTGATTTCCTCTTTGATTTCTTCAGTGATCTCTTGGCTATTTAGTAATGTATTGTTTAGCCTCCATGTGTTTGTGTTTTTTACGTTGTTTTTCCCTGTAATTGATTTCTAATCTCATAGCGTTGTGGTCAGAAAAGATGCTTGATAAGATTTCAATTTTCTTAAATTTACTGAGGCTTGATTTGATCTGAGGCAAGATGTGATCTGTCCTGGAGAATGTTCCGTGTGCACTTGAGAAGAAAGTGTAACCTGCTCTTTTTGGATGGAATGTCCTATAAATATCAATTAAATCTATCTCATCTAATGTGTCATTTAAAGCTTGTATTTCCTTCTTAATTTTCTGTTTGGATGATCTGTCCATTGGTGTAAGTGAGGTGTTAAAGTCCCCCATAGTATTGTGTTACTGTCGACTTCCTCTTTTATAGCTGTTAGCAGTTGCCTTATGTATTGAGGTGCTCCTATGTTGGGCGCATACATATGTATAGTTGTTATATCTTCTTGGATTCATCCCTTGATCATTATGTAGTGTCCTTCCTTGTCTCTTGTAACATTCTTTATTTTAAAGTCTATTTTATCTGATATGAGTATTGCTACTCCAGCTTTCTTTTGATTTCCATTTGCATGGGATATCTTTTTCCATCCCCTGCCTTTCAGTCTGTATGTGTCCCTAGGTCTGAAGTGGGTCTCTTGTAGACGGCATATATAAGGGACTTGTTTTTGTATCCGTTCAGCTAGACTGTGTGTTTTGGTTGGAGCATTTAATGCATTCACGTTTAAGGTAATTATTGATATGTATATTCCTATTACCATTTTCTTAATTGTTATGGGTTTTTTTTTTTTGTAGTTCCTTTTCTTCTCTTGTGTTTCCCTCTTAGAGAAGTTCCTTTAGCATCTGTTGTACAGCTGGTTTGGTGGTGCTGAATTCTCTTAGCTTTCGCTTGTCTGTAAAGCTTTTGATTTCTCCATCGAATCTGAATGAGACCCTTGCCCGGTAGAGTAATCTTGGTTGTAGGTTCTTCCCTTTCATCACTTTAAGTATATCATGCCACTCCCTTCTGGCTTGTAGAATTTCTGCTGAGAAATCAGCTGTTAACCTTATGGGAATTCCCTAGTATGTTATTTGTTGTTTTTCCCTTGTTGCTTTCAATAATTTTTCTTTGTGTCTCATTTTTGTCAGTTTGATTACTATGTGTCTTGGCATGTTTCTCCTTGGGTTTGTCCTGCCTGGGACTCTCTGTGCTTCCTGGACTTGGGTGACTATTTCCTTTCCCATGTTAGGGAAATTTTCAACTATAATCTCTTCAAATATTTTCTTGGGTTCTTTCTCTCTCTCTTCTCCTTCTGGGACTCCCATATTGTGAATGTTGTTGTGTTTAATGTTGTTCCAGAGGTCTCTTAGGCTGTCTTAATTTCTCTTAATTCTTTTTTCTTTATTCTGTTCCATGGCAGTGAATTCCACCATCTGTCTTCCAGGTCACTTATCCGTTCTTCTGCCTCAGTTATTCTGCAATTGATTCCTTCTAGTGTATTTTTCATTTCAGTTATTGTATTGTTCGTCTCTGTTTGTTTGTTCTTTAATTCTTCTAGGTGTTTGTTCTTCAATTCTTCTAGGTCTTTGTTAAACATTTCTTGCATCTTCTTGATCTTTGCCTCCATTCTTTCTCTGAGGTCCTCGATCATCTTCACTATCATTATTCTGAATTCTGTTTCTGTAAGGTTGCCTACCTCCACTTCACTTAGTTGTTTTTCTGGCATTTTATCTTGTTCCTTTATCTGGTACATAGCCCTCTGCCTTTTCATCTTGTCTATCTTTCTGTGAATGTGCTTTTTGTACACAGGCTGCAGGACTGTAGTTCTTCTTGCTTCTGCTCTAAATATTCTTGCTATAAGATGTGAAATAGCAAATCTTTCTGCGGTCATTGGACCCCTGACAAGTAGCAGTCTTTGGCTGGGCCATATATATATGAAGGGGAAGGACTATAAGAAATTATAAGAAGCCTGGGACTTCCCTGGTGGTCCAGTGCTTAAGACTCTGTGCTTCCAATGTAGGGGGTGCAGGTTTGATCCCTGGTCCAGGAATTAAGATCTCACATGCTGCATGGCACAGCCAAAAAACAAAAAAAAAGAAATTATAAGAAGCTTATTGCCTCATTTCCCAATCTTCATATTTCTAAAGCATGGTCATCTTATTTTGGGTAACAACTAAATTGGAGGAAATGAAATGTGAAAAAAAATTTTGTTATAAAGACTCCTTTCTGAAAATATGTCTCTAACTATCTCACCTGAGTCTTTGATTAGTCTAAACCTGCTAAAACATCCTATAATTGGGATTTTGGATCTAAGAATTATAGTAAATGTAATTTTTAAAAGTACATACCAGGGCAAAAAAGAGCACCCAATGAAAATTTGAAGGGTTGTTGCAACATTGTTTCTCTTTAAAAATAACTTTGGTCATTGTGAGATAGATTTAATTCAATTTATGCCTAACAGTTTGACATTTGGACTCTATTTCCCAGCATGGTGGTTGATATCGCTTGGGAAAATACATTCTTACTGGTTGACATAATAATACCTTAAATAAAGAGAATAAGGAATTGCATTCAGAAATAATAACTCAAATTCTCTTGCAGAACTTAATGTGTAAAAACAACTATCAGTTTCACAAAAACAACTAAAGCTTAGTTAAATTTACTCATTTACTAGTCAACCTTTGAGCCCTACTCAGCCTCCAGGAAGACTTTGAAAAACCCTACCTTACTTTACCTTCCCTGGAACATACAAACTCATATTTGCTAAGAAAGTAAACAAAATAAATAGAGAAAAAGAGGGCACATTACATTCTCATTAACATAATTCTTTAGGTCTCACCAATTGGAAGGCTCAGTGTTCACAGTTGCTTCACTAGTTCTTTAAATATTTCTCCTCTTTTATATTGATCAGAGCTCATTTCATACAAAGAGTAATAAGTATCATTTGCAAAATGCTTGGCAAATTTACAAATATTTCTATTGATATGATTTCCCCAGAATAAATGTAGAAATATTTTGCAATGAATATGGGCTAGCATGTTGGTCAGAGGTCACATCAGGGATAACTCTCCATATTTCACCCAGCAGGGACTCAGAATTGACTAGAAATAACATTTCTCAAAGAAGTAGCTGATACATGCAGATCAACTACACTTACGATGTGTGTCACAAATATCTGTGGACTTCCAGATTCCTCTAGCATTATCTCCATCCTTAGTAAGCTATGTGTCTCCTCCCTTAAGTGGACAATGTTTTGTTCATCTTTACCTTCATCATATTATGTACAAAGCAAATGCTTGGTTTGTTGAATGGGTGAATAACACCTTTAGTCAGGCTCTCATGGTCTGAAGTAGGTATATGCCAATATGGAGTAGAAGTGGAGCTGGAGAGATAGAGATGGGTATTTGTGGCTGTGCTTGTCTTCACCAGAGTTCACATTAGTTAGAACTGAGGTATTTGGGAGGGAGAGGTCATCATTCAAGGGAAGATGGAGAGATGTGAAGAGCAGCTATGGAAATGCAACATTAAACATGAAATTGGTGTAGAGGACACTGGAAACCCAGTTAGTCAAGACCCTTGGGGAGAAAAGGGATTCTTCAAAAGATCAGTGTTACTGTGGGACTGAATTATAATTAGGCTTTCTGAATAGAACAAAATAATAAAGAAAGAAATTTAAAAATGGGGCACATACAGAACTGATCAAGAAGGGATTATCAAGAGAATATTACCCAACTACTCATTTGCAAATGAGCATATTCTCACCCAACACTGTTTTCAGTTATGACTGAATGGAAGCTCTAATTGAATAGTCCTTTGTAGTGTCCAAAGTCCAAGACAGCAAGTAGTTCTTTGGTATGGGTTCAGAAGTTTTCCCAGAATGAATTGTAAAACACTTATGCTTTCCGTGAACAGAGGCAAGCTGGCCTACCCCGTTTCTGGCAAATTTTGCTAAGCAATACAGACTCCCCACTTAATCCTTTGGTTTAAACAAAATGCAGTTCATACAAATTAGTGAAAAAACAAACAGAGACGCAGGTCAGTCATCCAAAGAAAGATGTAAAAATAAAATAAATAAAACATATTTGAAACACACTTAATGGGTCAGAGATAAAGCCCAGTACAAGATAGGACAAATAAAAACCCATCAATCTGGAAACCTTCTTGGGTTTACAAGAAGCCCCTTCTGATCTCAGACTGTGTTTATCTTCTAGATGGAAAAAAGAGGAAAAATAAATCTCTCCATATCAAAGGCCTGTTTAGTAGAAATAAATTGAAAGTGCTTGGCCAATTAGAACGAACTAAATCTCCCCTAGGCAAACCTACTATCGATATATGTATTTAGCTTCCTGAGATATATATATATATATATTTTTATTTTTTGCGGTACGCGGGCCTCTCACTGTTGTGGCCTCTCCCATTGCGGAGCATAGGCTCTGGACGCACAGGCTCAGCGGCCATGGCTCACGGGCACAGATGCTCCACGGCATGTGGGATCATCCCAGACCGGGGCACGAACCCGTGTCCCCTGCATCGGCAGGCGGACTCTCAACCACTGCACCACCAGGGAAGCCCGCTTCCTGACATATTTAAAGGCAACCTGGGAAAGGCTGGCTAGCCAAAATCAAAAAAGTTGACAATTTAAAAATTTTAGTTACCTTTGAACTCCATCTACCACAGCAATAAAAAGAGATGTTTCTGCTCTATTGCATTTTGTTGAAACCAAATGAATAGACTGGAGAAATAAATAAGCTGGACCCATTATACAGGAATAATATGGCATTGTTGGGAGAGAACATAGAACAAGGGGGCAAGAGCCAGTTTCTTGTCCCAGCTCTGCCACGCTCTACGTGACTCCGGGCAAGTCTTTACACTCTAAACTTCATAGGCTACTTGTAAATAAAAGAATAACAATAGATTATTTTTTTAAGTTTCCCTGAGATCCCCAAATATGTATGATTCTAAAGGGAGAAAGGAAGATTTGTGTATAAATTATTTCAAAAGGGTCTCTAGTAATTGTTTCCCTTACACCTAAAAGGGAAGATCCAGGGAATACGTTGTCAAGATGTCTCCAAAAAACACCTCTTGTCATCAAAAGCCACCAAAAAGCAGGTAGTCAAATAGCCTTTTGTGGGAACACGTAGTAAATAACATAGGCTAATATCTGTTGAGTACTTACTGTCTAAAAGCTTATTTAGTCCTCAATATAATCCTTTGATATAAATATTATTTTATAATTATTTTGAAGAGAAGCAAACTGAGATACAGCCACAGAGTTAGCTCTAAAAGGCAGTCCAGCATTTCACTTCTGGCTGCTCAGACTCCAAAGTTTGTATGTTTAATCATCATACAGTTAGCTAAGTTTTCTATAAATCTTCGACTTGTGCTTCAAGCTATAGAACATACACTATTTGCATATGAGCACTCCTTCAGTATTTCTGCTGCAGCATTGAAATGATTCCTCTTCTTTTGGTTTGTATAAAAATATTTTTCTTAATTTACTGAGACTATGTGAGAAAAATGAATCATTGATAAATTTATGCTAGTCTGTTGAAAATGCTAGGGTAACTCATTGGATTTGAACATTTTCAGCATCCAAACACTGTGTATAAACCGGACTAAGAATCAGATGACTTCCATTAAGCCCTTGCTTCACCAGTTGCTTTGGGACCTTAAGCAAATCATCTCATTTACTCTGAACTTCAGTTTCCCAACTACAAAACAGACCTTGCCTCACTAGTATCACAATGCAAGGAGGTAAATGAAAGAAAGAAGGCCTTTGAAGCTAGAGGAGCCAGGATGGACATTTTCTCAGGAGTCATGTTATTTTTCACCAATTCCTTCAGAATTTGAATCTCAGGTACTTTGTCTGAAAAATGAAGATAACAATAGTAGCAAATTCATAGGGCTAAAAAAGTATAGATTAAATTAGGGACCTTTCCTCACATAAAATACTTCAACACACAACAATGGGGGAAAAATCAACAGAAGTGTTTCTGAACGTGGCAGGAACATTCTGTCCTGGACATGACATATTTCCTACACACGATCCCTTGGGAGTGTGTGTTGTCTTGTTTGTTCATTCATTTGTTTCCCCCAATGGAGGTGGATGTGTGCCTAGACATTCATTTTCCTTCTCTTGACTTTCCTTTCTCTTCTCTTCTTTTGTGGTCCCCCAAATGCATCACTGTAAAAGCACTGCTGGTAAGGTGTCCTTCTTATTGCACACAAGGACTAACACCTCCCTGACATGATTAAAAATAGCATATGGAGACCCCAACAACTGATTAGTCACAGACAGAAAGATTAAGAAGATTACACAGGTTTTAATCGAAAGATTTTTAAAAGATGTTTTACAAATCCACGTTTTATTAAAATCTCTAACTCTATGTGTATCTTACATAACTTGTGGAACCAAAAAAACCCCTCTCCAATACATTAAATGGATTGAACAAATACATACATTGCTATTATATGTACCTCATTCTCTTTTACCCTCATGCTATCTATAAAAAGCCCAGAAATGAATGGCAATTTAAACTATAAAGCTATATTTAACACATTGAAAATGACTAGATTAGTGTGTACAATATTCCCCTTTAGCCTCCTCTGAATTACTCTATTCCTTGCTCTATATAAATATTTATTTGTTACATTCTCTTTGTTTCATCAGGTGAGAAAAGACTGTGAAAATGAAAGGCCTTTAAATGGACAAGGTAACATGGAAATTACAGTAGACATCTCAGGCCTGTCACTCAACTATTACTAGTATAAGCATGTAATTTATTGTCTGAATGAGGACACTTTTGGAACTGAAAGGAGGAACTATCAATAATTACTCCAGGAAAATAGGTCAAACTGGGTCTCTCTTGGATGAATCAAAATGTAGGGCTGACTTGTCACCCAAGTTGTGTTGGTTCGACCTCCTAATACTTTCTAACTATCCACAATATATCCAAAATATATCCCAGGACTTCCCCAGTGGTCCAGTGGTTAAGACTCTGCACTTCCACTGCAGGGGGCACAGGTTTGATCCCTGGTCAGGGAAGTTCTGCATGCTGCACGGTGCAGCAAAAAACAAACAAACAAAAAATATATATATATATACACACACATATATATATACTACACATAATATATTTATATAAATAATATATATCTTTTACATATATAATATATATAAATAATATTTTTTACATATATATTTTTTACATATATATTATATATATTTTTTACATATATATATACCCCGCATCCCACCCCCTCTCACAATCTCTACTGATCCACCATCATGCCCCTTTTTCTCCCTGGATGGCTGCAATGGTGTCCTGGTAGTCTCTGCATACACCTCTGTCCTTCCCCAGCCCCACTTCCCCAGCCAATTCTCCACATGGAGACCACATAAAGTAAAATGTTAAGGCAGTGGTTCTCAACTGGGAGAAATTTTACCAGTCTTGGGACATTCAGCAATCTCTGGAGATAATTTTGATTTTCACAACTTGGGGGCTGCTATTGATAGCCAGTGGGTAGAGACCAGGGATGCTGTAAAGATCCTATAATTCCACATGCCAACCCCGCTCCACAACTAAGAATTATCTATCTAGCCCCAAATGCAGATAGTGTCACAGTTGAAAGACTTTATTTTAAAGTATAAATCAGATCACAGTATGCCTCTGGTTAAAGCTCTCCAATATACACAAACTAAAACCCAATCACCTTACCACTTATCCCTTCATATCCTCTAAACTCTATACTCTATCTCTCTGACTCCTAATTCCCTTCAATCTCCCCCTCCCTTTCAGGTCAGGTCTTCTTTTCTCAAGTCTGGCTAGATCCCAACCAGGGCCTCTGCCTGAAACGCTCTTCTTCTAGGTTTCTGTCTGGCTGACTTCATGTCGTCCTTCAGGTCTCAGTTCATACGCCACCTTCCCAGACAGTCCTTTTTCTGATTTCCTTTAGCTGGAGAACGATGGTCTCCGCACAGTGCCCTCGCACAGTGCCCTCTCACTTTGTCATACCCTATTCTCCTCATCCCTCTACTTATATTCTCTCCGTGGCACTTTTCTGACTGAAATTTCATTTATTTATCTATTTCTCCATTAAAAAAATCAATTTCTCTTCATTATAATGTAGGCTCTGCTTTTTCCTTTGCTGAATTCCCAGTGCTTCGAACAGAACAGGGCCTGGCGAACAGCAGGCAAGCAATAGACTTCTGTCACTGGAGAAACATCTCTGGTGAATCACTGATATAGTAAAAAAAAAAAAAAAAAAAAGAGAGACACTCTGGAAATCAGAGCCAAGTTCAACTGGGAATGTGGAATTCCAAGTGTAGTTTTAATGTTAAATATTGTAATAACAATATTAAAATTAGTGACAGCAACTATCATTTACCAATTGTTTATAATAGGCTGGACACCACGCTAAACCCTTTATATTAATTTTCTGTTAGTCCTTATGACTCCCCATCTCACCATCAATATTCCATCCTCATTCAGTGTTGCCATCCCTTGCCATGGCTCGCTCAATGTCATCTCTAGACCTTTGCATGCTGTGCTCTCTCCTCAACCACTATCTCGCATTTCTATGCAGCGATCATATGTGACTACCTGTGACAAATTAGATTTGGGGTCTGTATTCTCATAGCACTTGCCTTTATCTCCTTTATAGATAAGAACACTTTGAGGTCAGGATATCCCCACTGCCTGCCCCATTTTTATTTATTTATCTATTTATTTATTTTTAACATCTTTATTGGAGTATAATTGCTTTAAAATGGACTATGGAGGTTCCTTAAAAAGCTAAAAATAGAACTATCATACGACCCTGCAATCCCACTACTGGGCATATATCCTGAGAAAACCTAATTCAGAAAGAGTCCTGTACCACAATGTTCATTGAAGCTCTATTTGCAATAGGCAGGACATGGAAGCAACCTAAGTGTCCACTGACAGATGAATGGATAAAGAAGATGTGGCACAGATATACAATGGAATAATACTCAGCCATAAAATGAAATGAAATTGAGTTATTTGTAGTGAGGTGTATGGACCTAGAGTCTGTCATACAGGGTGAAGTAAGTCAGAAAGAGAAAAACAAATACCGTATGCTAACACATATATATGGAATCTAAAAAAAAAAAAAAAAATCGTTCTGAAGAACCTAGGGGCAGGACAGGAATAAAGACGCAGACGTACAGAATGGACTTGAGGACGTGGGGAGGGGGAAGGGTAAGCTGGGATAAAGTAAGAGAGTGGCATGGACATATATACACTACCAAATGTTAAATAGATAGCTAGTGGAAAGCAGCCACATAGCACGGGGAGATCAGCTTGGTGATTTATGTCCACCTAGAGGGGTGGGATGGGGAGGGTGGGAGGGAGACACAAGAGGGAGGGGATATGGGGATATATGTATATGTATAGCTGATTCAATTTGCTATATAGCACAAACTAACACACCATTGTAAAGCAATTATACTCCAATAAAGATGCTAAAAAAAAAGATTTACAGGTAGCAAATATTTGGCAAGTAGACAAATATATTTATTGTTGAATTCTACAGAAGGTACTCAAACTAGAGACTGTGGGCACATGAAACACTTTTCTACGTTCAGCAATGTCCCCTCTCCTTAGCCAATTTTGAAAATGACTCATTCTTTCACTTCTGGGGAATTCTCACTGTTATTCTAATAGCAAAAACAGGTAGGTCTGCTCTTTTTCTACAAGAAAATTACAGTTCCTTGATAGGTTAAGCTCCTTGGCTTTCAACCTCCTTGTTTATCCACTCAGGAACTGGTTTACTGCCTCATAAAATAGCACACCCATGTGATTAGCACTTAATTATGCCCAAGTCAGTAGCTGGGCTATAGGCTTAGGCTGAGTTAACTCACTCAAAATAAGTCTGGAGTTCTGTTTGTTTCACTCGGATTGCAAAGTGACAACATTTTGCATACCATCTACTACAGATTTTACTTACTCTGAAAGAATATAAAACTTTCATCTATTTCTCTTTTAATGTCAAAGTAAAAATAAATTACTTGGAATCTGATATCAAATCCTTCCATGTTAAAAAAAAGGATTTAAAAAAATTGGCTAGATACACTTAGATACACATTTAAATGTAATATTGTCCTATTTTACTAACTGGAAAATCACTGTTAAAAATTTATGAAAATTTCTCACTGACTATGATATAAATTGTAACGAACTTTTGGGGTTCATCTGTTTTAGTTTTGACTGTTTCCAAGACAAAATGAACATTTAAGATGAAATATGAAGGGAATTCCCTTTGTCAGGTGCTGTAGGCAACCTTGTATTCAGACTTTTGTGTAGTTTCCTTCTAAATCATACCAGGGTTGGGCTGTGTGACCGAAAGGGAACAGCAGCAATGATGTCATGTCACTTCTAAGACTAGGTCATAAGGGGCTCTGTGGTTTTCTCTGGCTTTCCAGTTTTGCTCTCTTTCTTGTATCAGTGGCTTTGGGGAAACCAACTGCCCTGTGTTGAAAAGACCCTCAAGGAACTGAGGCCTCCAGCCAACAGCCACGTGAGTGATCCTCTAAGCAGACCCTTTGGGTTTAGTCAAGTCCTTCAGTGACTGCAGCCCAGGCCAACACCCAGATTGCAGTCTCATGAGAACCATCCAGCTAAGCTGCTTCTGAATTCCTAACCCACAAAAACAGTGAGCTAATAAGTGTTTGTTGTTTTCAGCCACTACATTTTTGGGTAATTTGTTATGCAGCAGCAGATAACTGGAGAATGCAGGGAATGAAGACATTTCACTTATCATTTATATATTCTTCAGCTTTATTAAAGCCAAGACAAAGAGAGATGGAACCTGCAGTGGATGGACTACATATAATATTAAGACAATATTATTATTTTCAAGGAAATTTCAAAATATATAGTTTTTGAATTGTGTTGGTTTATGTAATTACTTGGGGCATTGAAGGAGCATCTGATTACTAAAATTTAACAGGGATATAGAAAAAGAGGGGAGGATTCAGGCAAAAGAAATAAAAACAACTGGAGAAATTAGTCCCAGTGGAAAACGCATGCATTATAATAATGGCAGTTAGAGCAGTAGTTTTGAAAAATTTTGTGTTTTGTGTTGAGAAAGTCTTTTTTCAATTGAAAGCTTTTATGGAACGCTGAGACAGACAATATTTCCCTTTAGGAGCTTCAGAATAAACAGAAGAGAAACTGGAAAAGAATGAGGAAAAGGGAATTGAATGGGCCTCGCACTTGAAAATCCATCATACAATGTTGACCAGAAAAGGTGACAGAAAATATCCTTACCTCCTTCTTAATATCAGGGAGAAGCTTTCAATATTTTACCATTCAGTATGCTGTTCGCTATTCAATTTTTGGTAGATACACTTTATCATGTTAAGGACATTTCTTTCGGTTTGCTAAGAATATTTTTCATAAATGGGTGTGGAATTCTAGTACTGTTCTCAGACACGGACAGATAGGACCCTAGCTCTTGCTCCATGCTCTGTAAGGCTTCACTCTGCTCTTCACCTGTGTCCTTTCCTGTGGCTGATTATATCGGTCATCTTCCAACTTAATAACATTTCACCCCTCTAGATCCCCTCTACATTTGCTTTTTGACATTAAAATATGAGTATTATAAATGTATAAAGAGACAATGTGAGCATTGTAAATTATATACTGGTACAAAGTAATATAATTTTTTTAAAATTGTTAGTGTCAAGGTAAAAAAAAACAAAAGAACTCCAAATGCCAAGAATAAGAGTTAAAATAAATGAAATAAAAAATAAGTATCATATAAAGTAAAAATTAAATAAAAATGCGACGTCTTATATACACTACCAAATGTAAAATAGATAGCTAGCGGGAAGCAGCCGCATAGCACAGGGAGATCAGCTCTGTGATTTGTGACCACCCAGAGGGGTGGGATAGTGAGGATGGGAGGGAGATGTAAGAGGGAGGAGATATATTTATGTGTATAGCTGCTTCACTTTGTTATAAAGCAGAAACTAACGCACCATTGTAAAGCAATTATATTCCAATAAAGATGTTTAAAAAAAAAAAGTGATCTCTTCATTTTCCTATCTGTAAACCAACAGACACATTTTTTTTTATCCATGTAAACATTTAAAAGTCAGGATATTTCACTTACAATGTGCATTTCAGAGTTTTCTTAAGATATTTGATAACACAGGGCAAACAGTCCCAAATAAAAGCAATTGACTGGAACCAGAAGCTAGTCTATGGAAAATAATTAAAAACAGCTTATATATATTAAAAAAAACTTGCTATTAGAAGTTTTTCCAAAATTTAACGTATGTCCTAAAAGGTATTTGACATTAGCAATATAAAGTAATGGAGTTGAAACAAAATCTTCTAAACTATCAATAATAGAAAACAATCTGTCATGCTAGAGGAAAGACTCAAATATATTCACTACAGAAGACATAAAATCATTGTCAAATAAAGAGGCAATCAAAAGTATGCAGCCAAAATTCTAAAAATAATTATTATAGATATATGTCAAGAAGTTAATTAAAATATTTTGTTGTCTTTCTGTATTTTATGATGTTTGAGATACCTGTCAGATTTTCATAATTTATAAATTATTGTGATTCCTTTTCTCATTCTAAATAAATATTCATGTTTTAACCATTTTATTTTTGTAATATTGTATTCTTTTTCTTAAAGTGTTCCACAAAACTTGGATCCGTCCCTACCAGTTATCAGTTGAGAAAGAAAACAGGAAAAAGGATAGTCACATGCTAGATAATTCAGAAGAATACAACTAGTACAGCAAGACATTAAGGAATGCCTTGGGAAAATTAATGAGGCCACAGACATTCTAATTCTCATTATGATCATTCCACAAAAGTCACAAATGAAGTGAAAATTGCTCTCATGCAATTCTGTTAAGAAAAAATAATGACAAAATTCAATATTTATCCTGAAATGTGGAATCTGTTTTCAACAGATGCCATTTAGGGGCCATTTTTCAGGTATCTATTATGTTTCAAAACTACGGAGACGAAAATTCCAAGGCGGGTTATGCTATGAGACCATCATAAGTAGTTAAATAGATAGTAGTAAAATAGAATTACTTCCAGAGAATTCAGAAACCAATTTTCCTGCCTTCCTCCATATCAAATAAAAGATGAGAAGGGAAAAAAAATGAGGTTGAGAATGGAGAGATGAGAGAAAAGGAAAATAACAAGGAAAGAATGGTATGGGGGAAGAACAAAGGAGAGAAATGGGGTTGGTGAAAGAAAATAAACATCCCATGCCCAATTATGTATACACACTGATTTCCACTTAGAATTTTCCAGACTGAGTAAACTGAATCTTAGTTAAGCGCATTGTTCTGTGTAGCAGAGCTGGGATTCAAAGTCGGGCATATATGCCTGAAAGGCTTCTATTGTTCTAGATCATCATAGTGTACTTTGCTAGTCTCAGTGCCCAGCAGAATCAATTGTATGTGGAAGATGACCTCTCCCAAGGCTGCATTTCAAAAGTTTTCCTTTGGAAGGAATTTCGGGTAAATAAGACATCACTTATGAAACAAGATATGGATAAGCAAATCCATAATCACTCCAAGCAATTCCATGAACCAGATTTTGGAGGAAGACAAACATGATTGTTGATTATAGGGCAGATTCCGGACACACTGAAGGGAGAATGGCTATAACTGTTTGGTATGCAGCCATTTTTTTTTTCATATAAGAAGTAAGGATCATGAAAATGTTTTCTCTTCTGTAGTATAATGATTAACAGAAGGGTGCATAGGAGTCGGGCAATCAGGGATCCATTCCTGCCTTCCTACTTATTAGCTGTTTAACTTGGGTAAATTCTTAACCTCTGCAAGTCTGAGTCTTCTTATCTCTAAAATGTGAATAATAATATCTGTAGGGGTTTTGTGATGAATAAGTAAAAGCCAGGGTCAAGTACTAACTCATACCTGACAGACAATAGCCACCACTGACCACTCCAAAACGTCAATTAATATAATTATAATAAGAAACAAAACTAACTCACAGAATATACAATTAGTTTCAGAGCAAACACGGGTCTGATTTTACTCCAGAAATAACTTTGAAACGGAGATCATTGGCAAGGAAGCCATGAAACGCGGCACAAAATTTTCAGACGATTTCTCCAACTGCATTTATTATGGATTCCGAGAACCTTTCAAATCAGGGAAGAATGACAGAAGCAAAGACCTCCTTGAAAAGCTGTAGCTACTAGAAAGGACCTGGGGAAGAATGCAGTTGTTTGCAATCCAGCATCACACTGGGCATTCAGACAAAGGCCTCTGTTCTTCAAAATAAAAAGATACAAACTGCATCCCAGCTGCCCCTTAGCTAGAGCAAATATCAGTTTGTTTTTGATCAGTGCCCAGCATGGTGTCTTACTCATCACTACACCCATAGCACTTTGCTTCTAAGAAAATGGTGCTGTTGTGGGTTTGGCAGTGAGAGCTTCACTTCAGTTCAGCTAAGCTTATTTCTTTTGTTCGAAGGAGAGAAGCTGTTTACAAATAAACTGTGTATAATTAGTTACCGGTTCTAAAACTGTTTTATTTTTATTTCCTCTCTTCTTGTGAAGCCATCTGGGAAAGCTGATTACTCCTAAGTCATTATAAGCTAATATGCAGTCTAGGTAGGCTGGGTTTTGAACCTCTCTGTTAATGCTGGTTAAATACTTAAAAGTAATTAGAGCATTTTAATAGGAGTCATTTATTATATAATGCTTCTTAAGAAAGAACCTTATAGTTCATGCTGATGTATGCTACCAATTACATATTTATAAATCTTAGTTTATGTGCTCAAGTTCTGTTATGCAGGTGTGTAAGAAGAAAGTAATTCTCAAGCGGAAGAAAATTACATCAATGCATCTACAATTGTCACCAAAAAAAGGAAAGTTAGAAGCTCCTTTAAGGCTCAAGACAAGCCTTAAGACATCGAATACTGAAATGCTTTTCACTTATCTCTATCATTTCCACGTGCAAACACATGAATTCTTGCATTACTGATTGGTCAAATATAATGTAATTCAGACAGCAAATGTAGCTGTGCAAAGTTTTCATACCTATCTTAAATTTTAAGCCAAAGAATCTACCACCTCTCTGAATCTCAGATGGGCTAACCATGGTTTCCAATTCAAGAGCTTCTAAGTATTCATCTAGTTCTAAAGAGACAGCTGATTCCAAAATGAATGTCAAGTTCTCTTTTATGTTCCTTTGAGATAAATAAGAAATGAATGTCTATTTAAAAAGAAATTTTGTGAGAAGTATGCAGCCTTCTTTCTCTCCTGCAGGAGCAAATCCATGCTTGCTTAATTTTTTGTCTTTATTTTCAGCACCGCAGTGTTTAGGTTCATTATATGAAATACAGATAAAATCTCAAGTTTCTCTTGGGAGCTTTGGTACATTCTAGAGATCCAAATGAGAACTAAAAGGGATTAAGATTTCTTACTGATTCTAGTAAACACTTACATACATGCATTAAAAAGAATATAAAAAGGACTAAAAAAAAATGTAACCGGCTTTCTGTTAGCACATTAGAAATGGGACTTATACCTCGCCAGATCTGGGTTCATCCTCCTGAATTTGCATACAATTCTGTGCATAGGTGTCTTAAAACCTTATTAATGCATCTAATTAAAGCAATGACAGAGAACTTCCACCACATCTAATGAAAGGAAACAAAGATTAAATTTAAGTTAATCAGCTTTGAAATGTAAACAAGCACATTCAATCATTAAATGATTCCATTTATTTTTAACAGGTTCTTAGACGCGAGTCTAATAAACAGCCCACCATTTTCCCTTGATTTGCCCCGAATGTTTATTAACATCATTAATCCATTAGTCAAAATCCAAAGGGACATTTCATGCCTGGGATGAACTGATTCCAACTTTTTGATGAATGGAAGCAAGTAGGTAGCCAAGATTTTTCACACAATAAATTCTAAAATAGTTTACGGAAGTGTCAAAAGTAGAGACTTTTAAAAAATTAAAACAAAAAAGAAACTGGCACGAATAATGAAGGTTGTCGCAGGTTTGCTGTCCTAAGATGTTAGTTCACTGCTTTGAGAAGACAGTGTAACTGGTGTTCCTGGTAAATATGTCAGCAGTGGGTTTTAGAATCTGTTTCCAGCAAGCAGACAGTCCAGAGCAGAGGGAAATGTTTTTACATTTTGCAGAGTTTGGAGATGAAAGAACCAATTTCAGGGTTGATGAGGGAAGACGTCACTCAGCAGGCGTGGAGCAGTCATGATGTAATAACATTCCTCCATACGGTTTCACCAGTAGCAAGAGTCAGAAGCCCAGAACAATTTTGTTTTTTTTTAAATTTTTATTGGAGTTTAGTTGTTTTACAAAGTTGTATTAGTTTCAGGTGTACAGCAAAGTGAATCAGTTATACACATACATATATATCCACTCTTTTTTAGACTCTTTTCCCATATAGGCCATTACAGAGTATTGAGTAGAGTTCCCTGTGCTATACAGTAGGTTCTAATTAGTTATCTGTTTTATTGAATATATATAGTAGTGTGTATATATCAATCCCAGTCTTCCAATTTATCCCTGTCCCCCCAATCCCCTGGTAACCATAAGTATGTTTTCTACATCTGTAACTCTATATCTCTTTTGTAGATAAGTTCATTTGTACCCTTTTTTTTAGATTCCACATATAAGCTAAATCATATGAAATTTACATATATATATAATGAAGTTGTGTGTGCTTTTTTAAATTTCTTTTTTAAATTTTTTATTGAAGTCTAGTTGGTTTATAATATTGTTACTTTCACGTGTGCAGCAAAGTGATTCCCTTATATATTTTTTCAGGTTATTTTCCATTATGGGTTATTATAAGACATTGAATATAGTTCCCTGTGCTGTACAGTAAATCCTTGTTGCCTATCTATTTTATGTATAGTAGTTTGTATCTGTTAATCCCATACGCTTAATTTATTTCTCCCTGCCTCCTTTTTCCCTTTGGTAACCATAAATTTGTTTTCTATGTCTGTGAGTCTGTTTCTGTTTTATATATAGATACATTTGTATTTTTTTTTTAGATTCCGCATATCAGTGATAACATATAATATTTGTCTTTCTCTGCCTGAATTACTTAGCATGATCTTCTCTAGATCCATCCACGTTGCTGCAAATGGCAATATTTCATTCTCTTCTATGGCTGAGTAATACTCCATTGTGTATGTGCCACGTCTTCTTAAACCACTCATCTGTTGACGGCACTTGGGTTGTTTCCATGTCTTGGCTTTTGTAAATAGTGCTGCTATGAACATTGGGGTGCTTGTATCTTTTAAAATTGGAGTTTTCACTTTTCCAGACATATGCCTAGGAGTGAGATCGCTAGATCATATGGTAGATCTACTTTTAGTTTTTTAAGGAACCTCCCATACTGTTCTCCATAGTGGCTGTACCAATTTACATTCCCACCAACAGTGCAGGAGGGTTCCCTTTTCTCCGCACCCTCTCCAGTATTTATTGTTCATAGACTTTTTGATGATGGCCATTCTGACTGGTATGAGGTGATATCTCACTGTAGTTTTGATTCGCGTTTCCCTAATAATTAGCGATGTTGAACATCTTTTCATGTGCCCCTTGGCCATCTGGATATCTTCTTAGGTCTAAGAAGACCTCCACCAAACTGTCTGTTTAGGTCTTCTGCCCATTTTTTGATTGGGTTGTTTGTTTTTTTGATATTGCATTGTATGAGCTGTTTGTATGTTTTGGAGATTAACCCTTTGTCAGTAACATCGTTTAAAAATATTTTCTCCCATTCCACAGGTTGTCTTTTGGTTTTGTTGATGGTTTCCTTTGCTGTGAAAAAGCTTTTAAGTTTGATTAGGTCCCATTTGTTTATTTTTGCTTTTATTTCTTTGCCTTGGGAAACTGGTCTGAGAAAATATTGCTACAGTTTATGTCCGAGAATGTTTTGCCTATGTTCTCTTCTAAGAGTTTTATGGTGTCATGTCTTATACTTAGGTCTTTAAACCATTTTGAGTTTATTTTTGTGTATGGTATGAGGGAGTGTTCTAACTTCATTGATTTACATGTAGCTGTCCAGCTTTCCCAATACCACTTGCTGAAGAGACTATCTTTTCTCCATTGTATATTCTTGCCTCCTTTGTTGTAGATTAATTGACCATAGGTGCGTGGGTTTAGTTCTGGGCTCTCTATTCTGTTCCATGGATCTATGTGTCTGTTTTTGTGCCACTACCATGGTGTTTTGATTACTGTAGCTTTGTGGTATTGTCTGAAGTCTGGATGGGTTATCCCTCCAGCTTTGTCCAGAACAATTTTGACAAGAGGAAAATCTGGTTGATTCTCTGTACTCTTCCTCAAATAATGAATGGTTTGTTTTGTTGGTTTGCTTTGTTTTGTGGTTAGAATGGGTTCTAACTTCTAACTGAACAGAAGTTATAGCATTATCCTGTGTGAGGTAGATTTACTGTGAGCTACCTCAGAATCCTCACCGTTTTTCTTGCCATGACACGTGATGGAAGAGGGAGGCGTTCACTGCTCAAACTCAGGGCTACTCATTATTTTTGGCATGCTAGCTCGCATTTCCCTCTGACGCAATAAAACACATTTGCAAGCAAATGATCGAGAATTATCGAGGCCATCAAGGATCCCTTCTAATTTATAAGAAAAGTGACCGTTCCTAAATTCAGGAATGTTGCCTATATCATTCATTTGTTTGTTCAACGAATATTTTTTATTGTTATGAGAACAATTTAACATGAGATCTACCCTCCTAACAAATTTTTCAGTGTACATACAGTATTGTTAACGATAGGCAAGATGATGTACAAGGAATGGAACAAATTCATCTTGTATAACTGAAACTTTGTAGCCTTTGAATAGCATCTCCCCATTTCCCCCTCCACCCACCCCCCATCTCTGGCAACGACCATTCTATTCTCTGCTTCTATGAGTTTGACTATTTTAGATCACTCATATAAGTAGAATCATGCAATATCTGTTCTTCTGTAATTGGCTTATTTCACCTTTGGCAGGATTTCCTTCTATACGAAGTCTGAATAATATTCCGCTATATGGATATGCCACATTTTCTTTATGCCTTCACTCATTGACAGATATTCAGGTCATTTTCAAATACTGGCTAATGTGAATAGTGCTGCAGTGAACATTGGAATGCAGATATCTCTGCAAGATTCTGATTTCAGGTCTTTTGGATAAATACCTAGGAGAGTTCCATTACGTGGCAGGCCCAGTTCTAGAGGGTGGGGATAAATTAATTATCAAGGAACAAATGACATGCAAAAGGATTAATAATGAGCTCATTCTACCAATTTGTTCCAATATTGTGGTTGTTCAAACATCCATTCTCCATACAACAACCAGAGTAATTTTTTTTGGAAACACAAGTGCAATCATGTCACTCTCTTACTTCAAACACTTCAGTAAAATCCCAGATCCTTACAGTAGCTCTGAAGCCCTGCGGAGCCTGGCTTCTGCCACTTCTCCAGCCCCTTCCTGCATCCCGCTCATCCCCTTATTATTTCTATCGCTGCACTTCTGCCACCTTGGCATCCTTTCAGCTCCCTGAATGCATCAATCTTTCCCAAGTCTGTTCTTTGAGAAAAAAAAAAAAACCTCTCTTTTATTTTTAGTAAACCTGTCCAAATATTTTGTCCTTCAAATCTCAGCTTAAATATAACTCCCACAGGGAAATCTTTTCTGAGTCTCAGATTAGGCTGGATGCCTCCATTACTCATTCTTGCAATGACCTCTATTTTTATATAATACCACTTACCTCAATTTTAACCAAAATATATTTGTTTAAGGCCCATCTCCCCTAAAGGACCATACTTAGGGAGCATAAGCATAGAGACGATATCTTCCTTATTCCCTACTACTGTGGGCAGCACAGTATCTGGTACATAATAGGACCTCAGTAAATAGAGGTTGAATTATTGCAAGACTGAAATGTGCGGCATCCCAATGGTTTCCAGCCCTCTTTAGTCATAGGCCCTCTTGCGTTAAGTGATTGTTGGGGAAATGGGTTAATTCATCCACCAACATTTAACAGTTTTTAAGACACTGTGAAAAACATAGTTTTAAAATCAATGCCATTGGGGCTTCCCTGGTGGCACAGTGGTTGAGAGTCCGCCTGCCGATGCAGGGGACATGGGTTCGTGCCCCGGTCCGGGAAGATCCCACATGCTGCGGAGCGGCTGGGCCCCTGAGCCATGGCCGCTGAGCCTGCGTGTCTGGAGCCTGTGCTCCACAACGGGAGAGGCCACAAGAGTGAGAGGCCCACGTACCGCAAAAAATAAATAAATAAAATCAATGCCATTAAAAATCATTGCATACAATGGAATACTATTCATTAATTAAAAAGATAATAATGATAGATGCTGCATCATGGCTGAATCTCAAAAACATTACTAAGCGACAGAAGCCAGACACAAGAGACCACACACTGTATGATTCCATTTATATAGCATGTCCAGAAAAAAGCAAGTTTCTGGATACAGAAAGTGGGTTCATGGCTGCCTGGGGGTGGGAAAGGGGATCAGCTGTGAATGGTCTTGAGGGATCTTCCTGAGGGTATGCAAATGTTCTAAAACTGATTTTTGGTGATGGTGGTACCACTCAGTAAAGATACTAAAGATTACACACTTGAAATGGGTGGTGTTTATGATATGAAAAATATACCTCAATAAAACAGTTTACAAAATTCTTATTATAAACTGTAGCTGACTTTCAACTGATTTTCTCGACACAATTATTATCTTTTGTTTCACTTCTTCCAATTTGGCTTTTAAGAACACATTAGGCTTGTACTGTTTCCTAATAGTTCATGGGAGTTCATCTTGTCTAGAGATGGCTTACCTCTAGCAATCATATTTCTCTAAAAGCTCTATAAAGGCACCTAACAGGTAATTAGATACTGATTGGCTAGCTGATCCCCAGTCATAACATATCAGCCTTCTCTGAGACAGACCCTCTAAAATCTCTTTAGGGTATGAAAACATTACGGAAAAGATGAGGCTTGGAACAGGAAAACACTGCCTCTGTGGGTAAAATGGAAGAAACGTTGAAGAAACAAATGGAAAACATCACACTTTCAGGCAATTACAGACTCTTGGCTGAAATTCAGCTTCAGGCTTATCTCGTGGGGAGGAATTTTTAAACACTTCAAAGTCCTACCCAGCGTTACAACTGTCACCTTAATCTACCCCAAAAACATCCATTTCAGAAAGTTACAGTTTCAGAGTATACTGCTGAATAATTCTGTAATTGGAGTAAAATATAACTGTGAATGCCTACAGGGATTTTTTTCTTTTGATATTGCATGTAAACTAAAGTCAAGGACAAATGACTGAAGAATGAGAATCTCTTCAAACCACAATGCAAAGCGTAATGGTTCATTCCTGAACAAGGATGAAGTAACCCTCCAATTAAAAATATCAGATTATTTACTACATCACGTTACACCTATCATCTGTGTCAATTATGAACATTAAGAAGACTTGCAGAAAGAGGGACCAGTATTAGTAGGAGAGATTATAATCCAGAGATTTAAGAAGTAGAGGCACTCACAAGGCATAAAACAGATCTAAGATATCATTCTATTTTTAGGGTTAGAGGGGATGTCTATCTGATATTTTCACTGACAGTTTCTTGAGCTCAAAAATATGTCCAGGAGAAAAGAAAAATAGATCATTAAATTTTCAATAGTAAAGTATTATTGGTAGTATAATACCCATTTTAAATAGCAAAACTTTCACCTGTATAAACTGACAGAGCAAAAAATACATACTTGGTGTATTATTTTGATTTCTCTTGCTGATATTCTCTCTATTATTGTTTCCATTTACATGATATGACAATGATTTTTACTTTTTTCCCCAGTATTTTCCCACTTTATGTTGGAATAAATGTAAATGAATGTAAATTACCACGCTGCTGCATCTTCTCTCGCATGGCTAAGGACACATGGGCAACGATAGTTCTAGGTAGAGCCTTATTTGAGTTAGTCCCGTGAAATGTTCTGATTAGGATTTGAAACACAGAAACCAAATTTTGCATTTTAATTATTCACCCATTAAATATCAGAAAAATATTTTATCTGATATTTAAAGTAGAGATAGAAATCTATCATATAAAAAATCTTGTTATATTTCTTCAAGAATTTGCAGGGACAAATTAGGTACTGGTCTTTGTTTTCCAAACATGGTCAAGTTTCCCCATAAATGATTATTGAATGGAACACCTAAAATAACCACAGCCTTTTCTAACTCATGATGAAACTAGAAAATAAAGTCTCCTCTTGCTTTACAATAACAAAATGAATTATTTTTTTTTTGTTCTATATGGCATTTTAGGTGTTTCATAATGGAGAATTTTCATATTGGCAGAAAAGGGGGTGCCTCGTTTTTCGTTACTTTTCTCTGGTTTTCACGTGCAGAAAGTGGTGAGGGAGATGGTCTGGTTTGGAATTATTTTTCTATTTGAGAAGTACCATTTGGTGTTTCACTTAAGGAAACCGGTTCACCATCAAATCTATCAATTTTGCATGGTATTGAACCTTTCTGGACTTAATTTCTTACTTATAGAATAAGAAGATAAATAATATGATCTTTAAGGTCTTTTCCAGTTTAAAAAAAGTAGTGATGCCTGCAAATGGATGCTCATAGCCATGTCGAGTATGAGCCCTGCACATCACACCTGATAAAGATAGCTGGAGGCCGTGCGGGAGGGAGCCAGCAATATTATAGCTAGTGAACAATCAAAGTATAAAGCACCTTGGCTAGTGCAGATTCAACCAAAAAGTATGATGACATTTATGGAATTGTATACAAGGTTCTCTTTGTTGTTGTTCATTTTTCATCATGTTTTAAAATTTGTGATTTGCCATGTATGTTGGCGTTTATGTGCATGAATGTGTGGTATAATTGGAGGATACGTATATAGAAATACTACTAAAATATTTAAGTTTGCTATAGGAGACAGACACACATAGAAGAGATTTTGTGTGAGGCCCACTGGCGTCTGCTTTTCTGTGTGTGTGTGTGTGTGTGCGTGTGTGTGTGTGCGTGTGTGTGTGATGAACACAAGGTTTTTGCCTGTCTGATGTCTATCCCTGCCTTGTTCTAGCAGCATCTCCTCCCCCAGTTTTGTCACTGACACAACCTCTCATTTTTGAGCCATGTGAATTGATGGGTTTGACCTCCCCCTAGATTCCAGAGGTGGACGAATGACTCAAGACATGTCAGCAGAGCAGTTGATCTCTGTGGTCATACTGACTCGTAAGGAAATGGGCTTATTATGAGCCAGGCCAATGTGACTTGATTCTAGGGCTTTATTGGTGCTCTTAGGAAGGCAGAGCTTTCTCATTCTACTGGCATGTGTGAGAGGGTAGTCAGGAGGAGGGATCTACAGCTACCAGGTGTTGTCTCGTCTCGAGAAAGAGGACGTCAACCAAGTGAACAGCAGAGGCAGGAGAGGGAGAGAGAGAGAGATGGAGATAATATTTGAGCCTCCTGACTCAAGCATTCTTGAAGTGTCCACCAGACTCTTCAACTAGTCAGTTCTGGGAGCCAGTACATTCCTCTTCCTTTTGCAGCCAGTTTACATTGGACTTGGAGACCCATGGTACAAACTGAGCATGTTTACCAGAGGTCATCTCTGCTTACTACTTCACTTCCCTTTGTGCACACCTTTCAGATTTAACTCAGGCATTATGCTGTCTGAGAACACTCTCTAGAGTCTATTTACCTTGAGTTGGATGAACATCCTCGGCACCGTGTGGCACTAACCACATCCTATTGTTATTATGTGTTAACATCTGTATTGCCTCTACTATGTTTTGAGCTCTGTGTGGTCAGGAACCTTGTTTCTCTTCGTTTGTACCCTCAGAACCTATAAGAAGCATTTGGCTATCATTTGATAATTGATTAAATATAAGGCAAGGAATACACAGCCTTCCAAATTTTAAAGACAGAGATGATGTTCCCTGTAGTCTTCACATCTCTGAGCCAACATATTTTAAACATACTTTTATTTTTACTTTCAACCTATTCTCCTAAACATCCCTCCCTCCCCCCACCAGTAGCCTGTCTTTCTCAATCTCTCACTTAGGAGATTTTAATTTATTTATTCATTCATTCAACAATATTTTAAGTGTCTCTTATGTCTTAAGAACTGCCCTAAGCATGAAGAATATAACGTTGGACAAAACCCATGTTCTCAAGGACCTTACAGTCCAGAGTGTGAGACGGAGAACAATTACAATAAAGTCTGATTTGTGCTAGAACTGAAAAAAGGTGAGGAAGCCACGGCAGGACACAGGAAGAGCACCTCATCTGGTTTTGGGAGGTCACTGGAAGTCTGCTGAAGGAAATTACTTTATGCTAAACGCTGAGGTGTGAGTAGCTGTCAACTGGTCAATCTGCTTGGGACACTTCCTTATCCTTCCTTGAGGCTCAAGACTGACCCCAATGTTACCTAGCTAATAAGAGGAAATCGAGGTCTAATCCCAGATTCTGAACACTGGACCATTTTAACTCTCTCCCATATCAAATAGCTGTCCTCCTAACATCTGGCTTTGAGGTAATACAAGTTTTTACAAGGAGGACCATTTGGGAAGAGGGGGAAGAAAAGTGAGGTGATTTAAACTTGGACCAGAGGACAGGAGACTTGGACAGTTGCTGTGCTGAGGGTTTTGGTTCATTAAAAGTGAGCAATAAGGTAAGTGATTGCACTGAGAAAACGAAGACATGTTGCCAGGAAGGAAGGAAAGATGAGGGAATGAGTTATTATCAGATCAAATTGATTTGTTACTTCGATACTGCATTCAAGAGTGAGACCTATTAGTTTAACTTACAAATGCACAATATGGCCAATATTCATCATCTAACCCAGAAGTTTCCATTCCCAAATTAGGCTATTAGAATGTACTAACTTCATGGAAGGGTAGTACTTCTCTAGTTGAGAATCACATTATCCTCAATGTAGTCTTTGTGGAAATAAAACAGCATGTTAATAGAAAGCACAATTTAGGTAACTGTCTTCCTAACTCTAGAATTTTATATCATTACTAATCTGATAGTTTAACATAGGTGATATCATGAGTTATTAGTAGATAGTAGTAAATCCATTGTTACTTATTTTTTTTGATTTTCACAATTCATTATAAATTTACTAGAGTAGGAGAATCAAAAGAAACAGTAAACTTACAGAAAACAAAAATGTTAAAGTATCAACGATAAAGAAAAGGCACTAACAAGGCCCCAGGAACATGATTTCTCTGCACATTACACACGGCTTTTAGTAAAAATACAAAATGTAAACAGTGTTTTGACATTTCAACAACACAAAACTCCTACGTGTTTTGTTGCATGGAACGCAGAGTATAGTGTTGCTAACTTCAGAGAATTAGGAATGCGGACTACAGAGGGCAAGAAATGTCACTGTGGCAGGGATTCTGGTGGCAGAATGTTCTCCGGTTTTAGGGGCAATTTATTTTGAATGTTCGCTTTCAATCCTGAATCAAGCCAACTCTAATTTCAAGTAAAAGATGCTTCAGATACGGATTAGGGTAGAGCTAGGTACTCTTCCAAAGCAACCTGTATGACTGAAGTTAATTTATTGCTTATGTGGAGTCCAAATGTCTGTTTCTAATCAGCAGGTGGCTCTCCTCCAAGCCCCTCCCCACTTTTGGCTCCTGCATCTTCCTCAGGAGGGTCCCAAGGTCATGAGGATCACCTGCATTAGGTCAGAGGCAGAGCTGAGAGGGCAGAGGAGGCTCAGCCAGTGGACGTGACACACAGCCGTCTCTCTACTCATTCGCGTGGGCCCACTGATGGACCTCGGAAGCGTAGACCCTGCTGGGCAGCTGGGCTGGTGGGAGATGGAGCACACGATCTGTGGGACAAAATTCTTGATATTCCCTCCTGGTCTTCCCCCATCAACTCACTGTTCATTTTCTTCCCACAACAACAATGGAATCTCTATTACAGCTGACCCTTGAGCAACGTGGGAGTTAGGGGTACTGACACTCTGTGCAACTGAAAATTTGAGTACAACTTTATAGTCTGCCCTTCATATCTGTGCTTCTGGATTGGTGGGCAGATACAACCAGCCTTGATCACTGAAGTACTGTAATAGTATTTATGGAAAAAAAATCCACGAATAACTGGACTTTGGTATAGCACAGGGAACAAGGTCCTATGGTATAGCACAGGGAACTATATTTAATATCCTGTGATAAACCAGAATGGAAAAGAATATGAAAAAGTATATATATATATATATATATATATATGTATGTATGTGTGTGTGTATGTATATATATATATATATATATATATATATATATATATATATATATATATAACTGAGTCACTTTGCTGTACTGCAGAGATTAACACAACATTGTAAATCAACTATACTTCAATAAAATATAAAAAAAAAGATAGGAGGACTTTCCTTAGAAATACTTCAGAGGAACAACTAAGGGACAGAATCTTACCATCACCCCATAGGAAAGCCATAGAAGGATCCTTTCTCATGAGACTAAGATACAGATTTTAGTTTCAGGAGGCACAGGAGCTTTAAATCTAGACTTTTCAGATAGTGACCCATCATCAAATTAACATAACTTTCTACCCTATAGCTTCATTTTTCTCTTAATACCTATCGGCGTATTTTTCGTCCTTTGCTGTGTATTGTTTTTAAACGTCAGCTTCTTCACTGTTTCTGCTTCCTTACAATTCCAGCTCACAATATAGCATAATAATAAGGATCCTGGGTTCTGTACTGATACACATCTGGATTTGAATGCAAGCTCTGCAAATAGTCAACAGCTCAGAGATACGTAATAGACTTTATTTCATTAAATTTTCAGTTTCGTGATCTATAGGATAAAATTAAAAAGTAACTAATTTAAATTTAATAACATGAGATAATGCTAGTAAAATAAGTACTCTATTGGAAGTGGTCAGTACTGTTGACCATTATTTTATTACTCCATGCTAACTCTTTGATTATTTCTGTATTACCCAATTTAAGTTCCCAAGAAAATAATCTCTTCACTATCATCACTCATAGCAAAACACTTCATAGGCATGTAGCTAGCCTATAAGTTGGCTGTCTAAGGTCAGTTACCCCGTCTCATCCTAATGGCTGTGGAAAGGAGGTACAGGTAAGGATGTAATAACTAATGCAAAATATAGTCCCATAAATTTTCCCCTTTAGTAGAAGCCCCAGACAGGACTGCTTCACTTGGAAAGAGCTGTGAATATAACAGATTTTAACTGATATGTTGAGTTCATTCACGAAGAAAGAATCCAGAAGATACTCTTTTTTGAAGTAAATGCATTGGTGACCTTATCCTATGATTAGCTATTTATGTAATATTGGGATTTGAGAGATCCTGGTATCTTACTAGTATTTTACTGGTATATAAATATGGCCTGTGAAAACTAAGAAATGGAAACCAACCAAAGTGAACCAAATATACACGTAGTACGTGTAGTTAAAGGGTTTTGAACCTGTAGACGTGTTTAGCCCAGGTTCATTTTGACATATGGGCAGAACATTTGGTTAGTTTATTCTTACTGTATCCAAACCCATGATAATGTCCTCCTTTGAAAGACAGAGATATAGAAACAGTATAATTACTGATGGAAAACTAGTGCAGATAAAATAAGAATAACCTAAGCTTTAATTCAAACCTCAAACCATAAGCCCAGCCCAAGACTTTTTTTAGGTTCTTATAGGTTCAGATAAGTTTGGACTTTTAGAAAACATTTTCTCAAAGTGACACTTCTTAGTTTGTACCCTAAGAATAAGCAGGGTAAATATAGAGCATAAGACAACTCCTGTTCAGTGCTTGGGTTCCTGGCTGGGCTTTGGCAATTGCCTGCCAGCTGATGAGCTAGAACGAAGAGGGAATGCAAGGGATGAATGTAGGTGATCCAATTTACCACTCATTACTGACTCCCTGGAAGAGCCTAAAACACTATCAAATGACATAGAATTTAATCTTAAAAAATAAAACTATGATTACATAATATCTAATCAACAAGGGCAAGTGTAGATTAAAATTCCCCATCTGTATATACATGTTTCTTGTTATTCTACTTCCTGCCAAATTTCAGTGGCTTCATAAGACAATATGATTTTCTTCTTACCCTCTTTTTATTCTTTTTTCCCCTATTTCTTCTATACTTCCTTTTCTTGTTTTCTCTTCTTTTCTTTTACTTCCCTCTCCTCCTTTTTTTCCTTATGTATGAAGGAAGGGCTGAATGCACAGTACTCTGCTGGAAAAGCTAGCGGAGTATTATAAGACCCCTTCTTTGATCCCAGGAAGTATGTCACCAGCTATTGAATGGAGGGACTGCAGAAGACAAAAGCAAAGACTTATCCTGCATCTTTCTGATTTGATTTTAGAATGAAATATTTTGTATCCCTTTCCTTTTTCTTTCATTGGAGTATCTAAAAAATTTTATTACCAAAGCATCCTTCCTGATGAGACTGTAACTGAAGAGGTACTGTTTGCTTGCTTAGTCCCCTTCCTCCGTTAGGAGTCTGTTTCTTTCCCCCATGCTCCATGTGGTCCTGATGAGATTGCTATGTAGGCCACAGCTCATAGGTCCAGATGTAGACCCAGGCAGAGATGGCTAGTTATGTCATGTTTTTCAAATGAACCTAAAGGAAGAGGCAGCCCCTTTCCAGTGGCTATGTTCCTTGCAGTAGGGCGGGAGCAGGTCTGAGAATGAAGTCAACTATCCACAGAAAAGGGGGGATGAAAGTGGAGGAGAGGGTCCTGGTGCTGTTAGTGGTCTTGCTTTGAATTGCACCCAAGACAGAGAGCAGAAGCACTAACTTAACCACACTCGACTCTGGAAACTTATGGGACATTCATGAAGAGTCAGCAATAATCCAAGTCGTGACTAAGCAGAGTCTGGAGCACTTAAATTTAATTCTTTTTTCAGTTTAATTAGTTCAGTAGGGTTGCTGTTATAATGAAGGCATCCTGAATAAAATAAAAATTGAAGGACAGAGAGTTCAAGAGGGTGCTACGTCTAAGAGAAAAGCTGCAAGTTGTTGAGATGAGGAGGATTTCATTGTCCCAAGAGATGTGCCTGTCAGAGAGTCTCAAAGAAAAGTCAGGTTGCTTTTAAACCTTGAATTAATCTGGTTCAGATAGACTTTGGTCCAAATTCCGATTCTATCTTTTAAAAATTGACCAACTTTGGGCAAGTTACTTGACCCTTGTATTTCTGTGTTTTGATTTTTAAAATGAGACAAAAATACAACCCAAATTGTAAAGTCATTTTAGGGTTAAAATCGCCACTTATATACAGCTCTCAGGAGAGTATGTGATGCATAGTAGATGCTAAATAAATGGCAATCGTTGTTATTGATGAACGTTTCTGAGAGAGCTATGCAAGGGCAAGCTTCTCTGGTCAGTTTCACTCTCTTCAGTGATGTGATGAACAGATACAGTTTAAGATCCTGTGGTCTCCCTCTGGCTGAAGCGAGGAGTAGCTGTCAATTAAACTAAGTCCTTCAGGGAGAGTGCTATAACTGAAGTCACCTAAACGTGAGACCACAATGGGGTGGTATTGGAGAGATCATAGGCCAGAAGGGAGGTGTTTGAAATGAATTCATCAGACTTTGATTTGTCAACTCCTCTGGTTATAAGAGTGGGGTAACTATGTTAGAGTGAAGCCTTCTAAATTAATGACCTTCAATTTATGTGTATTGCAATTTTATGTAGGAACACCAGCTCCTTCACAGTGAGAGTCTGAAATTTACCTCCTGTTTAATGTTGCTTATTTATTCAACAAGTATTCATTGATCCCTTATTATGGGTCAGACCTTGTCCTGGGCACCATGATGAAAAGAAGAATTAAGATCCTCTGCCTTCATAGAGCTTCCAGTCAAGTCTGTTTCTTTAATCAGTTTTTAAAATCTGTTTCTTTTGTTAGGACTGATACTCATTTCCAGGGGGTTCCCATCCATGAACGCTATAACTATTTTATGATTAATTTTTCCCCAAAGAATACACTGTGTAATTGGATACTGGCTGGCTGTATTTGTATCATCACAGGTTGACTACAATGGAGAAATCATTTCTGATGTGAGCCATTTCTGCTCTGTTTTTCTTCACCAGCCTTGGTAATAACCTGGAAAATGGCCTGGTGCTTTTATGATGCTGCTTTGGATGTCTGCTTTTGCTGTCAACTCTTCCAAACACCATGTGACACTGTCACTTATTTTCAGTGGTTTGGCACCGAGCTCAGGAGTGATTAAATCAAAGAATATCATCTCCCAAAATACTGTTTTTGTACATTTTCCCCCTCAAGCTTCTGGCTATCTATCAGCACTATTTTTTGTCTTTTTATTCTTATTTTTCTTTTTTCAAAAAAGACACGTTTACCATAGTTCTAGAATAACATATTAGAGGGAGGCAGTACATAGAAAGAGAGATGGGTGGTTTTTATAGTCCATTTGAAATGCTCAAAATGTTATTTTGAATTGGTATCAGGGAATCTCCAACTTACTTACGATATAACTGGAATTTATACATGAAAACTTGCTGTGGTTAAAAGAGCAACTATTCTGATTTCTATTTCCAAGATAAGAAACGGACACACGCCAGTTATAGTCATATGACAAATCAGTAGTGTTTTCAAGGAGGGACTCTGGTCAAGATTTCTAGTCAAACATGCCATTTATTTCATCATAATGAAATTGAAATATATGAATACAATAATGTCAATTCAATGAATCACTTGATTCATTATTGTTGAGTTCTGCCTCTCAGGACCTACACAGGCTATTAAACCAGGATTAAATAATGAGTCACCTACTGAACTTTAGAACAATTTAGGCATAAAATAGACTCTGCTTTGCCCCAAACTTACTTTACCCATATCCAGCAAGAACAAACACAGAGACAGGCAGCTATCCACCTGCATACACACACACACACACACACACACACACACACACACGTACACACGTACACACATGCATAAATGCATACGTGCACATGAAAGAAGAGAAAAAGTTAACAGGCAGATGGCTAAAAAAATAGTCTTTCAAAGCACCCAGACTGGCTCTGCTGGTGAAAAGAATGTCCTTTCTCTTCAGAGTGTATTTACATTTTGGAAGAACAATGGCTTGAGAGACAGAGAAAAAAAAGAAAGGACTAATATTTAAGTGCCAACTCTATTCCAGTACTTGAGGTAGGCTGGTTATACGCATCATCATATTTCAACCTCTCAGGTATTCTGAGGTAGCTCTCATATCCATTATGTACATACGTGTTTACAAAACTCAGGAAGATTATTAGGTAGTTTCTAAAATTCAAGCAGCTAGTGAGTAATTATCCAGAATGCATACGTCAAGTCTAACTGACTGCAAAGCCCATGCTTTCCTTTTTCTACCATATTGTGTAATGACAATCAACTATTAGGATAAAGTTGCAGGGTTTGGTTTTTGAACTTTTTAAATAGGTGGGGGGTGACTATTGGCTTAGAAACTAATGGTTTAGAAATATCTTACGTTTTACCTCTAGTAGTTTATCTACAGCATGGAATCCAAAGGAAAATTCTTTGAGAATTTTTTCTGGGACTTTTTTTTCACCTTTGGCTTTCCCACTGTGGAATGAATCGTGGGCTTCTTTTTTCCATCTATTTTATGTTTAAAGCCCATTGTGGAAACTTTACTAATACGCTTTATTACTTAGTTTATCTTATTGTATATTCTCCACTGAGACTTCAAAATATAAAATTATTATGATAACTACTAAAGGAATATAGAAATATAGAGCTAATCTGATGCTTTAATAAATTCACTAGTATCATTTCTTCTGATACCTGTGCTCGTTTTGCCTTTTTCTTTTCTCTCATCAGTCAAATATGATTATCTCTTACTCTGTATCGTAGGATGTTTGGATGTGTAAATTAGGAATATTGGGGTTAATTTCTACGTGTAGTAAAGAGCAATGATTCAGGTAGGATGGGCTCATCAGCTCAAACTTTGCTTCAAGGAGTTAAAATGTCATAGGCACCATTCAATTCCATATTGTTCACTTGCTCAGATGTTGTATTAATAAATATATTTACATCATTTTGAAATAACTTCATGACTTCTATACATCTTACTTTGTCAAATGGATTCACAAAGAGCACACTGCAGCACACTGAGCATGTGGCCACGCTAAGCTGGCTCACCATCTTAGCATGGTTGAGTCAGTGCCAAATGGGGTGCTGGGAAGGGAAGAAGCCACACAGGAATGCTGCCTCCTGGCTCTTTTAATTAGGTACAAGTTGAAATACCCAACGTTTCAGGAAAGATGCTGCGAGAGTGAGTTGTGTGTATATCAAGGCTGCCCTTGAAACCCTTGCATTCTTTTCTACCATGTCTAGTGTACACTATGTTCTTCTATAATTATAAATGTATGTTTCCCATCACCACAAAGGCTTCTCCTTGCTTGAAGGAAATGCCACTTCAAAGAGCTTAAATTGTGAAGGGCAGGACCCCTCTGAGAGCTACCATTGCTTGGGGGTGATTCCTCTTCTCACTCATCCACAGTAATACCACTGACCAGCTTGGTTGGTTGCATCTTCCCATGTCAAGATTGGCCTGAGGCTTTGGTGGTTTTGGCTTTTGAAAAGAGCATCTTTGAATTTTTGATAATGAAAATGTCAATATTGTCTTAAAAAAAAAACTTACGTAGCATGCTCCTTTACTATCTAAAGGCAGAAAGGATTCCAAGCTTCTGTGATTTTAAACCTCACACATAAAGGATTTTTAAAGAGAACTGGCACTTTGATTAGAAGGTAAACTTCATATTGAGACTGAGTTTCAGTTTTTAGTTGCTGAGAGTCAAAAGTAAAGTGACATCCAATAGAAGAGAGGATCTAGAAATATAAGTTTAAAATGTGATGATCCAAAAAAACATGTAACATACTTTAAGACAGTAGCAGTTTGAGAGAAAAATATGTTCTATTTTTAACCATCTTTTTTTAAACTCTAACAATTACACTTTTTGAAAGCTTCTTCAAGATAGCAGCTTCCAAGAATGAAGTCATGTCTGTCAATAATTATAACAGCTTACACAATCTTGTGCCAGGCACTGTGCTAAACTCTGTTTACAGGTAATCTCATGTAATCTTTTCAATTAACCTATAGAGTTACTAGTATTATCTCATTTTACATATGAAGAATCTGAGGTACACACAGATTGAGAAAGTTGCCCAGAATCACACAGCTGGAATGCTACGTAACTAGGTTTGGAAACCAGACAGTGAGACTTCACCACTTGTGCCTGTAACGCTTATGCTATGCTCTCACAAATATTTCTTATTTGGGGATAATCGTTTAAGTGGCTTTGAAAAGTACAGAATGCAAAAAACTGCAAACTACCTCTAGGAATTTTTGGTGGTGTCCAACCTAAACAATATCCCCCCAAAGTGTGCTCTCACAGTGACACATCAGAACTGACTTCCAGGGGTCCCCCCACATTATCTGCAGTTTTGCTTTCTGTGGTTTCAGTTACCTGTGCTCAACCATGGTCTGAAAATATTAGATGGAAAATTCCAGAAATAAACAATTCTTAAGTTTTAAATTGTGTGCTGTTCTAAGTAACATGATGAAGTTTTGTGCTGTTCTGCTCTGTCCAGCCCGGGAGCCCCAACCTTCGACATCGTCTTGTCCTGACATCCAGGGACACAGTCATGACTGGATGATTCAGGGTCACCTGGAGCAGATGACCCTCCTCCTGCTACGTTGTCAGAAGGTCAGTAATAGCCTAATGCTATGCCACAATGCCTACGTCAT
Source organism: Delphinus delphis (assembly GCF_949987515.2). Classification (NCBI taxonomy): domain Eukaryota; kingdom Metazoa; phylum Chordata; class Mammalia; order Artiodactyla; family Delphinidae; genus Delphinus; species Delphinus delphis. The sequence continues at coordinate 58,320,027 of NC_082699.1, forward strand.
TCCCCTGTCTTCATCTCATCACGCACGTAGGCATTTTATCATCTCACGTCATCACAAGAAGAAGGGTAGCTACAGTACAATAAGATATTTTGAGAGAGAAAGATACCACATTCACATAACTTTTAATACAGTATATTGTTCTATTCTATTATTTATTGTTGTTAATCTCTTCCTGTGCCGAATTCACAAGACAAATTTATCATAGGAAGTATGTATAGGAAAAAACATAGTATGTACAGGGTTTGGTACTATCTGTGGTTTCAGGCGTCCACTAGGGGTCTTGGAACGTATTCCCTGCATAATCCCACAGAGAAAGAATCTTTCTTAAATGCAGATAACAATAAAGGAGGTATCATTTAATGAGTGTTTACCATATCCTAGGTAGTACGCTAAGTGCTTTACAGAAATGTTCTCATCTTAATCCTCTCACAACTCTATCGGTCAGGTGTTGTTATTTCAATTTTGAGTATGTGGTGAGTTGGGGTTAAAGAAATTGTGTGATTTGCTCAGAGGCACATGGCAAGGGGTGGAGCAAGAAACAGAATTGACGCCCGCCTGATTCCAAATTCCATGCTCTTGAATATAGCACTAAATTGCCTTTACACAAAAGGACACAAACATAAACAGACCCATTTACTGAACATACACGTTGAATCTGACATTCCACTGGGAGTTTTCATGTGTAATTGCTTAACCTTATGTATTCCTTTTATCAGTTTTCATTATGTTCATTTTTCAGATAAAAGGATATTCCTCAGTCACCGGGGTTTTTTTCCTACATAAAGTTTGGAGAAGACAAGAGGTAGGTTCCAAAGACCAGAGAGGAGACTTCAGTGCTGGTCTGACTGGTGCCAGTTCGCCTTTATCTATTACATAATGCCAGTAGGGCAGAGGAGACCCCTGCAATCCCACATCCATGAGTAACTAATCGAACCATGAAACTATGTAAAGAAAAAAATCACAACCTCTTTTGATAATTCATAGAAATTTTCACACACCAACCCTCACCTTCAGAAAGGTCACACTGAAACTTCAATGTAAATAATACACACTTCCCTCTTTAGACCTCTAACAACCATAGCAACTCTCCCCCAATAGTCAGTGGTAGTTATAATAATATGGATTTTTATTATCCTTTTACTGTTCAAAATACCGTTTTCACAGTACTGCTGAAAGGCAGTATTATCTTTTCTGCTTCAGTAATATGATTGGTGCTGAACTGGTTTCAGCACAAATTGCTTTCACGATCTTATACTATGGCATTGGGTAGGGATGAGAAAATTATATTCACCTCACCACTGAATCTTCAATGTCCAGATAAGTAGAATCATTTTTTATGGTATCAAATGTTTTTAGACACTCATTCTGATACACTCTTACTGATACACTCTGCTCCCACAAATACAAATGTAAGAAGAAATGCAGAAAGTTATGAAGTATTTTTCCAACTCTGTGTAGCTTGATGAAGATGGAAGCCATATGGTGAGTTATAGCAAAAGTTTCAAGATGTTTATCATTTACCAAAAGCTAAAACCCACTATGGTGGGTGACTATGGTGACCTAAGCTCTAAAAAGGCAAAGGATTAAATGGTAGAAATGGAGATACAGAGTATCAAGAAGGCCCACAAAACCTGGGAAATCAAGCACAGCCCCAACATGACAGGAGCCTCCAGATGAAGTGAAGAGTTAGTAACTAATGAGCACCTACTGTATAGCACAGGGAACTCTACTCAATGCTCTGCGGTGACCTAAATGGGAAGGAAATGCAAAAAAGAGGGGATATACGTATATGTATGGCTGATTCACTTTTCTGTACACTAGAAACTAACACAGTATTGTAAAGCAACTATACTCCGATTAAAAAATTAAAAAAAAAAAAAGAATCCAGGTTCCCACAAGTGGGTGTGTTGTTTGAACTGGCCGTCAGTGTCAAATAGAGTGTTCTGAGTCATCTTATCTCAGTGATTCACAAGCAGGTGTGGGCCATCCCATGGAGACTTTGCTTGATGCGGAAAATGAGATAATGAACCTCAAAGCAGCCTGAGATCGAGTCTGGGCTTTACTCTAATCTCCGCTTAGATTCTGGCCTCGTCTCTGATAACTTGCCCATCCTGAAATGATATGGCTGGCACTGCTAAGCCCTGCCCAGCTCACCCTGGATAGTGAGACAGTGGTCAAAACCACCATCTGCAGGCTGAAATAGACCCTCTCACTCTACCCACCTCTGGCCCGATTTTTACCCTGGGCAGGTTGGAATTAAGAGACATCATTCTAACATTGTCAAACTTAACCTCAGGTCACTCTCACGGTCACTTCAGCCTTGACCTTGGGACAGACGTTTCTCCTTTGTTTCTGAGTTTCAATCTCCATCCACCTTGTCATCCAATTCAGGTGATGAGATCTAAATATTTTCTGTGCCTGAGTCTCACATTTAATAGCTTCTCCAATCCCTTAAGATCTATAAGCCTAGGAACTCCCTTAAATTTTCTGACACTGGAGTTAGGCTCTTAAATACCATTAGGTACTGTGGGCCTGCTCTCTGCTAATCCTTTATCAACATCTCCCACCTGCCTGACTAGAGCTGTAAACCCACTCAGTTCTGGATACCACTCCCGACCTCTAAATATCGCTTGCCTTACTGCACAGGTGTCTGTGGGTAATAGCGCAGGTTCTGGATTCAGACTTTCTGGGCTTGTAGCTCCCCCATTACCTGGCAGGTAACTTGGGCAAGTTCGTTTCCTTTCTTTGACTCAGTATCTTTAGCCAAAAAAAAATGAGGGTAATAATAATTGTGCCCATCTCATAAAGCTGTTGTGATTAATAAATCAATGTAGTTGAAGTACATACATTATTCAATATATTTTCAATAAATGGTCATTGTTTCTCTTCAGAAATCATGTTATAAATGGATCTAAAATTTTGTTTGTATTTAAGTATTTGATTATGTTAGACGTTGTTATGTTGCTATTTTCCCTCATGAACCATGTTCTTTCTTCCACAGTTTACTTCCTTTTAGAATTGACACTTCTGTATTTAGGTCAGTTCTAGACTCCTTCTTCTGTGCCTGTCTCATTCTACTGTAATTAATGTGGTCTGGCCCAGTAAGAGCTTAAGAATTGAAGAGATTAGGCCTGAGAATGGAGGAAGGAGGATAGCCTAGAGTTGACATCTGAAGACTTACTTATACTTATGGGGTTCTGGAATGGAGAAATAGTGGTAATGATGAGCTAAAGGTATGCTTTGCCAAAGTTACTTGAAAACAGTACCCTCTTCTAACTATTATTCAGTCCTATGTGCTTCCTAGTGATATCTGAGGAAGGACAGAGAGAAGAGTCATGTACCATTTCTTCATATTTTCCAATAAAATTTTATCTCCAGACATACTTGCCTTTCTCATGTTTAGCCAAAAGCAACAGATACACTGGCTAGATCACTCTTCCTGCCAGTGCACCAGACACAAGTCACTGCCTCATTTCTTAGGCATTGAATTTTCAAAGCAGCAATACACTAATTCTGTTAGACTCTATGGAACAGGGAATGGTATCTTCTTAACGCTTTTTTTTTTTTTTTTGAAAGAAGTTGCAATTCTTATCTGCTGACATAGGAATAAATTTATAGAAACAAAGTCAAGAAAACTTATGTGCAATTTCCATTAATAGGATCTCTGTGGCAGGGAAAAAAGAAACAAAGCCAAGAAGAGCCATCAATAAATTTTTCAGTATTGCTGAATCAGGAATTGATAGTTTGAAGGGTTTACTTAGCTCAATTTTTGATTGAGGATTAAGGCATTGTGGTTCAGTTGGATAAATCTTAAGGATTCCCTTTTATACTAATTTTAGTTTCTGTATTTTTTCTGGTCTTGTGCTCTCTGCTTATTTTCTTTAATGTCCAAATATTCTTCCTTCCAACACAAAACTTGCTCATTGATGGAAGCTTGATTTATCAGTTTATGGTTTTGTGAAAGCTACTTCTTCTGAACAGAAAAAAATAAAGTGGGGTAAATGTATATATTCACTCCTTCTACTGTATTGAAATAACGAAACCATTATAGATGCCACTAGAATATATTCCCTCAATTTTAGCCAACTTTAGGAAGTGGTGGACAAACCGTCTAGGCTTTTGGTGGACAGAAAGCATAATCACAATTTGATTCAGGGGACCAGGCTTTATAAAAGCAATGACAAAACAAAAAGAAATGGCAGCTATAAGAACATTTTAAAAAATGAAGATTGCTTAAATTGGAGAGACAAAATGATAACAATGCTTAAATATATCAGATTGAAGATAACCAGTTTCTTTTTCTGTTTTCCCCAGAAAAAACCTGAAGAAAATGTTTAGATTTTATTAAGAATGTGGGTTGACATATGGAAGAATTTCTTCACTTCAGAGAAACTGAATTCTAACTGATGGTCATGGGCTCTTGATCTCCAGATATATTGAAACAACTTTCTACACTGGACATTATATACATAAGGTAAGATGGCAAGAGACCACATCATGCATTTTCTTGGTGTTTCTCTAATTCTGTAGTAAAAGTCATAACCACAAAGTACTGAGCCCTTTCCAGGTGCCAAGTACTTAGATTCTTTATCTCATTCAATTCTCAGCACAATCCTAGGATGTTAATATCACTAGCCTTACTTTTCAGAGAGGTTGAATAAGTTGCCCAGTATATCAGAGGATGGAGCTGAAACTTGAGCACAGACCACCTGGTCCTAACCTTACATTTTTAACCATGAAACATAAATGTACTCTTACTATAACACTGACCTCAGTTTATGTCAGTTTAATTTTGAAACATAATTTTAAAAAACTATTTCACAATCAAGTCTTTTCCTACCCCATGTCCATGCTCAGCTTCACTCTGTAATTCCAGTTTTGTTTTGCTTTTTTACAGCACCTAATGTTTATTTTTCACATTCCCATCTCAAATACCAAGACTAGAACCTGGCCGTTGAATCAACCATTTTGGCCTTATCAGTATTCCATATTTGAAATGCAACTCAGCTGGGTAGGATAGGTGTGTCATGGCCAATTAAATCACTAGGACATAGAAACTGTGGCAATAAAGCTCAGAGCCTTTGGTTAAGAATAATCAGCCTGTTCCTGATAGCTACACCTCCGGCTTTTCTGTCTACTTTTTTATTTCCCCGTGAAACATGCTTAAGCCACAGCATCTCAGATTATAAATATTTTTCAGGCAAATGCCTGTCTGCAGCATAAGCAGGGTTGGCCTGAGAAAGATAATAAAGTAGGTCAGCTTCAATTCTATCCCCACCCAGCCATTTTCTCAGCATCCTTGTCCATGATCCATTTCAGTTCCATTTCTGTTCTTCCCAACCCAATGACCAATGCTTAATGCTTGAGATGCTTGATACAGCCTCACCTTTGGTCTCCTTTCTCCCAACCTCATCCCCACATTAATGTCTTTCTGGGTTCTCTCTTTTTCTTGTTGGCTTCACTCTCAGGAAAAGGGGTTGCCATGTAAGAAACTTCACCACCAGCAGGTTCAGACTAACATTGTACCTACTGCCTGCTACCCCAGCAGAAAGGAGATGCTCTCTTTAGAAGAGGCTATATGTCAAATTAACCTAATGTCTGCAACATACCCATCTCCAAAGCAATTTCACTGGTCAGGGGATCAGAGGACCCTGGTTGGTTGACCCTAGGTCATGAGCCATTCTCCTACCAGGGAGTGGGTAGAGTATAGTGGTAGACTCACCTGAAGTATACAGAAAAAGTTTTACAATAAAAATTGACTTCCACCACCAAAATAAGTGGTAAATGTTAACATAAGGAAATAAAAAAACTTCTCAGTCCTATTTTGTGTAATCTTGGTTATCTTTCTTGATTTGGGGGGATCCTTTATGTCTTATTTTGCTCTTAGTTGGTAGAGTCATATATTGGACATGATATTTCAGTCAAGGATAAGTCAAATGTAATAAAAATCAGAGAACAATCTAGTTTTGATGCATCATTCAACCTCCCTTTCATTTGGGGACTTTTAGAAAGGTCATGTCAGATTGTGTCTTTATTTAATCCTATTGGTATATCATTCCATTTTATTCATGAAAATTCAGATTTCTAATTTCAAGCTGTGCAACTACATATTTTAAAACATTTGGAAGGCAAAACTGATACTTTCTGTTTAAAACTCATAAATATTAGATTGAACCAATTGAAGTTGTTGATATTTGACTATTTTTGACCTAATAATAGGGCAATTTCATCAGGCTGACCTGATACATATTTATCATCTTGCTGGGTATATAGGTATATTTTTTATATGTTCCATGTGTGTTGTGATGTTGTCGCTATTAAATGTGTGACAGTTTTTCTGTTGAAAAGAATAAGTTAATTAGATTAAAATGACTGTTGGTTTGATGAGTCACTTGTTAATTCAATGATTAGTGAAGATTAAGTGATGAGTAATAGAACAACTGTGTGAAGAAGTATTATTGTTATTTGATCATTGCAAATAATCAAAGAACTTTGCACCAAGGATTCTTTTTTTTTCTCTCTTTCTCTCCCCTAACAGCAATGTAAGAGCAATCATTTAATAATTTAATCTACTGCTTAGCATTCATTATTGTAATAATAAAAATGAAATAACTCGTACTATATCAAACAAAGCAAGTGGTTTCCTGAAATTTTAGACACTGATATGTTTTCTGTAACATATCTATTTTATTCACAACTAAGGTAGGCTTTCTTAGGGCAACTTGGCAGAAACAAATATTCTCATTCCCCAGTGCTTTCAGGTATGGGTCTGTGCTGGATGTGAATGTTATAAATGACAATAGTGGCATATACATCTACACTGCATGATACTGGGATAGAAAAAGAGACAAAACAATATGTTTTAAATAATGCATTATTTTATTAGGTTTTCTTCAACAACCTTAGTAAATTCAAACCCTCTACCATCATTCAGTAGTGTTTGAAACTGCCTGAATGCTCTATGACTATCTCAGAAGACAGGTTTTATGTATTTTTGACATGCTATATACATTAAAGGCTAGCAGCATTTTAATATATGAAACTATGTGTAAATCTTCAATTATAGAATGATAGATCCCTTAAGAACCATAACATTTTCTGAACTGATATAGACTTCTGTTTGACACAGTGAAGAGAAATAATTGTTTTAAGGAAATTTTAGGAACATTTTAAGGAACATTTTAATGAAATGTTCCTTCATCAGTAATGCTGGTGAAGGAACAGTATTAAATTTCAAAAGGAAATAGCGTTTGTATTTTGGCCAGATCTTATGTCATATAGCATTCATAATATTTTTACAGATAGAAGCTGATTCAAGCTGTACCATGGTGAATACACACACACACACACACACACACACACACACACACACACACACACACACACCAAATTGTTCTATTATACTATTTGGTGGTTTCATTTTTATGCAAAACCTGAGGTCTTCACGTCCACCATTCTCTGTTGCCATCCTTATTTACACTGTCTTACCCAGAGCATGTAGGTCAATGGGTGTTGCCATGAGAGACAAGGAAAAGAAAAGCTTTCCCCTTTTCAGTGCTTGTCAACATATGTAAAAGAGATACAATCTGGATTATTTAGAGAAAAGGTCAACTCAAGCTTTGGTTTACGATCACGTTGTTTCTGCCAAATTAGACAATTAATTTATTTGAGTGGAATACATCAACATTGCTAAAGAAAAGCACTTCTATTAGAGGTGGTGATATTTCTTTTTATTTTTATAAGCACTTACATCATACTTGACTAGGTACTGGGCATTGTTCTAAATGCTTACACACGATAATTCACTCAATACTCACAACTACTCTGTGTAGTAGATATTGTTTTTAATCTCCATCTTATAGGTGGAAGAACTAAGGCACTGAAAGGGTAAGTAACTTGACCAAAGTGACACTATTAACAATGACATCTGCTTTGGAAGATACTCTCAAGTACTTCCTTGGCCAAACCTAATGGAACTCAGTTTTAGTTCCTGCTTTCTACCTGTCTTTTGTTCCTAATGTTGAACCTCAGCAATAACAGCTAAATTTTGGCTTGTGTCCTTATGTCTAAATTTCTAGTACTTTGGTTGCTGCTGGGCTAAAGTCCTTTCACATTAGGTCCATTGCCACCACCAATAAAACTGGATTTCTACTCCTGACCTAGACCTCGGTGAAAGAGGTAACCTACCTCAACATAATAAAGGCCATATATACTTGATATAAAAACACAAATACATGGAGGCTAAACAATACGTTATTAAATAACCAAGAGATCACTGAATAAATCAAAGAGGAAATCAAATAATACCTAGAGACAAATTACAACGAAAACATGAGGATCCAAAACCTATGGGATGCAGCAAAAGCAGTTCTAAGAAGGAAGTTTATAGCAATACAACCTAACTCAAGAAACAAGAGAAATCTCAAATAAACAATCTAACCTTATACCTAAAGGAACTAGAGAATGAAGAACAAACAAAACCCAAAGTTAGTAGAAGGAAATAAATCATAAAGATCAGAGCAGAAATAAATGAAACTGAAACAAAGAAAACAATAGCAAAGATCAATAAAACTAAAAGCTGGTTCTTTCAGAAGATAAACAAAATTGATAAACCATTAGCCAGACTCATCAAGAAAAAGAGGGAGAGGATTCAAATCAATAAAATTAGAAATGAAAAAGGAGAAGTTGCAACAGATACCACAGAAATACAAAGCACACTAAGAGATTCTTACAAGCAACTCTATGCCAATAAAATGGGCAACCTAAGGAAATGGACAAATTCCTAGAAAGGTATAACCTTCCAAGGCTGAACCAGAAAGAACTAGAAAATATGAGCAGATCAATCACAAGTAATGAAATTGAAACTGTGATGAAAAATCTTCCAACAAACAAAAGTCCAGGACCAGATGGCTTCACAGCTGAATTCTATCAAACATTTAGAGAAGAGCTAACACCTATCCTTCTCAAACTCTTACAAAAAATTGCAGAGGAAGGAACACTCCCAAACTCATTCTATGAGGCCACTATAACCCTGATACCAAAACCAGACAACGATAATACAAAAAAAGAAAATTACAGACCAATATCACTGATGACTATAGATGCAAAAATCCTCAACAAAATAATAGCAGACAGACTCCACCAACACATTAAAAGGACCATACACCATGATCAAGTGGGATTTATCCCAGGGATGCAGGGATTCTTCAATATATGCAAATCAATCAGTGTGATACACCATATTAACAAATTGAAGAATAAAAACCATATGATCATCTCAATAGATGCAGAAATTTTTAACACCTATTTATGATAAAATCTCCCCAGAAAGCGGGCATAGAGGTAACCTACCTCAACATAATAAAGGCCATATATGACAAACCCACAGCAAACATCATTCTCAATGGTGAAAAACTGAAAGCATTTCCCCTAAGATCGGGAACAAGACAAGGATGTCCACACTCTCACCCCTATTATTCAACATAGTTTTGGAAGTTCTAGCCACGGCAATCAGAGAAGTAAAAGAAATTAAAGGAATCCAAATCAGAAAAGAAGAAGTAAAACTGTCACTGTTTGCAGATGACATGATACTATACATAGAGAATCCTAAAGATGCCACCAGAAAACTACTAGAGCTAATCAATGAATTTGGTAAAGTTGCAGGATATGAGATTAATGCACGGAAATCTCTTGCATTTCTATACACTAATGATGAAAAATCTGAAAGAGAAATTAAGGAAACACTCCCATTTACCATTGCAACAAAAAGAATAAAATACCTAGGAATAAACCTACTAAGGGAGACAAAAGACCTGTAGGCAGAAGACTATAAGACACTGACGAAAGAAATTCAGGATGATACAAACAGATGGAGAGATACACCATGTTCTTGGATTGGAAGAATCAATATTGTGAAAATGACTATACTACCCAAAGCAATCAACAGATTCAATGCAATCCCTATCAAATTACCAATGGCATTTTTCACAGAACTAGAACAAAAAATCTTAAAATTTGTATAGAGACACAAAAGACCCCAAATAGCCAAAGCAGTTTTGAGGGAAAAAAACGGAGCTGGAGGAATCAGACTCCCTGACTTCCGACTATACTACAAAGCTACAGTAATCAAGACAATATGGAACTGGCACAAAAACAGAAATATAGACCAATGGAACAGGATAAAAGCCCAGAGATAAACCCACACACCTATGGTCAACTAATCTATGACAAAGGAGGCAAGGATTTACAATGGAGAAAAGACAGCCTCTTCAATAAGTGGTGCTGGGAAAACTGAATAGCTACATGTAAAAGAATGAAATTAGAACAATCCCTGACACCATACACAAAAATAAACTCAAAATGGATTAGAGACCTAAATGTAAGACCTGACACTATAAAACTCTTTGAGGAAAACCTAGGAAGAACACTCTTTGACATAAATCACAGCAAGATCTTTTTTGCTTCACCTCCTAGAGTAATGGAAATAAAAACAAAAATAAACAAATGGGAACTAATGAAACTTAAAAGCTTTTGTACAGCAATGGAAACCATAAACAAGATTAAAAGACAACACTCAGAATGGGAGAAAATATTTGCAAACAAATCAACAAAGTATTAATCACCAAAATATATAAACAGCTCATGCAGCTCAACATTAAAAAAAGAAACAACCCAATCCAAAAATGGGCAGAAAATCTAAATAGACATTTCTCCAAAGAAGACATACCGATGGCCAAGAAGCACATGCAAAGCTGCTCAACATCACTAATTATTAGAGAAATGCAAATCTAAACTACAGTGAGGTATCACCTCACACCAGTTAGAATGGCCTTCATCAGGAAAGCTACAAACAATAAATGCTGGAGAGGGTGTGGAGAAAAGGGAACCCTCTTGCTGTTGGTGGGAATGTAAATTGATACAGCCACTATGGAGAACAGTATGGAGGTTCCTTAAAAAACTAAAAAGAGAACTACCATAGGACCCAGCAATCCCACTATTGGGCATATACCCAGAGAAAACCATAATTCAAAAAGACACATGCACCCCAATGTTCATTGCAGCGCTATTTACAATAGCCAGGTCATGGAAGCAACGTAAATGCCCATCGACAGACACATAGATAAAGAAGATGTGGTACATATATACAATGGAATATTACTTAGCTATATAAATGAACGAGATTGGGTCAGTTCTAGAGACGTGGAAGGATCTAGAGAGTGTCATACAGAGTGAAGTAAGTCAGAAAGAGCAAAAGAATTATCATATATTAACACATATGTGGAACCTAGAATGATGGTACAGATGAACCTGTTTTCAGGGCAGAAATAGAGACACAGATGTAGAGAACAAACGTATGGACACCAAGGGGGGAAAGTGGTGGGGAAGTGGGGGTGGTGGTGTGATGAATTGGGCAATTGGGATTGATATGTATACACTGATATGTATAAAATGGTTAACTAATAAGAACCTGCTGTGTAAAAAAATAAATTAAATAAAATTCAAAAATTAAAAAAAAAAAGGATGTGATGGGCTGGAATGACCAAACCAGTCATCCATCACATACTTGATATTTTATATCAATATTTTAAAGTCTATTTTATCTGATATGAGTATTGCTACTCCAGCTTTCTTTTGATTTCCATTTGCATGGAATGTCTTTTTCCATCCCCTCACTTTCAGTCTGTATGTGTCCCTAGGTCTGAAGTGGGTTTCCTGTAGACAGCATATAGGTGGGTCTTGTTTTTGTATCCATTCAGCAAGCCTGTGTGTTTTGGTTGGAGCATTTAATATGTTCACGTTGAAGGTAATTATCAATATGTATGTTCCTATTACCATCTTCTTAATTGTTATGGGTTTGTTTTTGTAGGTCCTTTTTTTCTCTTATGTTTCCCACTTACAGAAGTTCCTTTAGTATTTGTTGTAGAGCTGGTTTGGTGGTGCTGAATTCTCTTAGCTTTTGCTTGTTTGTAAAGCTTTTGATTTCTCTGTCGAATCCGAATGAGATCCTTGCCGGGTAGAGTAATCTTGGCTGTAGGTTCTTCCCTTTCATCACTTTAAATATATCATGCCACTCCCGTCTGGCTTGTAGAGTTTCTGCTGAGAAATCAGCTTTTAACCTTATGGGAGTTCCCCCGTATGTTATTTGTTGTTTTTCCCTTGTTGCTTTCAATAATTTTTCTTTGTCTTTAATTTTTGTCAGTTTGAGTACTATGTGTCTCAGCGTGTTTCTCCTTGCGTTTTTCCTGCCTGCGACTCTCTGTGCTTCCTGGACTTGGGTGACTATTTCCTTTCCCATGTTAGGGAAATTTTCTACTATAATCTCTTCAAATATTTTCTTGGGTTCTTTCTCTCTCTCTTCTCCTTCTGGGACCCCCATATTGCGAATTTTGTTGCTTTTAATGTTGTCCCAGAGGACTCCTAGGCTGCCTTCATTTCTTTTCTTTCTTCTTTATTCCGTTCCATGGCAGTGAATTCCACCATTCTGTCTTCCAGGTCACTTATCTGTTCTTCTGCTTCAGTTATTCTGCTATTGATTCCTTCTAGTGTATTTTTCAGTTCTGTTATCGTAATGTTCATCTCTCTTTGTTTGTTCTTTAATTCTTCTATGTCTTTGTTAAACATTTCTTGCATCTTCTCAATCTTTGCCTCTATTCTTTTTCTGAGATCCTGGATCATCTTCACTCTCATTATTCTAATTGTCTTTCTGGAAGGTTGCCTATCTCCACTTCATTTGGTTTTTTTCTGGGGTTTTATCTTGTTCCTTCATCTGGTACATAGCCCTCTCCTTTTGCATCTTGTCTGTTTTTCTGTGAATGTGGTTTTTGCTCCATAGGTTGCAGGATTGAAGTTCTTCTTTCTTCTGCTGTCTGCCCTCTCCAGCCCATCACTTAAAAGTGCTACCTGTCCTTGAAGACTTCTCATCTGTAACTTCCTGTTAGACTTCTACCTTGATGGCTTATCGAAACTCCCATCTTTCTTTCTTTAGATTTAATTATTAAAATTGCAATTACTCAGAGTAATGTAAGCTACAATATAACAGATATTTAACATTTTGCCATATTTGATTAAGGTTATTTTAAAATAAACAAATTGTTACAGATAAAATTGGAACCCTTGGGTCTTCCCTGGTGGTGCAATGGTTAAGAATCTGCCTGCCAATGCAGGGGACATGGGTTTGAGCCCTGGTCCGGGAAGATACCACATGCCACAGAGCAACTAAGCCTGTGCACCACAACTACTGAGCCTGTGCTCTAGAGCCCACGAGCCACAACTACTGAACCAATGTGCCTAGAGCCTGTGCTCCACAATAAAAGAAGCCACTGCAATGAGAAGCCCATGCACCAAAACGAAGAGTAGTCCCCACTTGCTGCAACCAGAGAAAGCCCATGTGTGGCAACAAAGACCCAACGCAGCCAAAAATAAATAAATGTATAAATAAATTTTAAAAATATTGGAACCTTCTGCATATTTTTCTCTATCTGTATTCCCTTCCCTCCCTACTGAGAATCAACCACTAACTTGAAGTAGATGTATAATATTCCCATGCATGTATTTTTTTTCCTTAAATGTGGGTGTATCCACAAAAAAAAATCTTAGAACTATTTGAGGTATATTTTGGCTTCAAATAAATAGCACCACACTGCATGTATCATTTGACAACTTGCTTTATTTATGGACCTTTTTTTTTCAAATTTAATTCTGTTGATGGTGCAATTCTATTTAATTCTTGTTAATTGACGTGTAGTACTGATTACCCAATTTTACTATTATTTTTTTGTCCATTATTATATTGGTAAGTATTTAAGCCATTTCCAAAGTGTCTCTATTAAAAGTCACATTCTAATTTAAAAAAAAACACCTCATATCTACTTGCATACGTGTAAGATTTTTCAAGTGATCTGTTGTCTGTAAGCTTTTTGACTTTGAGCCCCCCATCCTACAAGAACTTTTAATCTTTTTGAATCGCTTATACATTTAAAAAAACTAAACTCAAGACTTTCGATTTCACCTATTTTTCCAATAGTCCTCTTTTTTGTGTATTTTTGTGAGCCAGGATCATATCCAGGCTTCCACACTGCATTTAGCTGTCATGTTGCCCCAGTCTCTGGTCTGTGATAGCTTCTCAGTCTTTCCTATTTTTCATGACCCTGAAACTACTGAGGAATATTAGCTAAGTATTGTGTAAAACTCCTATTTGTCTGATCTTTCTCTCATGATTAGCCAGAGTTTATGGGTTTTTGAAAAGACTAAAACAAGAGTGAGATGCACTTCTTATCAAATTACATGGTACATGATATCCACATGACATCACTGGTAATGTTAAACTTCATCACTTGGTTGAGATAGTGTTTGCTAGATCTCTCCACTGTAAAGTTATTATTTTTCCCTTTCTATACTTTATTCTTTTGAAGCAGGTTCGAAGTGTAGCCCACCCTCAATGGGGCTAAGGGAGATTTAGTTCTAATTATTAGATGGGGGAATATTTATATATACTAAACTGAACTCTTCTTAAAGTCTTAAAATCGGTATCTAAAATTGTTCATCTACAGATTTAAATACTTACAAAAGTTCCAGTTTCCACCATTTTATAATATTGACATCCTTAAATAAAACGGCTACATCACACTTTAAAAGGTATCCAATAGAATCTAATTATCATGGCCATTTGATACCCACTATAATGCATTTTTGAATATCACATTAAAAAGTTCGTTTTTAACAGTCAGAAATTTTACATTGTTTATTTTTCCCTTTGAATTCATACTCCCATTCCACTCTCCTTAGAGAAAATTTTAAGTAATCTAATTCTTGAAGTATTTTATTAACGCATTTTTAATTTTAAATGTATTTTTAATTTGAAAAGTATTATATTTCTTGGGACTGGAAGTTTCTACTTGTTAAAAAAGTCTCATTGTGGATTGAGTTTTCATTGCAACTGTCTTTAGTAGACAATTGATCACAGCAACATATACTTATTATAAATTTAAAAGTGATTACTAAACAAAATGATAAAATTTTCCACAGGCTGTCATACTGCCACTCAGATGCTGTTTCTTCATCCAAAGCCTTTACTTTTTTGCTGTTGTGGTGTCATGTTCAATACAATAAGATAAAAAATTGTTTTGGTATTTCTGTAATTTGCATATCAAAAGCAGTATTGATGGTGAAAAATCCAGAAAATAAGATGTTTATGAAGACCATACTATATTTGTAATGATTCTATAAATATTAAAATTTACTTTGCCTCTACAGCAAAAAGGTTATTAGAGAATTTACAAACATGTTCTAAAAATTAGTAAAAATATATGATCAAAAGTAATTTTCATAAAATTTCTACAAATATTGTTTTTTATAACCCCATGAATTATATGTCTCTCGAAACTCCTTTTATCTGAAATATAAACTCAAAGAGGTAAAAACAAATTCTTTTTTACGTTACTAATTATATTTACCAGTTGCATAAAAAGTGGTACCTTCATAAGTCATTTATGGAAGTACTTAATATTTGATAGCAAAGTATAGTAATTAAATTCAAAGTCATTATTATATTTAGCAAAACAAATACTGTGTAAAAAATGACTTTGTAATTGATGATAATATCTAGGAATTAAATATTAATTATATGTTTTACAAGTAAGAAAGGTACTTTATAATGTATACACTAGATATCTTTTTTTGAAAAAGAGAATAATTTAAATAATTTGGTAGTTATAGCTGAGGAACGTTTCATGTATAATGTTAGGTACTCACTGAAAACCTGCAAGGCTTAGAAGAGTATGGGGTCAGGAATATTCAAGAAAACAAAAATAATCAATGAACGAAATTATCTGAAAAAAATGCCTTAGTTTTGATCAGTAAGAAAATTATCAAATAAATAGACAAAAGCTTTTTAATTTTATGAATGTAGCAGTGAAATAAAAACTGAATTTAACTTCATGTTTAGAATTTGAATTGCTTTCTTCATGATTTAGTTTCTATCTACTAAATTAATAGACATATCTAGTAAGTCCAACAAATTAGAGAGTTTTATCTCTCATTTTGAAAAACCTGAAAACACAAGAATAAATATTCATTCAAGCAATCATTCATTCAACACATATTTATGGTCATTTCTCATAGATCTTACTGCTTATGAGGTTGTCATTAAACAAATTAATTCCTAATTAATTATATACAATTTTAATTGTGATTATTAGAAAATTGTGCCTTGAGAGTGTGTTTAATCAATAATAAACACAGAAAACCATGTTAAGTAAGACCTTAGATTATACGGCAGTCTTAAGCAAATCTTCATTCTAGCTCTGGGCTGGAAATAATTCAGGATTGCATTAAAATTAAATGCCCAAGACATATTTTTACTTTATGTATGTCACTCCTTAAAGTATGTGTTGTTCTGTTTAATAATACAATTAATGTGCTAAAAATGAACCTAAATGTAGGATTATTTTTTCAAGCAGGGGATTTGTTTACTTATTGCTAGATCACATTGTCTTAGAAAGGATTTACAGTGAATCAACTGAGATTAACTCATCATTATATCATAATCAAGACAAAATATTAAGGAGATTTTTGCATGTAGATGTTTTCTGACTTTATCAGTTAAACAAATACCTTGGGATTTAAAAAAATGTAGTTACATAAACTTTTGTCTTATGTGAAAATGAAACCATAAGTCTAAATTAAAGATAACAGAGATATGGTTGCATTTTAAAAGCCACATTTCTCACTAAGATTTCCTAAAAGATGACTCTGCATCTACTGACAAGGATTTCAAACAGTTGAAACATGCTGAAAACCTGTCCTAAACTTGAAAGATGGAATCAATTTCAATGATTTTACCCTCGAACAAACTTCAGTTTTTGCAGCATTCATAATTTCTTAAACAAATTCTATTCTGGAATAGAACAGCATACCCAGTTTAATGCTTCTATTCAGGCTCAAATTCAGTTATCATGCACACTGTAAGAAAATAATAATTTTATCTTTTTAACCATGATATTCTAAAAGAAGTAAACATGTTGATTTGTATTAGGTTAAAGACATTCTTTGCCCTGTTTGTGGTTATTGGACATGAGCTTATTTGAGGAAAGCTGGATTAAAAATAAATTAGGAATTAATTTCAAGAAATGTTCTGATGCTTTTAAGTTCTCTGACTGTGACTTAGTTTTCTGACTCTTTTATACTGCTCTTTGGCTGGTTTAAATCAGACCAAATTTTTGCCAAGATTCTCATTAGGGAAGATCCTTACAGACCCTGAGGTTACTAACGATGGCATTGTCAGGATTAGATATTTCCTAGAACTCTTTTGAACGTCCTTTTACAGAGAGAACATGAGAAAGTCAAGTAGTTTTAGGCACTGTCATCTTGGAAATATCCTTATGAGGTTATGTGGTGGATACACAGGCATATTTGTTGTAGGATATTTGTCCCCCAGGGAGAGAAAGACATTCCCGAGAGTTTGCTGAAATTGCTCACACATTTTACTTTACAATTTTATTTTATTTATTTACTTCTGACAGCACCAGGTTTTAAGGCATTTAAAGTAATTTTAAAGTAGCATGAAAACATGTGGGGAAGCACGTTATTGGGGATAAGGTGGAATATATAAAAGATATCCAAAGTTTAGTTTATTATCTTCATGCCAAACTGTGGTTAATTACCAATTTTGTGAAGGTGATTTGAATGGATCCTCTGTTTATTGTATTCGTCCCATATATTTTAATGCACTCTTATGCTACTTAAATACAAATTCCATAATAGTGCTCTATATCCATCATGACGGGGTGTCTTGGTGGGTCCTATGACATTTGAGGAAGAAAAACAGAAGCATCCTACTTCAAATAACTCAAGTATCAACTGAGGTCACACAGTACCTTAGCTTTACATAAAATTCACTTAAAACTTTTACCCCATATGCCATTGGAAAATAAAATACTGTGACCCAGAGTTCCTGTTTCCTTTACCTGCTGAACTCTCTAGCTCAGGTTATCGCAACTCTGATAGTGAACCCTTCAATCAGCTAGGCATTCACATGGGGATTCGTGGTAAGGGCATGCAAGTACAGTAAATCCCTTACATACAAACAAGTTCCATTCCGCGAGCACGTTCGTAAGTCCAATTTGTTCCTAAGTCCAACCAAGTTAGCCTAGGTACCCAACTAACACAATCAGCTATATAGTACTGTACTGTAATAGGTTTATAATACTCTTCACACCAATAATACATAAAAAAACAAACACAAAAAATAAAGAAAACACTATAAGTCTTACAGTACAGTACCTTGAAAAGTACGGTAGTATAGTATAACAGCTGGCATACGGGGGCGGACATCAAGTGAACAGGCAAGAAGAGTTACTGACTGGAGGAAAGAAAGGAGGTGGGAGATGGTAGAGCTGAAGGATTGTCAGCAATAGGAGACGGAGGGCAAGCTGCAATTTCACTCACGCCTGATGTTGATGGAACACACGTTCACATCTTTGAAAGTTCGCAACTCGAAGGTTCGTATGTAGGGGACTTACTGTATTCTGGTTGTTACGAAAAGTTAAAATGTCCCATTATACATCCCTATTAAATGGGTTTTGGCCTGTGCCTCTGGGAATTTCTCACTGGCCTCATTTTGTTTTTTCTAACAGGGCCCAATCACTGCCATGTTCTTTGGCCTCTTCTTTTCCCAACAGTCTTTTCTTCTCAAACGCTTACCTTCACCCTCAAATTTCTGTTTCCCTTCTATTGTAGAGCACTTTAGTTATCTCTTTGCTATTTTGGAGTCCATAACAGTACAGCTCCACAAGTCCCACTCACATAACCTAAAAAGAAAATTTCCTTAGAAAACAAACATTTCTTATCTATCTAAGGGGGAAACAATTTTCCTAAACCCAATACATATTTTCTATGACTAATTAGAAAAGGAGCTTATCTCTTAATCCTGTGTATATTATACAATCAAAATGAAATACGGTTCAAACAGGCTTTCCAACAACACCTAAGAATTAAGTTCAAAAAGCTTTCAAAGTTGCACAGCAAAGGACACCATAAACAGAATGAAAAGACAACCTATGGAATGGAAGAAAATATTTGCAAAGGATGCGACCTACAAGGGCTCAATCTCCAAAATATACAAACAGCTCATACAACTCAACAACAACAACCACCCAGTGGAAAAGTGGGCAGAAGACCTAAATAGACATTTCTCCAAAGAAGACACAGATGGCCAACAGGCACATGAAAAGACGCTCAACATCGCTAATTATTAGAGAAATGCAAATCAAAACTACAATGAGATACCACCTCACACTGGTCAGAATGGCCATCATTAAAAAGTCTACAAATAACAAATGCTGGAGAGAGTGTGGAGAAAAGGGAACCCTCCTACACTGTTGATGGGAATATAAGTTGGTGCAGCCACTAGGGAAAACAGTATGGAGGTTCCTCAGAAAGCTAAAACTTGAGTTGCCATGTGATCTAGCAATCCCACTCTTGAGCATATATCCAGACAAAACTATAATTCAAAAAGATACATGCACCCCTATGTTCATAGCAGCACTATTCACAATAGCCAAGACATGGAAACAACCTAAATGCCCATCAACAGATGAACAGATAAAGAAGATGTGGTACATAAATACAATGGAATACTGCTCAGCCATAAAAAGAATGAAATAATGCCATTTGCAGCAACATGGATGGAACTAGAGATTATCATACTAAGTAAGTCAGAAAGAGAAAGACAAATACAATATGATATCACTTATATGTGGAATCTAAAATATAACACAAACGAACTTCCCTATGAAACAGACTCACAGACATGGAGAACAGACTTGCGGTTGCCAAGGGGGAGGAATGGAGTGGGAGTTTGGGGTTAGCAGAAGCAAACTATTATATATAGAATGGATAACACCTTACTGTATTGCACAGGGAACTATATTCAATGCCCTGTGATAAACCATAATGGAAAAGAATATTTTAAAACAATGTATATATACACACACACACACACACACACATATATATGTATAACTGAATCACTTTGCTGTACAGCAGAAATTAACACAACATTGTACATCAAAAAAAAAATAGAGAGAGAGAGAAAAGCTTTCAAAGCATGCTGATGAGGATAAGCTGATCTGATATAGCTTTCAACCTATTTCAGTGCCTGAATATAGAAGTATACTATGACTTATGAAACCTCTGCTTGCCACATCTAATTATTTCAGTTTCATCCTTAAGTATCAATCATGAAGTAAACTTAAATTCCTCAACTAATTATAACTTTATCATCATTTACTGTGGTAGAGTCAAAGTGATCCATTAAATCCAAGTAGCAGATTCAATTGTGGACCCTCAAAATATTGAAAGGCAACATTCTCATGATTTCTAGGCTCTCGTCAACTACCTGCAGTTACTTTCAAACAAGCAGCAATACTATTTACTCTGTTCTTCTTAGATACAAAATTTTGGCATAAAATAGCTCAGGAAATCTTGATCCTTAACTTCTTCCCATTTATATGCCAGATTCCTTCAGCCAAAACTCATAAAAGGACCCTGAGGTTTGCCTGAAGAAAAAGAGTGTGAGTTGGGGGTGGTGGTGAGCAATTTTATTTGCTTCTCAGCTCAGAATCTCTGTAAAGTCAGGTTTGACAGGTATTTATATTAGCCAATTATCTCACTTTTGCCCACTTTTTCCATTTTTAATTTATATACTTGCCCCAAGTGTAAAACGTATGTTGTTTTTGGCTGCCAAAGTTCTTGTCCTATTCCTGTGCATTAATTTTTGTGCCTGCTCCACCTTTAGAGTCTAATGTTGAACGAACATCAACTACAAGGGAAACAAAGCCACCTCTGAACTTTAGCTGTCAGCGTAAGTTGAAAAGAGCAGTAATGGGAGCAAGATGTGGTGTGGGGATGCTGCTTTTGAGGATGGAGCCTTACCAGGGATGCCTGCTCCCTTCCCTTTGGAGAAGAAGCCTTACTCCTCAACTCTTTGCATCTTTCACTTGAGAAGGAAAAACCTTAATGATGCAGTGACACATTTGTTTTGTAACTTTGGATTTTTCCAAAGGGGGTCATGCCTTTTGTTCCCCCTTGCCTGATCATTAATTGTGTCGACCTCACAAAGCAAAATACCACATTCAGAGCTTAATAAAATCAAGATCCCAGAGTCGGTAGGGGTGAAAGTCAAGTTATCCTTTGAAATCTTGGCACCTAGAAAAAAGAGCATGCCACAACCTTGCCACGTATTGTGTACTGTTTATTTTAGCAGTTGTCCAAGCCATGTCTACGTTTGGGAGAGAGGCGTTTCCTTAAATCTCATATGAAACATTAAAAAACACATAAGTCTTCTTATTGCCCAAAACAAGGTCATGGAGGGAGTATGTTTTAATGATATGAAAATTAAGTTTTCTTTTTTAAAGTACCTGGCTTTGACCTGCCCCAAAGAGCTTAGTTTAAATGCTATTTTGTGAATTGGCCTTATCTTTACATAAATGTATCTCTAGTTAGATCAACATGCTTTATATGGCCTTTATAAGTGAATTCATCCAGAACCTTCCATGAGAGGAATGTCTTGTCAGCGAGGAAGAAACTTGGAGAAGGGTTTATTAAACTTTCTCACTCTAAGCTCAGGCTAGAATGCATGTCATGATGTCATAGAACTCATTTCATACAATGTCATTTTTCTTACATTTACTACGACTGTCAGAAACTTATCTTAGACTTTGATTTTTCCCTTTTTATGAAGCAATTTCCTACCATACTTGACTTTGTTACCATTTTAGACTACTGAACACTTGAATTTTAATTGGTAGATATGGACTTTCTCTAAGAAAAGAAAAGTTTCATTGGGAAAAGTGGACAACAAGAACCAGCAAATCAGGAAAAAGGTCTCATTAAATATTCATTTCACATCATAAAAACAACTGTTTCTTTACAGAAATGACAAGAGAATAATTTCTTCATGCTATTCCAGAAAGCCACTGTTTGCAAAGAGGCATGAAATGGAGCTACCACCAGTTTTTACCATGGGAACTCTGTATAGCCAACATTTTCCTGACAAATCAGAGCCAAGATCCTTGAATTCTGCTATACGGATACTGGTCTACTGGTCCTCTAAATATCGAAAAAATACGTAATCAAGTTGGGGTCAGAAAATACAGTTCTTGGGGAATCTGGAAAGCACAACATTATGTTCCAATCAGTTTCAGATCCAAGCTAAAGGATCTTTGATTAAATAAATATTAATTGAGAACTTACTATATAAAATACCTTTGCTGTTGGAAACAAAAATGAATATATTAAGTTCTCTGCACTAAAGAAGGCAAAAATCTTGCAGGTCAATTAATACATATACATAATTATTTATAATAAAAATAAGTATTTTTAAGTTCCCAGCATTTACCAAAAATATGCTACAGTCTTCTGAGGAAAAAAAGATAATTTCAAGCAAGTGTGGGAAGGACAAATGTTAAAGAGCAAGGGATGAGTTGATTAAAAGTTGTCAGGATTTCAGTAGATGTATATGGTAATGGGTAAGGAGGTGGGAATTTCATGGAATGACCAGAATTACAATATTTCAGGGAAACCTTTAAAAGCAGTGTCGTAGAATAAAAAATACTATAGTACAGTTTGAAGTTTGGTATATTTATAGGCAAATAATGGCATAAAATGATTTATGTTGAGTTTACCAAAAAGCATTTTCTTTTTTTTTCTTTTTTCTTTTTTTGCGGTACACGGGCCTCTCACTGTTGTGGCCTCTCCCGTTGCGGAGCACAGGCCCCGGACGCGCAGGCTCAGCGGCCATAGCTCACGGGCCCAGCTGCTCCGCGGCATGTGGGATCTTCCCGGACCGGGGCATGAACCCGTGTCCCCTGCATCGGCAGGCAGACTCTCAACCACTGCGCCACCAGGGAAGCCCCCAAAGAGCATTTTCTATTCTACGATGATTGCTCTACTATCCTTTAAAATCCTTCAGGGTATCATAATTCTCTATGAGTTGAGTTTATCCAAATATTCATCTCATAGGCACTACGCAGCACCCACCCTTATGCTCTTATGATTTGAAACATATCGGGTAATGGTCTTTGAATCATTCAGATTGTTAACTCCTTGGCATTCTGCTGTGAAACAACGGCAGAATGGGTGAGATGCCGTTATTTTTGACTTGTGGCATATCCATGATATTTTTCTCTTAGCTTTAATGATTGAAGCTGCTGTTTGTGACTCGACTCAAGTTTTTACTTGGCCTGCTCACCACTCAGGAAGAGACTAATCTGTGGTTCAATAATTTTCTTCCACATTTTGGCACTCCTGCCAGCACATGCGTTGAGGTCCCCCATGACCATCAGGTTGTCAGACGGTAGAGCAGCTGTGATGAGTTTATCCAGATCTCTGTAGAATTTCCCACTCACTGGAATGTATGAAAGTCAGGATGTTTGCATTGACAGAAGAAATAAATGGTCATTTAGTAAGTCCACACACTGACCAGGCAAGCTGTGGACAAGTAACCACTTAACCACCCAGTGTCTGAAAATCTTTTCCCCTAAAGTCTCACTTCTCCTCATGAAATGTCTGTAATCACTAAGGAGAAATATTCAAAGTATTTTGTTTCTAATACGATTCCTGAACAGGAGTTCCTCCTCATGTTTTCGCAATTAACAAAAAAGACCAACAGAGAGCCATATTTTCATGATCAGCCTCCCAGAGACTGAAACAACCCCACCCTAACTTCACTGCCATCTTGGAGTGCTTTACTATCAGCTCTAAAGGAGAAAATCAACCCACTTACACTTCACAAATACACTTACAATTGAAAATCACAATTTACTGGGGGCCTGCAACAATTTAGCAACAAACCAGACTGAATACTTCTGCAGACCACATTGGGTTGAGAAGTGAGGCAGGTTTTTGCTCTCTGGGGAGAATCTTCAGTATCCTGGTCCATGTTATGTCCGTAAGATAGGTACAGAGTCTCAGGAGAATGAGTATTGTGTTCATTAAGGTGTTTATTTTATTTTCTGTCTCTTGGACTGAGACACAGTACAAAAAACATATGTTAGGGAAATGGAAGATATTTCATAGCTTACAATATTAGGATTAAAAATTATAATATTTATTATAAAAAAAGACTCCAATTACCATTTTACTGGGCAGATTCTTTGCAAGATGTATGCAAACGAGAAACGGAATTTCATCTTTAACTCATTATATTTCCATAAGAAGCCACATGGCTTAACTTTAAAGCACAATTCCACCCTTTAGTGAAGTATTTGCCTTTATTTTTCGTTGTTTTTGTTTTTGAATTAGAACAGCAACCTCATTCTTCATAAGTAGATTTTATAGTACATAGAAGTAGATTTCAAATTTCATTTTTTTAAAATAGAAAATGTAATACTAACTGAGGCAAACAGGTAAATTAGGGGGCTAAAGTCAACTTTTTAAAGAAAATAAATAAGCTTTAGATATCAAACCCTCTTCTGAAGTGAATTTTCTTAATTTTCTCATTAAGAATATCTCAGATGCTTTTTATGGCATCATGTCTTAAAGGAGATGACTGGGGAAATTTAAAAAAAAAAAAACAGAAAACAAAGTTCTGACTTGCTGATGGCTGCTAATCTCAAAATTTTATTACATAGTCCCTTCCTGTGAAGCAAACTTAGTAGGGAGGAAGAGAACAGAACTCCTGCTGAAGTTATAAATAAACAAAAGCTTTTTGTTTAAAGTAGAGGAGCTGGTTTTCCCCTGCTTTTATGAGCAGAGAAGGAGCTTTTGAGATCTTCATTGCTCTTAATGGAGCCAGGGGTTTTGAGGAATCCACCTGTGCACAAGACACTCTCAAACATCCTCTGGGGAAGTCTTTTTCTCACCCCTCTAATTTGTAGAACATTCATCAGCCTGCAGGATGCTGCATTCACTGAATTTCCCTTTTTTGCATAGAATACTGACCAGATTATGGAATTGGCAGTCCAGTGGTGGGCAAACATTTCCTGCAAAGGACTTGAGAGTAAATATCTTGGCTTTGTGGTCTATACAATCTCTGTTGCAACACTACTCAGCTTTGCCATTGTAGCATGAAAGCAGTCATAGACACCATGGAAATGAAGGAGCATGGCTGTGTTCCAATAAAACTTTATTTACAAAAACAGGTAGTGGGCCAGATTGGGGGGCAGAGTTTGGCAAGTCCTGGTTTAGTCCAAGAAAACATGTTTCTCCCATATCCTGAACGTCCTCAGCCCCCAAGCACACACATATACACTTAGACTCACACAGCTGTGAGCTGCCCGCGTCAACAGAGAAAATTCTTTCACTATCTAAAATTAGTTTCCACCCAAGTTTTACAAGCTGGTCAAGCTGCAGTGTCGAGATTCAGGCAGTTTTTGAACTATATGGTCCTTTCTGTGCACTGAGATAAGAAGAGGTAAAATAGGCTATGTGGTGTTGGTAGGGAAGAAAAAAGAAGTTTTTTCCCTGTGCCCAAGAGAATTGGCACCACTACTTGTTTGTCTCTTAAAATGTCAATATGATTTAGAAATGCATGTTTAATCAGGAAATTAAGTTATCTTAAAAAGGAATTGCTAATGGAATTCTGTCAGAATCCCCGCTGCCATTATTAAATGGGATAGAACTGCTCCCTTCAGCATTTTTCACACCCTCATTAGTCTCATCCACTAAATCTTACCCTAAAAGACAATTTATTTTTGCCTCATTGTGAAATGTTAAAGTGAGGTAATCAAGGTGAATCTTCTACCTTGGCATCTTACCTGATGTTCCCTTTTTGTGTTATTTCTTTCTGTGTAGAAAAGCTTCCAAGGATAATCGTTTTCAGTTCTTTGCCCCCTTTTGGCTTTATACATAAAAGATGTGATGTGTTTGTTTAATGGTCATCAACAAATCTGAGGAACATTCTGACTCTGTGGATCACACAAGAGAGGTAGCAGGGGCAGGCAGGCACACAGAAGAGGTGCACAGAAGAGAAACATGGGAGAGGCAGGAAGGCTTGGGAAGCTGTGCCAGGCACCACTCCCACCATTAAAAAGGATCAGACAGAGGGAGTCACCTTAGTCTTTGCTCCTATTTGCAACTCTTGCTGTGTTCTTCAGAATGCCACGGCAATTTCTCCACTAGAGGTATTTCATATGATCACCTACTAAACTCTTGTACAGTAAGCTCCCTACATATTAACAAGTTCCGTTGCGTGAGCGCCTTCGTTAAGTCTGATTTGTCTGTAAGTCCAACAAAGTTAGCCTAGGTACCCAGCTAACACAGTTGGCTATGGAGTACTGTACTGTAATAGGTTTATAATACTTTTCACACAAATAATACATGAAAAATGAACAAACACAAAAAGTAAAG
This sequence comes from Delphinus delphis, assembly GCF_949987515.2. NCBI lineage: Eukaryota > Metazoa > Chordata > Mammalia > Artiodactyla > Delphinidae > Delphinus > Delphinus delphis. The sequence goes on from NC_082699.1 coordinate 58,346,373, forward strand.
AAAATATTTTTAATCTTACAGTATAGTACCTTGAAAAGTACAGTAGTACCAGCTACATCACCACTGCTTGTACACTTGCTTCTGGACATCCTGGGCTTGAAATAAAGATACTGTACTACCATACTCTATACAGTACTGTACGGTAAAGTACACAAAAGCGCAACCACTTTTAGAGGATGCATGCACCTGACAATGTATGCCACACGTGTAAACTAACTTATGTGACTGGACATGCAAACGTACGTTCGCATCTTCGAAAGTTCTCAACTTGAAGATACCTATGTAGGGGAATTACTGCACACTTCTTCTATTCTTTCTAGACTCTAACTGGAAAATAATTTTAGAGCTGAAAAAAACTTGATAGCTCATCTGACTCAGAGGTTGTCAAACTTGGTAGAGCATTAATACCATTCAATGTCTTTGTTAGGGTGAATGTTCTCAAACTCTGAAAAAACTCTGATTAAGAAATCCTGGGCAAGCCAAGGGAATCTTTATTTCAAACCTGGTCCCTATGTGAACCTGGTGCTTCCTCTAGCCACGGGCCAGGATTTGGAAATCATTTATTTAGTTTGCCTCGTTTGAGAGATGAGAAAGTACATTTTGAGAGGTTAGGTAAATCACCAAAGTTCACACAGCCAGTAAATGGCAGAGCTGGGCTCTGGACCAGTAAATATTGGCAGAACTGCAGCTACTTCATACAGCTGGACACACAGCTGACTTCCCTTATCAGGAGCAGAGCTCTTCTACCTGCACTTAGCAGCCTTCTCAGCACAGCATTCCAGGCAGCCTGTACTGGTGGAGTGAGGTGTCATGGAGGAGGAAACGTATTTGTTATTCCCAGATAGAACACCAGAGTTGCCAGGTACCCATTTTTGAAACAGATGGCCTGACATTTTACATTTCTATCAGGTAAAAGGAAAATCATGCAAATTCTGTTCTGATGTTTTTAAACTGTCTTGATTATAAATTTTGAGAATGGACCTCAATGTTTACAAACTATTGACGACTGGGTGGGGGAACGATAGGGCTATTCTAAGATGAACAGAAGACATTTGTTTACCGTTGCTCTTAGGGGTGAAAGGAGAAACTTAAGTGGGGTACAGAGTTTTCTGAAGGGATCATTTCTGAGAATATTCAAGTTTGTACACATATTAAAAACTTCTCATGGTCCTTCTCACCAGACTTGTGTGTAGGGATACAAATTCAAATCCTTTAGGCTGTATTGTGAAGCATCCTGTGTAGTAATGTAAACTGCTGTCCAAAAGCAAGAGGAGGGGTGTATTTTTAGAGACATACAATAATCAATTAGCGTACACAGGAGGTATTAAGAAAGTAATACTTGCCAGAAATTACTTGCCAGAATAATATATTCCCAAGAGTCTAGGATAGGGTGTCCCAAATGAGTAGAGGGGCATTTTAAGTTTATGAAATGTATCTTGTAAAATATAACAGCTTTTAAAAAAGACCAAATATTTAAATGGAAGCTATCCCATGGTTCACCCAAACCGCATAGCTGTTACTGGTGGCAATCTGCAATCGGTGGAAAATTATCCTTAAAACATCCCTCGCTTCCGTTGTTTAAAGTAACCTGAGTTTCTACATTTAAAAAAAAATGTAAATATGTATACCCTCAAATCCCCACAAACAAAAATTCCAGATGCCTTTTCACCATGAGTCTGCCCTGTACTGTATCTTCTCTAAAGACAGGAACTTTCAAGTTCACTATTTTCTTCAGCAACAGCCCAGTGCCTGGGATACATGGGGAGCTCAAACATTTGTTGAACGAGTAAATATTTGTTGATTAAGTAGATTCCCATTATTGACTTTTTTCAACTAATAGAGTTATTGCTCTTTCTGCCAACAGCTCCTGCTTTTCCTTCCCAATTTTTCTCTCCCGTTTCCTAACAGCTTTGATTCAGATAGTGACTTGTCCATCCATGCTGTGACCCATACTTGCAAAGGGATTAGAGCTGATGCAGGTGTTCCATTGGGCTCCCATCATAAAGCACATTTATCCTCTGGATAGAAACAATCCCTTCAGGTTGCTCTCTGTCTCTTGCACATTTATTAGTCTAATAACACGGGGAAGGGTTCATGAGAGTGATAAAAGTAGTGTGCTTGGGAGCTGTGGTTATTTCTAAATATTGAGTTTGATTTGTCATTGACTGCCAAATCCTCCTTCTTGGCCCCAGCAGTGTCCTTGAAGAGTCTTCCTGTTCTTCTTAACAACCGTCTTCCTCTTCTTTTTTTTTTTTTTTTTTTTTTGCAGTACGCGGGCCTCTCACTGTTGTGGCCTCTCCCGTTGCGGAGCACAGGCTCTGGACGCGCAGGCTCAGCGGCCATGGCTCATGGGCCCAGCCGCTCCGCGGCATGTGGGATCTTCCCGGACCGGGGCATGAACCCGTGTCCCCTGCATCGGCAGGCGGACTCTCAACCACTGCGCCACCAGGGAAGCCCTGTCTTCCTCTGTCTTACAGCGACTGATTTGTATCTATGGGTCACTGTTTTTGACCGACTGCCAAGACCAGTATGGCTGAATTCATTTTGTCATTTGTTAGGGAGCCACAGTATTCTTGACCATATATTTAGCGGGTTTTTTGGACTAAGGTCTAAGATATGGCACCAGAGCAACTAAATGAGCAGCTCATCTGATACTCAGGGGAAATGCACACTTATACTCTAGGTCGAGAGCTGTACGGAAATGAGGATGCCGGGAGTCTGAAAGATGAAGGCACTTTGGCCCTGAAATAATGGGTGAATGAATGCTTCTGATAAAATTCAGGAAAAACAGAAAGTTCCTATTATAAATAGAATTCTTCTGAAGAGTAAGACTGATCTTGAAAACACAATTACATCAAGTGTATCTTGTCCCAACATTCTTCTTCTCTTTCCTTTCTCCCTTTCCTTCTGAAAAAATAATTATTTGTATCCATTTCCCTAAACATGAATACTCATTACAGTGTATATGTGCCTGTGGTTGCTTCAGTGATGAATGTACTGTGGAATTCATTGTTTTAATTTGTGTCCATTATTTGCTGTTAAAGGCAGCATGTTGTATCGCATGTAAAAACTGTCCAACCTCTACCTATGACATTTGTAGCAGGCCCAGAATTTGCATCTTGTCAATAGCTTGCCTAAATGTTTAGATTAAATAAAGGATTATGAAGTTAGAATATAGTTCAATCTATCTTAATTCTCTGGAATATATTAACCAGTCACTACTAAAAAGCTGATTCCATTAGCATTATCAGGGGTTATGTGGGAAGAGGAGTGGATCTTGGGTGTAGGGTGTAGGGCTGAAGACAGAAAGCAGAGATGGGGTAGGAGAAAAGGCACTTTCAGTCCTACACATGGACCCATCCCAGGATGAAGTCCTGACATCAGTGCCTGTCTCCACATTGTTATTCCATGAGACATCACTGTAATCCCCATCGCTTCATAAATTCTGAAAAAAGAGAATTGTAAAGTTTAAAGGGCTCCTTTCCTTGCTATAAGTCTTCATGGACAAAAAATAAAAATAAAATTCATCTATTTATTCGGTCATTTATCAAACATTTACAAAAGGTCTGCTATGTTCCAAAAACTCTTCTAGGCACTTGGGATACATCAGAACACAAAACAGACAAAAATACCTGCCTTTATGGGCCTTGCACATTTAAAAATAACAGGTGGCTACTGATGTTGCACTTTTGGTTCAACAAAATCCTATTATTTCATGGTTCTGTGTTTATGCAATGAAGAGTAAATGTGGTTAAGGAAGCACAAATTTTTCAAAATTATTGTTAAATATATCTCTTCAATTACTCATGATAATGCCTAAAACCACATTCTTATTGGGCAATCTTACTTTGAGTTATGGATTTGTTTTAATCTTTCAGGGCCCTTGAGTATGATGTAAACAACCCTGGTAGGAATAGCGTCTTCAGATCCCAACCAGAGAATCCTCATGAGTGCTGGGGAAGAAAACAAGCAAAGAACAACGTGACAACCTGGCAGGAGAGAGGAGGAAGGGCATCCAGGAGAAGAAAATAGGCAGTAACTGGGGAGCAGGAAAGGTTCCAGATGCCAGCTTGCAGGCTACTTAAATTTTGTGTAGAGTCAGACTGGATTTACAATATTCATTTCCAATTAGCATCTCAAAATCATTTGCAATGCCAGATTTCTGTTAAAAAGTAAGTCCTGGAGACATTTTTAGGAAATCTTCCCTTTTTCAACCTCCCGATGTTCCTTTATATCAGCAAGTTCTTATATACGATGTGCTTACATGGAAAAGTCAGTAATGATCCATAAGAATATATGAGCCGTCAAGAACAGTTGACAATAGTCCTGTTTATACACTTTGAATTTATACATATATATATACAAACAAGCTAAGGAGGCATGTGAACATTGCAAATCTCACATGCAAATCTCTGTGTCCTAACTTCTTCATGCATGACTCAGTCACGGAATACATCCTACCAGTGACTAAGATTCTCATTTGAAAAACTCAACTCTGCAGCTTTGCCAGTTTAAAATTTCATTACTGTGAAGTTTATCTAAAAGAATCTTTTAAAAAGAAATTCTGATGTGATCAACAGAAATGCATTTTTCTTTCTCCCTCTGCCACCGCCCATTTCTGGAACTGGATTGTTTTTACATGTTTAAATGTTATAAATGAGTTTACAGGTGTAGTCAAACAGGCCCAAAGGCATTTAGCAAAAAAAAAAGAAAACTAAATTAAAAACAGAGAGCAAACCTCTTTTGTCTTTTAAATGGACCCCTGGCATTGAAGATTACCATGTCTCAGGTGGAGATGGAGTGAATGGATGTCATTAACAATTTATCTTTGGGGAGACTGAATTTAGAATGTGATTAAGCATCAGGATGTCTATCTTCCCCACATCATCTAGGGCTGTATGTTGCCTTCAGCAATGGACATGCCATTAATGTGTTACTGATTTGCAACTGTTTGGACTTGAATCTAACTCATTTCTTTTGTTCACTTCCACCCCATTACTTCTGGAGATTGAAAAGGAAACAACTAAGCTAGCATCATTTAAAAATTTTAGTGATTGCCTAGAAGTACAATGTAGTAATTTCCTGTTTCCTTTGATGGATTCCTCATTGGTATAAGGAGTTTCTCTGAAATCTTTTCTATCCCATCAACCCCCATAGATACACAACTCATGTCTCTGTGGTTTATACGAAGGAAAAAAAAGTTATTTCAAGACACTGGATTTGTGAATGATGGTTTATTTTAGTATCTTGGATTTTCCTGAAAAGGAGTGATTATACAGTATGGGTATAAAGGGCAGTCAGTTGCCTCCCAGTGTCAAAGTATCTGAGAAAATAAATTCTTGGAGAGAAATTGGCCTGGTGACCACTAAATCAAAAGGAATTGGGTGGGCACAAGGGATCTGTAACTCAGGCAAAGGAAAAGGCCAATTAATTATTTCTGTCTAGAACATTAATCACAATATCCTCTAGCTTTAGAATCTCTTATAAAAAGTATTGCTTCAGATGCCTTTGGTTACAAGTATCAGATACTCTAATTCAAAATCCTAAATCTTAAACAATAAGAACATAATATTTCAGATCACTGGAAGGCTTTAAGTAAGGAGGCTCAAGGTGAAATGTAATTAGCAGCTTCTAAGAATCAGAGAGAATTCAGGTTCTTTTCATCTCATCTTCTGTAGTTTGAAACTCTTCAAGTTGCCACTACTATTTGTGAATAATCATTGGAAAACACATATTATAGAACAAATTGAGGGCAGAAGGGAAGCAGATAGACCTGACTCTAGTACTTTCTAGCTGTCTCAACCTTAAGCAAGTTCCTTAATGAATTGTAGACTCAGCTTTTATCATCTATATATTGGTGATACCTTCACTGAAGGGTTGTTAAAATAATTAGAAAGAATAGGTTGGTTGTTTGGCCTGAGGTGACCCAACACTGGAGCCTACACCTGGGCTCTTTGGTGGGGCTAAGTGTGGACTCTGGGAGGGCTCACGCCAAGGATACTTCCCAGAATTTCTGCTGCCAGTGTCCTTGTCCTCACGGTGAGACACTGTCACCCCCTACCTCTGCAGCAGACCCTCCAACACTAGCAGCCGTGGGGCTGACAGGGTCTTGGTTTCTGGCCAGGTGTCAGGCCTGTGCCTCTGAGGTGGGAGAACCGAGTTCAGGACATTGGTCCACCAGAGACCTCCCGGCTCCACAGAATATCAAATGGTGAAAGCTCTCCCAGAGATCTTCAGCTCCACTCAACAACCAGCAAGATAAGTGCAGGACACCCTATGCAAAACAACTAGCAAGACAGGAACACAACCCCACCAATTAGTAGAGAGGCTGCCTAAAATCATAATAAGGTCACAGACACCCCAAGACACACCACTGGATGTGGTCCCACCCACCAGAACGACAAGATCCAGCCTCATCCACCAGAACACAGGCACTAGTCCCCTCGACCAGGAAGCCTACACAACCCACTAAACCAACCTTAGCCACTGGGGACAGACACCAAAAACAACAGAAACTACGAACCTGCAGCCTGCAAAAAGGAGACCCCAAACACAGTAAGATAAGCAAAATGAGAAGACAGAGAAACGCACAGTACATGAAGGAGCAAGGTAAAAACCCATTAGACCAAAACAAATGAAGAGGAAATAGCCAGTGTATCTGAAAAAGAATTCAGAGTAATGATAGTGAAGATGATCCAAAATATTGGAAACAGAATGGAGAAAATACAAGAAATATTCAATAAGGACCTAGAAGAACTAAAGAGCAAAGAAACAATGATGAACAGCACAATAAATGAAATTAAAAATTCTCTAGAAGGAATCAATAGCAGAATAACTGAGACAGAAGAACGGATAAATGACTGGGAAGATAAAATAATGGAAATAACTACTGCAGAGCAGAATAAAGAAAAAAGAATGAAAAGAATTGAGGATAGTCTCAGGGACTTCTGGGACAACATTAAATGCACCAACATTCGAATTATAGGGGCCCCAGAAGAAGAAGAGAAAAAGAAAGGGACTGAGAAAATATTTGAAGAGATTAGAGTTGAAAACTGCCTAATATGCGAAAGGAAATAGTTAATCAAGTGCAGGAAGCACAGAGAGTCCCATACAGGATAAATCCAAGGAGAAACACGCCAAGACACATATTAATCAAACTACCAAAAATTAAATACAAAGAAAACATATTAAAAGCAGCAAGGGAAAAACAACAAATAACATACAAGGGAATCCCCATAAGGTTAACAGCTGATCTTTCAGCAGAAACTCTGCAAGCCAGAAGTGAGTGGCAGGACATATTTAATGTGATGAAAGGGAAAAACAGACAGCAAGGATCTCATTCAGATTCGACAGAGAAATTAAAACCTTTACAGACAAGCAAAAGCTAAGAGAATTCAGCACCACCAAACCAACTTTACAACAAATGCTAAAGGAACTTCTCTAGGCAGGAAACAAAAGAAGGAAAAGACCTACAGTAACAAACCCAAAACAACTAAGCAAATGGTAATAGGAACATACATATCGATAATTACCTTAAATGTAAATGGATTAAATGCTCCAACCAAAAGACATAGACTGGCTGAATGGATACAAAACCAAGACCCATATATATACGGTCTACAAGACACCCACTTCAGACCTAGGGACACATAAAAACTGAAAGTGAGGGGATGGAAAAAGATATTCCATGCAAATGGAAATCAAAAGAAAGCTGGAGCAGCAATTCTCCTGTAAGACAAAACAGACTTTAAAATAAAGACTATTACAAGAGACAAAAAAGGACACTACATAATGATCAAGGGATCAATCCAAGAAGAAAATATAACAATTGTATATATTTATGTACCCAACATAGGAGCACCTCAGTACATAAGGCAAATGCTAACAGCCATAAAAAGGGAAATCGACAGTAACACAATCATAGTAGGGGACTTTAACACCCCACTTTCACCACTGGACAGATCATCCAAAATGAAAATAAATAAGGAAACACAAGCTTTAAATGATACATTAAACAAGATGGACTTAATTGATATTTATAGAACATTCCACCCAAAAACAACAGAATACACTTTCTTCTCAAGTGCTCATGGAACATTCTCCAGGATAGATCATATCTTGGGTCACAAATCAAGCCCTGATAATTTAAGAAAATTGAAATCGTATCAAGTATTTTTTCTGACCACCACGCTACGAGATATGAATTAAAGGAAAAAATCTATAAAAAATACAAACACATAGGGGCTAAACAATACACTACTTAATAATGAAGAGATCACTGAAGAAATGAAACAGGAAATCAAAAAATACCTAGAAACAAATGACAATGAAAACACGACGACCCAAAACCTGTGGGATGCAGCAAAAGTGGTTCTAAGAGGGAAGTTTATAGCAATACAATCCTACCTCAAGAAAAAAGAAACATCTCAAATAAACAACCTAACCTTACACCTAAAGCAATTAGAGAAGGAAGAACCAAAAAAACCCCGAAGTGAACAGAAGGAAAGAAATCATAAAGATCAGATCAGAAAAAAAATGAAAAAGAAATGAAGGAAACAATAGCAAAGATCAATAAAACTAAAAGCTGGTTCTTTGAGAAGATAAACAAAATTGATAAACCATTAGCCAGACTCATCAAGAAAAAAAGGGAGAAGACTCGAATCAACAGAATAAGAAATGAAAAAGAAGTAATGACTGACACTGCAGAAATACAAAGGATCATGAGAGATTACTACAAGCAACTATATGCCAATAAAATGGACAACCTGGAAGAAATGGACATATCCTTAGAAAAGCACAACCTTCCAAGACTGAACCAGGAAGAAATAGAAAATATAAAGAGACCAATCACAAGCACTGAAATTGAGACTGTGATTAGAAATCTTCCAACAGACACAATGCCAGGACCAGATGGCTTCACAGGTGAATTCTATCAAACACTTAGAGAAGAGCTAACACCTATCCTTCTCAAACTCTTCCAAAAGATAGCAGAAGGAGGAACATTCCCAAACTCACTCTACGAAGCCACCATCACCCTGATACCAAAACCAGACAAGGATGTCACAAAGAAAGAAAACTACAGGCCAATATCACTGATGAACATAGATGCAAAAATCCTCAACAAAATACTAGCAAACTGACTCCAACAGCACATTGCAAGGATCATACATCATGATCAAGTGGTGTTTATCCCAGGAATGCCAGGATTCTTCAATATACACAAATCAATCAATGTGATACACCGTATTCACAAACTGAAGGATAAAAAGCATATGATCATTTCAATAGCTGCAGAAAAAGCTTTCGAAAAAACTCGACACCGATTTATGATAAAAAAAAAAACCTCCAGAAAGTAGGCATAGAGGGAACTTACCTCAACGTAATAAAGGCCATATATGACAAACCCACAGCCAACATTGTTCTCAACAGTGAAAAACTGAAACCATTTCCACTAAGATCAGGAACAAGACAAGGTTGCCCACTGTCACCACTATTATTCAACATACTTTTGGAAGTTTTAGCCACAGCAATCAGAGAAGAAAAAGAAATAAAGGAATCCAAATCAGAAAAGAAGAAGTAAAGCTGTCACTGTTTCCAGATGACATGATACTATACATAGAGAATCCTAAAGGTGCTACCAGAAAACTACTAGAGCTAATCAATGTATCTGGTAAAGTAGCAGGATACAAAATTAATGCACAGAAATCTCTTGCATTCCTATACACTAATGATGAAAAATCTGAAAGAGAAATTAAGGAAACACTCCCATTTACCACTGCAACAAAAAGAATAAAATACCTAGGAATAATCCTACCTAGGGAGACAAAAGACCTGTATGCAGAAAACTATAAGACACTGATGAAAGAAAGTAAAGATGATACAAACAGATGGAGAGATATACCATGTTCTTGGATCGGAAGAATCAATATTGTGAAAATGACTATACTACCCAAAACAATCTACAGATTCAATGCAATCCCTATCAAACTACTACTGGCATGCTTCACAGAACTAGAACAAAAAATTTCACAATTTGGATGGAAACACAAAAGGCCCCGAATAGGCAAAGCAATCTTGAGAAAGAGAAACAGAACTGGAGGAATCAGGCTCCCTGACTTCAGACTATACTACAAAGCTACAGTAATCAAGACAATATGGTAGTGGCACAAAAACAGAAATATAGATCAATGGAACAGGATAGAAAGCCCAGAGATAAACCCATGCACATATGGTCACCTTACCTTTGATAAAGGAGGCAAGAATATACAATGGAAAAATGACAGCCTCTTCAATAAGTGGTGCTGGGAAAACTGGACAGCTACATGTAAAAGAATGAAATTAGAACACTCCCTAACAGCATACACAAAAATAAACTCAAAATGGATTAAAGACCTGAATGTAAGGCCAGACACTATCAAACTTAGAGGAAAACATAGGCAGAACACAATATGACATAAATCACAGCAAGATCCTTTTTGACCCACCTCCTAGAGAAATGGAAAGAAAAACAAAAATAAACAAATGGGACCTAAGGAAACTTCAAAGCTTTTTCACAGCAAAGGAAACCATAAACAAGATGAAAAGACAACCCTCAGAATGGGAGAAAATATTTGCAAACGAAGCAACTGACAAAGGATTAATCTCCAAAATTTATAAGCAGCTCATGCAGCTCAATATCAAAAAAACAAACAACCCAATCCAAACACAGCCAGAAGACCTAAATAGACATTTCTCCAAAGAAGATATACAGATTGCCAACAAACACATGAAAGAATGCTCAGCATCATTAATCATTTGAGAAATGCAAATCAAAACTACAATGAGGTATCTCCTCACACCAGTCAGAATGGCCATCATCAAAAAATCTACAAACAATAAATGCTGGAGAGAGTGTGGAGAAAAGGGAACCCTCTTGCACTGTTGGTGGGAATGTAAATTGATACAGCCACTATGGAGAACAGTATGGAGGTTCCTTAAAAAACTAAAAATATAGCTACCATATGACCCAGCAATTCCACTACTGGGCATATACCCTGAGAAAATCATAATTCAAAAAGAGTCATGTACCACAATGTTCATTGTAGCTCTATTTACAATAGCCAGGACATGGAAGCAACCTAAGTGTCCATTGACAGATGAATGGATAGAGAAGATATGGCACATATATACAATGGAATATTACTCAGCCCTAAAAAGAAACAAAATTGAGTTATTTGTAGTGAGGTGGATGGACCTAGAGTCTGTCATACAGAGTGAAGTAAGTCAGAAAGAGAAAAACAAATACTGTATGTTAACACATATATATGGAATTAAAAAAAATAGGCTATGAAGAACCTAGGGTCAGGACAGGAATAAGGATGCAGACATAGAGAATGGACTTGAGGCCACGGGGAGGGGGAAGGGTAAGCTGGGTCGAAATGAGAGAGTGGCATGGACATATATACACTACCAAATGTAAAACAGATAGCTAGTGGGAAGCAGCCGCATAGCACAGGGAGATCAGCTTGGTGCTTTGTGACTACCTAGAGGGGTGGGATAGGGAGGGTGGGAGGGAGACGCAAGAGGGAGGAGATATGGGGATATACATATACGTATAGCTGATTCACTTTGTTATAAAGCAGAAACTAACACAACATTGTAAAGCAATTATACTGCAAGAAAGATGTTAAAAAAAAAAGAAAGAATAGGTGTACAATGCCTGAGTTATAATAAATATTCATGAAATAGTAGATGTTATTTTTGTTTTTATTTCAAGAAATAGCTTGTTGTTTAGAGAAACTAGATGGTGAGCTAATCTGCTCCCATTGGGCCACATGTTAAGAAATCATCTCTCAGAGTGGGTCATGTTTGTAGATTGTTAATCTTACCCATATTGTATTTATTTTTCTATTTTAGTTAGACCCTCTATCAGCTAGAATTCAGTCAGGAAAGCAAAGTCTCTGTAGAGACCTGGAAGGGAGGTACTGGAGAACCAGGGAAATGATCATTAACCACTCAAGCACTGTTTGTTGCTTGCAGGGAAAGCCAAGATGCCATGCAGATCTGGCAACTGACGTGGGACCAGCACAAAGAGGAAGATGAGGTCAACAGAAACTGCAGCTTCTGGGGAAGTAGCTCCTGTTAAGTAACTATGGCCTTAGTAGGTTGAAGATGTACTGGTTCCTGGGTCTGCCTATCGCCAGGCTTGAGGGTCATAACCTTCTGAGAGTAATGGCTTTTGGCTCTGCTTCCACCTTCCAAATTTCATACCAGCTCTCCCTTTAGCCAGCTCTCCCTTAAAACAATATAAAGAAGGGGATTCTGGTACAAACTTATAATAACCAGCTCCAATTGCAGGAGTGGGAGTGGGCCAGATGTTCTCCGCCCTTCATATTTTTTACTCATTTATACTGTTTCCTTTTGTCCCCAGCACAGTTTGAAAAATAGTGTCTAGATCATTGCTGAAGGAGTCTACTTTTTGAGAATGTAACTCATTTGTGCCTTAGTTTTAAAAAATAATTTAAATATAAACTAGGTTTATATATACATAATTAAGAGCAAACTAGACTATCTCTATACTACCCTGACATTTTAGCAGCTGAGTACCACTGATGGTGTTGGAAGAACCCAGTACTGTGCATCAGGGGATTTGGGCCCCTGTCCTATTTGTACCATATGCTTACCAGGCAAGCTGGTGAACCTTGGTTCTCTCCACATCCATAGTTGATGAGTGAAGAGATCATATATAAAAATGTATCAGTTTTCTACCTAAGAATAATAATATTCTTTGCGGCCTATGATGGAGACGTTTTAGAACCACTAATACCTCCTAGGGGTGCAGGATTTATTAGATACATTTATTTTTCAAATAAAGTATTCCAAAAGTATATTTATGCATTCAGGGGTAAAAAAGAGTACATGAAAATATACAAAATTCTAAAAGTATCTCTCTCCATTTGGGGGTTAGAAAAAGTATATAAAACATACAAAATTTAACATTTTATCTATAGTATAAATATGAATATGAATTTAAAGCTTTACTCTTTAAGGCATATAGCCCACCCGCAGGGGGCCACTGACCAGAAGTTTTCATTGCTCCTTCTACCTGCAGGAGGACTTGGAAATGCTCTTTCTCTTGAGGAGATTATATCTCTCTTCCTGACAAACCCCTGTTCCATTGCCGCATGCCACATATAGCTGCCACCACCCCAGGCTTCCTGTGGTGCACTCCTGTCCACATCCTTGGGTACAGAATATGTCCTGGCCAACCCTGCTTTCTTCTTCCTCTCAGGGACACAAGGAGAAAATATTTTCTGATCTTTATGTGCTTCAGTCAAGAAAGGCCAGTTTTTCAGCATATCCTGAGAGGTAAGATGGAGTGCTAGAGATATATTCAGACATAACAGGGAAGGGATCTGGGATTTGAAAACACACACAACTTCTGTTTCAGGTCATTTAGAAAGATTTTTGGATTATAAGAATTGATGGTGGACAGATGTGTCTCTACAGTTCTGAGCTTTAAAAAAAGAAACAACCTTGAAACATCTGATGAGAGATTAGGAAATCTACATCTGTCATTATACAAATGAATTTGAGGGAGAATGTTTTTGTCTTTTTTCTCATGGGTAAGAGACTGGATGAATGGGAAAGCACTTATTAAAAGCTTTGGAATAAAGGTGCTGCACACAACACACATACTTCATCAGGCATTATAATGCAATACTGCAACTTTCTTTAAAATATAACTCTGCATGGGCTTCCCCGGTGGCGCAGTGGTTGAGAGTCTGCCTGCCAATGCAGGGGACATGGGTTCGGGCCCTGGTCCGGGAGGATCCCACATGCCGTGGAGCAACTGGGCCCGTGAGCCACAACTACTGAGCCTGCGCGTCTGGAGCCTGTGCTCCGCAACAGGAGAGGCCACAATAGTGAGAGACCCACGCACCGCGATGAAGAGTGGCCCCCGCTTGCCACAACTGGAGAAAGCCCTCACACAGAAACGAAGACCCAACACAGCCATAAATAAATAAATAAAAAATAATAACTCTGCAATTGCCCATTGAGGACCACACTAGCTTAACGAAGACAACGAGTGATGCTTCTCCCCTGGTGCATCTTCAGGAGCATATACATAGGTTCAACTGAAAGATTAGTTTTGATTTTTTGGCTGGGTTTCCTCTCCATGGTCACTCAAATAAAACGACAGAAAATGCTGCTATACTTTGGTGCTTTACTCAAATCCAGAGAGGTGTATTGGGAGATATTGCACATAAGCAATTATTTCAGCACTGAATTTATAAAACTCGGGCACACAGAACCTGGATGGAAAGCATCAGTTTCTCACCCCAAATTTGCCACTGTTTCAGCCACAAGAGCTTGAATTTTCCCTCTCAGCTTTTGTTCTCCCAGCATTATATCTCTTATTCTATCTACTTTGCAAACCCTCTCATGTGAAGCCCTCATAAAGTGATGAATATGACAGTGCTCTAAACTCTGAGAAAAGCTATCCAAATACAAGACTCTATACACTATTATTTTTATTGGCTGTCTCTTACTGAGCAGTTTAGGGAACCAGCAGTCTTTCAAGAGATTAAGATCTCAACTTTGCATCTCAATGAAAAACAGCACTTCTAGGATTGCAAGGCCCTTCTTATAACATCTCTCCTGGGGGGTGGGGGGAATACCTCCTGGTTAATCATCAACATCACCACTCCCTCCACTGAGAGCGATATCTGATGATGAATTACTCTAGAAGTGATCTAGCCTCACCCCTTGCTAGGCTGGGGAAACCTAAGCTGGTCATAGCATTTGTCTTCAGATGCAAGGAAAACAAAAATCAAGGTCCATAGGAACATTAACTTTGCCAATATATATTTGGACGCTTTATTTTTACTCTTTCCCTATGCAAAGTTGCTCATCATGTTTTATAACCCTCATCTTTCCCTTTCATTCTCTCTCTTAGGTAGTAATGAATAACTATCATTTCCTCATCTGTACATTCATTTCACAAATGTTTGGGACCAGTTCTGTGGTAAGGACTGAATTCCTCATCTGTACATTCATTTCACAAATGTTTGGGACCAGTTCTGTGGTAAGGACTGAATTCGGTCTTGGTCCACATGATGAACACGATTTCTGTCTTCACAAGTATTATAGTCCAGAGTTAAGTAGAGGCAAGTATAAGTGTACTACAGGAAGAGGCAGAAGTACCCCAGCATATGTGCATACTTGAAACCAGGAAAGAGAACATTTGAGAAAAATTAATGCCCTACAACTAATCTCTGTTCCCCCCACTCCTAGGCTGAGAGCACCTAATCCAGTTTTAGGGGACTGACTTAGGCTTCTAAATTGAATCCTGAAAGGAGGAGTAGGATTTGCTGATTCCATCCCAATTTCCCTTGAATTATTGTATCTATGATCTCATCTTCTCTTTTTGACTGTATCCACTGTCTTTACTTGGCCATAAACAACTGGCATTCTAAGCCACCACTGTAATTGTAACTTTAAAAGATACTTTTTCAGTATCCACCAGATGTAAGCCTGAATTGAAATGGTTTGGTTGCATCTGGATTATCAGAGGGAAGAATTGATAATGTTGACAACAGAACTACTTAATAAAGCTCTACAATAAATTATTATAATATCACTTTGTTGCTTCTTCCTATTCTCAATAAAGCATTTCTGAATAACCCTTCTTAGGAGCCTCTAAGCCAGCACATTCCAACTGTACCCCACTATTGACTCTCAAGAGGTCCTTTGGAATGTCAGTTTGAACAACAACATTAGTTTGAACTTCATTAAGAATACTTTAACTGTCTTAAGACATGTAATAAAAATGATACACGTATTTTAACATACTGGTATCAACTGCCACACTGATTTGTACAGATAAACTTATCTTTATGCAAACCTGCTACCTGCAAAACTCTTTAAAAGCTGCTGCCATTGCAACTACTTATATATGTGAATTAGGACTTGCTCAATTCTGTAGAAAGAAGACAAAATATATCAATAAATTGAATGCTGAAACTTATTTGACTGTCCTCTGTGACACTCATTTTCAGAATTTTTATGTTTCAAAATGACCTTTTATTTTGAATGACTCTGTGATACATAATTGCTATCAACTTAAACCAACAAATAGAAAAATATGTTTTCATACATTGGTATTCTGTCATAGATTTTTGCTTTGGAAAAAGATCCCTTTGCTCAGTAGGTTTGAAAACTGTTGAGCTAAGCTCTTGTCCTGCTTCATTTCTCATGCACAGTAATGACATCTTAGCAGGGTTTGAAGCTTCAATTATTTTATACAATTCAAACAAGAGTAAGCTGCTGTTGTTGAATCACGTGGATTGATTTTACCTTCCAATGCTTCTCATAGGAGTAGCAATATCGTTGCTTTTAAGGGTGACATTGATGTCTGATGTTTGGCCCTTTGCCTTTACTTAAAAATTATCTGTATATATTTTTATAAATGTAAGAGTTTGTTATATCACATAATTACTCAAGGCAGTTGGTTTTTCCACATACAAGGTTTGCATTTTCCTTTCTTCTTTCTACCTTGTCACCTCCATGCTTTTAGTTTCTTTAACGTCTTTATTGGAGTATAATTGCTTTACGATGTTGTGTTACTTTCTGCTGTATAACAAAGTGAATCAGCTATACGTATACATGTATCCCCATATCCCCTCCCTCTTGCATCTGCCTCCCACCCTCCCTGTCCCACCTCTCTAGGTGGTCACAAAGCACCGAGCTGATCTCCCTGTGCTATGCAGCTGCTTCCCACTAGCTGTCTATTTTACATTTGGTAGTGTATATATGTCCATGCCACTCTCTCACTTCGTCCCAGCTTACCCTTCCCCCTCCCCGTGTCCTCAAGTCCATTCTCTACATCTGCGTCTTTATTCCTGTCCTGCCCCTAGGTTCTTTAGAACCATTTTTTTTTTTTTTAGATTCCATATATGTGTGTTAGCATACAGTATTTGTTTTTCTCTTTCTGACTTACTTCACTCTGTATGACAGACTCTAGGTCCATCCACCTCACTACAAATAATTCAATTTTGTTTCTTTTTATGGCTGAGTAATATTCCATTGTATATATGTGCCACATCTTCTTTATCCATTCATCTGTCGATGGACACTTAGTCACCTCCATGCTTTTTTATTGTCATGGTTTAGTACTGCCTGGTATCCAGGTCTGTTGCTACAACATGAATTGGCTCTTTCAGATATTAGTTTGACTCACTCCCATCAAAACCAAACATATCCTGTGCACAACTCTTTCATGGCTGATACTAATTTGGCTCTTTGATCATGGATAAGTACTTTCTTTTTTCATTAAAAAAAAATTCGCTTTAGCCTAAAGGTTAAAGTTCATGTGTTAATCTTGACTTTCATCGTCTGTGACTTCAAAGTTAAAGTCAACGACTGCCAACATAACTGATCAGGAGTAGGACACGCTGACAGTGTAGGCAGCCATGTGGATAGTTCTTGGGTAGTTAGTGCCAAATTATCAAAATATATTTAAAAAATACTACTTGTTTCTTAATTCCCATACAGGTACAAGTCTAAAAAATTATGCTGTATCTCATTACTATTAACTGGGATCACTCCAATTTTGTCTAATAAGCAGAGACAGATTTTTGGTAATGATGAATGTCAATATTTATCGACAGAGATAACTATTATCACAAAGGAATCAGGGGTCAAACTTTATCTGAAAAGATGTTCTCCTGACACTCATCGATCATGAAGTTGCATTGGAACATTTTGTGAATTGTCTAATTATTGGACCATTTTAATTGTATGTATCCATACATTTTTCATTCTGTCCCTAAATGCTGTAATTTAAGAAGTTATTTCTAAAACTGCTATTTAAGCATGGCTGGGAATTGATGGTATATAAAATGTACTTTTCCCATCAGTAAACCACAGAACAAGATTTTTTTTCTCTGTTATCATACTGTCTTATCAGAAGAAAATATTTTTCGTTCAGTTCAGCTGTAGGCAATAAACATGCAGATACCTATATCTACAATCTGATTGTTAACTCTGCTCCAGATCATATTGCCATAGACTTTGGAGGAGCGCTTCTTATTTTGTTAATGAAATTTTTCCAATCATCTGAGACAGGAATCTTTCTATTTGATCCAAGTGGGAATTAATTAAAGACTCAAACTCCCTTTCTTCTGAAATTAGTGGAATTCAACTGGACTTCTAAGAGAGAAGTTCTGCAATAAACAAGATCCCAGCAAAACACAACATCTAAACAAGAACATTAATTATGTTTGAGTGCTATTTCTTGAACTTAATTGATAAAGGATGTATATTTCTGTTGAACCCTAATAACATTCCAGCAACTAACTTTCCAAAGAACACACGCACTTTAGGAAACATTGGCAAAGTGTTCCTATATACACCTAGGCAATGGTCACTCAAGGAGTTGTCCAAGGCCCAAAGACGGGGGCAGAAAAAGCTAAGTTTTTCTACTGTAAGATAGTTGAATTATCCATTTATAATGGAGTAAAAAATGGTGTAAATAAAACTGTATTTAAGTACAAACTGAACATTCTTGGTATTTAAATAATCATAAACAAAATACTTTGGGTTTTCTATTTTGGGGTAGCCATGTTGAAATAGCCTACATTTATAACAAATTTAATGCAAACTCATTCTGATGATACTCCAGTGGTTTGAAAATTTTAATCGCCTTCTTTTAAGAATACTATACTCCTAAAGATTAGCATAAAACAGGAGAGATGCTAGATTATTGTCTCCTATTGATCTATACTGTATTTTTTTCCGGGCAGCATGAATATATTTAAATAATTGAAAAATTCAGGATTTACTTTAATTCCCTTGGCACCAAAAACGTTTCTCAGTTTGTTGGAATGTGAAAGAAGACAGTAATACCAGTAGGCATTCTGTAATACTGTCAAATGCCCATGAATTGAAAAGAAAGCTGACTCTATGAGCTACTTAAATAAAATGGACTAGTGTATACTTGGCAATTCTGAGTTAAGAAGATTTTGATGAATTATGAGGCTGCATACATATGTAAAACATGACAAAGTATTTAAGAATCAAAAGAAAGTCTGCTTTCCTCCAATATGTTGTGTTTTACTCTAGCAATTCATACTTATAAATAAATACAAATGTCTCACATGTTCCTAGCACACAGTAAGTACTTAATAAATATTATTACCTTTATCCTCGTTATTATCAGATACTTGTTGTACTTTTTGTAATAAAAGATGGAACCTGAATGACCGTGAAAGGAAAACTGAATTGGTAACTTTTTCACCTAAATGTTAAACTGATGGCACCTCGGCAGCTCTCCTGTGGATGCGACTTAACACAAATTAAATTAAATGTATTGGGTACTGGACCTGTGCTTTAGGGAAGTAGGTACCATTAGTCTCCTCTGAGTTCTCTAAATCTTTCAGCCATGTTGCCTGGTGCTGACTTGTTGGTGTGTAAAATTTGTTCTCTATGTGTGAAAAAGTTGCTCAGAATCCATGGGAATGTTCCACACTGATTACCCATGACATGCATCCTCTGCTCACAGATTCATTCCATCATTTCACATGTGATGGCTTCATGTCAATGAACCTTAGTTTACTTTCAATAAAGTAAGCTAGCAATCAATATTGACACAAAACAGCCTCACCATGTAATGGCTACTGGTTACGAAAATCAATCAAAGGAACGGGGCCTTAGAAGGTACTCCCTGAGCGACAAGATGTTCTGACACAGGATCTTTCAGTGCTTAACAATCCATCTCTGCCTCATTCAGGAAGTCGATCTCCCTGCGGAAGGTGTTCCTGAAATATCAAGTGAAAAACCGTGCAAAGGAAAGATGACTCCTCCCAATAGTAAGAAGTTCAGAAACACAGGACCAGCCAGCTGTGGTGAAGTGACTGAAATGTGTGCTCTACCACTCTGTCTTATATATAAGTGTTCCCCTCTGAAACCATTTTATAAATAAGAATAGAATTGCTATAGATTCTTCTAGAATATCTGAACCTAACTTTTTTGAAACAAGTCCCATGAAAGGAAATGGAAAAACAGCATTCCAATATCAACATATGAGCCCTAAGAGGACCATTCAAATATAAGAAATATTGTGTGGGAGAGTTAAATATCCTTATTTTTTTAATTAAAAACTGCTTGAATTCAGAAATGGATACTAAAAGAAACAAGGTAGATTTAAAAATAAAAAGAGGCATTAGTCTTTATATTAAAAAAAAAAGCAAAGAACCCAAATCAGGATCATTTTACTAGGTCCAATATTTTGTCATTTGCACTATTCTTTGTAACATAACAAAGTTTAAAATAAGTTATTTTCTGGGCTTGTAATAAATTCTTCTGCAGTATGTTTAATATTTACTATAGACTACCCAGGAAAAAAAAATCTCACCAAGAGCTCAAGTCAGGATAAAAATGAGCTGCTTAAAGAAATTACCCCTGGGGAAGTATAAGAGGCAACTTAGTTTATAAGTGATGGGAAGACATGAGGTTTGGATGATATTTTTTCACTGAGTGAAATTACTTTTTTACATATATCCTTGAAAATCTCCATGCAGCTTCTAGGAGAAATATTCGCCTTCTACTAAAGTAAGAACATACAGCAATGGCACACTCTTTTTTTTTTTTTTTAAATACTGGCTCCCAAATTTCTTTGCTAGTGATACACAGAATACAAAAGGAATAATTTGACAAGTTACAATCAGTTCAGTTTGAGATACATTGTTTGAGTATGAGTCTGAAACTCCAAGAAGAGTCCTAGATATAGAATTGATTTTTTTCATATAAAATTATCTAGCACAATATATTGATTAATCAATATAATGCCAATTTATAATAACACCAAGTTCTCATTATATGTGGGTCATTTCTTGAGCACTCTGAACTGTTACAATGACATACGGTACTTGCCCACTCCCATGCCAACATTACACTAGTTTTATTTTTAAATTCTTGTTATTGCATAAATAATTCTCCACACCTTATCACTACAACATCTTCTTCTTCCTCTTCAAAATTGTCTTGGCTGTTTTGGTTCTTTTTTTTTTTATCCAGCAGGTTCTTCTTAGTCATCCATTTTATACACATCAGTGTATACATGTGAATCCCAGTCTCCCAATTCATCCCACTCCCTGCCGCTTTCCCCCCTTGGTGTCCATACGTTTGTTCTCTACATCTGTGTCTCCATTTCTGCCCTGCAAACCGGTTCATCTGTACCATTTTTCTAGGTTCCACATACATATTAATATACGATTAATATGTACACACGTATTAATATAAGTGTGTACACACACGTATTAATATACGATATCTGTTTTTCTCTTTCTGACTTACTTCACTCTGTATGACAGTCTCTAGATCTATCCACATCTCAACAAATGACCCAATTTCATTACTTTTTATGGCTGAGTAATATTCCATTGTATATATGTACCACATCATCTTTACCCATTCGTCTGTCGATGGGCATTTAGGTTGCTTCCATGACCTGGCTATTGTAAATAGTGCTGCAATGAACATTGGGATGCATGTGTCTTTTTGAATTATGGTTTTCTCTGGGTATATGCCCAGTAGTGGGATTGCTGGGTCATATGGTAATTCTATTTTTAGTTTTTTAAGGAACCTCCATACTGTTCTCCATAGTGGCTGTATCAATTTACATTCCCACCAACAGTGCAAGAGGGTTCCCTTTTCTCCACACCCTCTCCAGCATTTGTTGTTTGTAGATTTTCTGATGATGCCCATTCTAACTGGTGTGAGGTGATACCTCATTGTAGTTTTGATTTTCATTTCTCTAATAATTAGTGATGTTGAGCAGCTTTTCATGTGCTTCTTGGCCATCTGTATGTCTTCTTTGGAGAAATATCTATTTAGGTCTTCTGCCCATTTTTGGATTGGGTTGTTTGTTTTTTTAATATTGAGCTGCATGAGCTGTTTATATATTTTGGAGTTAATCCTTTGTCCATTGATTCCTTTGCAAATATTTTCTCCCATTCGGAGGGTTGTCTTTTCATCTTGTTTATGGTTTCCTTTGCTATGCAAAAGCTTTTAAGTTTCATTAGGTCCCATTTGTATATTTTTGTTTTTATTTCCATTACTCTAGGAGGTGGATCAAAAAAGATCTTGCTGTGATTTATGTCCAAGAGTGTTCTTCCTAGGTTTTCCTCAAAGAGTTTTATAGTGTCCGGACTTACATTTAGGTCTCTAATCCATTTTGAGTTTATTTTTGTGTATGGTGTTAGGGAGTGTTCTAATTTCATTCTTTTACATGTAGCTGTCCAGTTTTCCCAGCACCACTTATTGAAGAGACTGTCTTTTCTTCATTGTATATCCTTGCCTCCTTTGTCATAGATTAGTT
The DNA here is from genome assembly GCF_949987515.2 of Delphinus delphis. NCBI lineage: Eukaryota > Metazoa > Chordata > Mammalia > Artiodactyla > Delphinidae > Delphinus > Delphinus delphis. The sequence continues at coordinate 58,368,733 of NC_082699.1, forward strand.
GACCATAGGTGCGTGGGTTTATCTCTGGGTTTTCTATCTTGTTCCATTGATCTATATTTCTGTTTTTGTGCCAGTACCATATTGTCTTGATTACTGTAGCTTTGTAGTATAGTCTGAAGTCAGGGAGTCTGATTCCTCCAGCTCCCTTTTTTTCCCTCAAGACTGCTTTGGCTATTTGGGGTCTTTTGTGTCTCCATACAAATTTTAAGATTTTTTGTTCTAGTTCTGTGAAAAATGCCATTGGTAATTTGATAGGGCTTGCATTGAATCTGTTGATTGCTTTGGGTAGTAGAGTCATTTTCACAATATTGATTCTTCCAATCCAAGAACATGGTATATCTCTCCATCTGTTTGTATCATCTTTAATTTCCTTCATCAGTGTCTTATAGTTTTCTGCATACAGGTCTTTTGTCTCCCTAAGTAGGTTTATTCCGAGGTATTTTATTCTTTTTGTTGCAATGGTAAATGGGAATGTTTCCTTAATTTCTCTTTCAGATTTTTCATCATTAGTGTATAGAATGGCACACTCTTTTATTAAACTAGGTTTTGCACATTCTTTCCTACGTTGCCCCCACTCCATCACTGTATCACAAAAATTTCTCAGTTAGAAGTCTCGTCGATGGACCTAGAGATTATCATACTAAGTGACGTAAGCCAGACAAAGACAAATATCATATGATATCGCTTATATGTGGAATCAAAAGAAAAAAAAGACATAAATGAATTTATTTCCAAAACAGAGACTCACAGATGCAGAAAACAGACTAATAGTTACCAAAGGGGAAAGGGGGGGTGGGGGGAGGAATAAATTAGGAGGCTGGGATTAACATATATATACTACTATTGATGTATATATATAATAGATAACCAACCAGGACCTACAGTATAGCACAGGGAACTATACTCTCAATATTATGTAATAATCTATAAGGGGAAATACTCTGAAAAAGAATATATATGTATACACATATATATGGATAACTAAATCACTGTGTGGTACACCTGAAACTTACACAATATTGTAAATCAAGTATTCTTCAATAAAAAAAAATTTTTTTTTAAGTCTTGTCTGTACCAATTGTAAGGTTTATCAAACAAGGAGATAACCATGAATATAAACATAGTTAACGTGCTAAGAGGCTAGAAGAATACAGGGTGAGATTTTCTAACGTTCTCAATAAAGCTATAGGTTAAATAAAAATCAGGATATATCACACTGAATCAAGTGGTCCTTTTGAAAAACACAACTGTAGCACCAGCGCCCCCCACCTAAATTTGACCTTATCTATTAATCCTCCTAATCTCTTTTTCTCATTTCTTCTTTAAAAGCAACTGTTAGAGCTGGTTTTCTCTTCACTTTGGATTTGAGCTGAAACAGGAAGCTGAGGGGTGCAGGAGGAGTCTGTCTCTGCTGTTTACTCCCCTTTTTTAATGAAGCCTTCAAAACCATCTTTCCTCTTCTGCGCTCTGGTTAAATAGGTACTCGGGGCCAAAGCACCTGCTGACTGATTTCTGTAATTCAAATGATAAGATTCGAAACAGTTCTGCAGGCTTCCTGCTTGCCCTTCAAGTCCTGCTGCAGGTTATTTGCTCTGACTCTGTTTTCTCAGCATGCTTAATAGGACACGCACAGATGCTATCAACGGCCTTATTTAATCCTTTGCTGGTGCTGTGCAATTCCAAAAAAAAAAAAATGTATTGTACACAACTTGAAACCAAATTAAATTTGCCCTTCAGTTTGTAAAGGCCCTGAAGATTCTAAGATGGAAAATTGGAGCAAAATTGAGTGCCCCTACTTTTGTGTCATGTATTACAAACTATTGGAAGGTAAGTTAAGGCTCTCTTTATCCTGGTCTTCACAGAGCTGGTGGGAGAAAATTCTATTTCTGATTCAGGATCCATTTTCTCCTTTCCTTTCCCCCGCCGCCCCCCCGACCTCTCCAAGTACTTCTGGAGAAGAGAGATGAATAGGAAATGCTGGTAGTCTGATCACTTTTGTGTGGACCCAAGGTCATTTTCTGAGTATGAGCTGCTGTTGCTCATTCCTCAGAGATGTGGCCAGTGAATTATAGAAAGGTTCTTTCTTCTTGCTAGGGAGATAGCTTCCTTGCACCATCTTCCCTGACAAAAACAGACACTTCTGGCTGATTCCAACTGCAGAAAAAAAAGTACCCATGAACACCTGTATATCCTTGCCCTAGACGTATGAACTAACATTTTATCAATGTGTACTCTCTCTCCTTCTCTTTCTTTCTCTCTTTCTCTCTCTCTCTGCCTTTCTCATATACAAAATAAATATATTTACACACACACTCTTTTTTCTGAATTATTCAGACAAGTTATAACCATTATGAATTTCATCCAAGAACACTTCGGCATGTATCACCTAAGAATGAGGACGTTCTTCTATAAAACCACATACTCTCACACTGAAAAAATTTTAAGTAGACACAATAATATTATTTAATATGCATATTCCATATTGAAATTTCCCCAACTGTCCCAATTGTTTTCTGATTCAGGATCTACCCAAGGATTAGGGACTGAATTTGACTGTCATGTCTTCTTCATCTCCTATCTATCATGCCATTGAAAATTTTGGCAAGTTGGCAGGTAAAACGAACAATTTACAATCTGTCCAGTCACTTCCCTAAGATTAGGTTAAATATTTCTCCATGGATACTACATACATAATGTTGTGAATTTCCCAATACATCATTTTAGGAAGCACGTGTTGCCAGTGGACCCATTATTGATGATGCTAACTTTGGTTACTTGGTGGCCATGTCTACCAGATCTTTCCATTGTGAAAGAACCTTTCTTTCTCTCTTTCTAATCAGTAGGTAATCCGTGGGGTGATACCAAGAGATCACATTAAGTGTTGTTTCCTAGTTACAACCTGTTTTTTGCCACGCCTGTGTATTTTACCATTCACTGGTTATCTTTGCCTCAGTTAATTACTAAATTAAGATGGTTATTTTCCAAGTTGGCCACTCCTCCTACATTCATAAGCTGGTATTCTTCTGTAATAATACTTCTTCCCTCTCCTTTTCCTTGAGTAACACTATGGATGCAGAACTCTTTCTTTATTCAATAATTATAACACTGAATATATATGACTACATAAAAAGATGATTTTTATATATTAAAATGATCAATTCTGAAACCCACACCTGGATTCTTTTTTATTCTTTTAAAATCTGTGGTCACAACCAGTACAGAAGTCCTGAAATATTTATTCCATACTTGTAGAGTGGCAAGGTTTTCAAAAGAGACACAAAGAGAAATAAAGTCTTTGTTTCTTGGAACTCGATACACTAATCAGATGGCCAGTTGGTTATGGGAATTTTCACTTATGGAGAAAACAGAACTAAGCATTGAATTTGGCAATTTGGACCATGACAGTTCTCTGCATTTACAGGAAAACAAAAGTCTTCCATATTAAGAAGCTGAGTTCTCTGGAAAGATAAAAATAAGAAACTGATTAACTGAAATGAAGACAGAAAAATATCCAAAGAACCAGCCAACACACTAATAAAAGAAACCCAGAAGCAATCAAATACATAATTTGACTTGTATAGGCTTATAAGAGTGCTGATGGTGAGCAGGGCATTTTTACTAAGAAAACCAGATGTGACATGCATGGGATCCAAGTCCTCCCTCTCTTTCCTGGCCTGCTGCAGTTGCATAGTTCAAAACCCAACTACCATATCAGGATGGCAGTCTTCCTCCTTACAATTTTAGGTAACTCTTGAAGAAGAGAAAATGCAAAAGGGGTAGCTTTTCTTAATTACAGAATTTAGATATTTTTCACAGAAAAGTTCAACTGCTTTTAGAGTCCAAATAATTTTCGAAAAAGTTTCTCTGTTAAAAAGATTACAAAAGTTCAAAAGGAACATCTTCAGTGATTATTTTTTGCCTCAACTTTCATTTACCAGAAATTGTTCTATCATTTTCTCCCTGTGAAATAGTATCAATAATATGAACCATAAGTATACAAACTTGTTTTTAAAAGTAATAGAAAGAAAGGAAGGAAGAAAAAGAAAGAAAGAGAGAGAGAGAGAAAGGAAAGAAAGAAGGAAGAAAGGAAAAGATGGAAGAAAAGAAGAAAAAAAAGAGAAGAAAAAACCCCTTCTATCTCAAGGTACCTCCAAAATCAAGTTAAAATGACAAAATCCAATGGCTTACTGCGTGGATCACAGTCACTGCAGTGGAATGCAATGTGGATGTATTTCAGAGATAGAAACCTAGTTCCCTGGGCTATGTGATTGCTTCCACACTTTGGAAATGGTATAAACAGTTCACGAAATTTACAGAGAGGGAAGGAGACAAAGTAAGCAAGAGAGCTTAAATATGTAAAGGGCAGGCAGAGATGGAAGACAGCTAGAACAGTGAATGAGTAAAGTCTGGAGAACAAACTGAGATAAGAAGTTATGAAAGAAAAAATAGGTAAAGTGATTTAAAATCACTAAGAATTAAAAAGAAGAACAATTCAAGGCAACAATAACAAAAGAGATAATTTATTGGACCCATACCATAAGCCCAAACTTCACATAGTTATCTCATTTAATCCTCCCAACAGTTCTGCAAAATAGGTGTTATGATTCCCATTTTACAAACTGGGGAATGGAGATTCATAGAGATTCTCTTATTGGCCCAATTTTCTAGCTGAGAAAGGTGGGACTCATGGAAAATACTTCCCTCACTGAGGATCATTCCCCTGGTGAATGATGGAGTCGGGGGGTCTTATTCCAGCACATCCCCTTGTCCAAGTTCAGCTGCATCAACAAAGTAGACATTATGGGTATGTGGCTGATTAGTGGGGTTCAATGTAGAGATAAGGCTAAGGAGGGAAATGGAATTTCACAGCATCCACAGCCATGCCACACTGAGGAGCCGGGCTAGTAGCATTGCTACTAGCGTGCTTAGCTGGCTTCCTGAGAGAAAACAGGCAACTATGTCCAGCAATGAGGCCGCAAAGCACAGTCTAAAAATTGCTTAATATATGATTATCACCTTATAAGTAGGTAAAATGATGCCATGTGATACAGTTAAAATTTAATTAATACAAGTTGTGTGTGATCAGGTCCCCTTTGGAAAGATGCTGTGACACTGCCCATGATGATTACCAGTTCCTTTCCTGGGCTATAACTGCAATGTCCTTGTTAAAACAAATAGCAATGAATGTTTTGCATTCATTGTTTGCAGTGAATTAGGGTTTAGAATTGTTCTTTGCATCGGTCCCATTCCAGGAAGCAACTGACTCGTTTCATAATGAAACCATCCTAAAAGGATAAATCAGGGTGACCCACTTGGAGGCTTTCTGAAACAATGGCTACATCTGCATTTCTAAAAAGAAAAACAACTCGGAACATCCCAAATCAGAACCATGCCCAGAAACAAAAATATCCGCCTGGGAAAAGAGGGTGAGTCCTGGAAGACATTTTAGCAGCCTGTCATGTCAAGTTGATAATAATTGGCTTTAACTGGCACTCCCACCAAAGCCGTAGCATTCATTACCCTGTCAGAATAAATCTACCTGCTGTGTCACAGGTTTGATTAAGAAGGCTTTACCTTTTTGTCATGGCATCTTAATCTGAATTTGTGTATACTCCTTCATACAAAATGGGTGCTTTTAGATTACATATTGCTGGGACTGGCATTCTTATTGTGAACAGTAGTCTTAAGGATCTTAGGCTGGCATCAGAATTGGTCTTTTATTTTTACCCTACAGAGATGTCTTCGAATTAATCCCAGGGGGTTTAGTATCATCACCCACAGGAGAGATCAGTTACCTTGAAAGGCGAGCGCAGCAATGACTGCTTTGGTCATGCCCTGTTACTGTTACCCCAGATTTCCAAAAATTTAATTATTTTTTCCCCTTTGGCTTTTTAAGATTTCAGAAAGTGTCATAGCAAGGCTTCAGTATGCTTTGCTCCACATGGCAATGAAAGTGTTTACTGAGTTCGAGTTGTTTGTGCCCATAAAATGCAGTAGAGATCTGAACTCTGCCTCATTTCCAGAGCATGGCTACCAACTGGCCACTGCAGGAGCCCATGCGGTTGGAAACAAACACTGAAGTTACTTGGACTTGAAAGCTCCTGGAAAGTATTTTAACTACTCCCGAGGGTGGGCAGTTTGGCAGATAAGGCCACTGGTTAAGAGGCTCTCTGATGAAACTCTGCCTGCACTAAGAGGTGGGAAGAGAACTCACACTAAGTAGGGGCACACCCTCTGCCAGGCACCGTCTAGAACAGTTATCAAAGACAGCTGCCACCTCCCGACACATGCCAGGGGCCATGTGCTTTACAATCATTTAAGGTATTTCTACTACTATTTCTACAATGATTCCCATTTTCCCAGAGAGGGAACTGAGGCTGAGAGGATTAGGTAAGTTATCTGAAATGACAAACCTAGTAAGTTGGAAAAGGTATCAGATTTGGTTCTGTCTGAATGCAAATGTTCTGGGTTATATGCTAAGCTGCCACCTGACTGAGTCTTTTTTATGACCCTTCTGAACTTAAAAGGGAGTTGAGGGGTAAAGGTGAAGCTAATACAGAGAAGAGCCTTTGAAACAAAAGTGCAGCTGAACATGGAGTTGTCCCAAGAGGGCCCTGTGTCACAAAAACCAACTTGGACATTTCCTGTAGATAATAAGTAATCACTGGAGTGTCTGAAGCCAGCCTGATCAGATGCGGAATGGGGACTGGATCTGAGCATGAACGAACTGGGGATTTTGTGACCAGCTGGTCAAGCAGAAGGAGAGCCCCAGTTACAAAGTGCTGGTGGGGGCAGCAGGCAGGGCAGAGTTGAGAACTGTTTGCTGTGAAATTGGACGGCAGCGCAGCACCTAAACTGTGAGCCCTGCCTTAACCTGCGAAGGTACTAGACAAATGTTCACATTAAAAAGAGAACCAGCAAAAAATCTGAAGTCTTTTAGTTTGAGATTTCCACAAAGAGGCTGGTTCTTATATGTTGGATGGGAGTACCTTATTTTTTCAACAGATATCATAGGCCTGAAAGTTACTTTTCAAATTAGTGGGAACATTTTTAGAATAAATGCTATCTCCAAGCAGTCAACAAGAAGAGCATATTAATCTAATAAAGAATGACTGACCTATGGTTCCACCTTGAAATAAATGCAAACAATTTGGACAACCAAAGCTTTCATTCAAACAAAGTCATGCTGCCCTTAGGATTCGTCATTCTTTAGACACCCCGTAAACTTTCTCTCTCTCACTTTACAAGCACCATGATTGAGCACCGACGTAGAGAATTTTTCTATACTGATCTGTTGACTTATATTGTGAAAGTTCCACATGAAAGGGCTTTAGCATCACTCATCATAATAAGTGTAGGGTTTATTAATGTAGAAAGACAGCCTTTTGGTTAAAACTATAACATGTACCAATCATTTCAAGTTATGAAGTAATAGCCTAAAAAATTGAATAAACTTCAGACAAGCACACAAGTAGTTATTTCCCTAAGTAGAACATTCATTATTTTAAATTCAGAAATACTTATTGAGCACTTGTGATATGTCAAACCTGCCTAAGGAACAGGTAAGAGCAATAGGTTAGAGAGGATGGGGCAATAGTACTTCCTGTTTGTTCTTTCCCTGCCAGGTAGAAACGAGGCAGTGGCTGCTCTCCCCTGCCCTCCAATAGCCGTAGCTCTCTCTGAGTTCAGGAAACTCTGCTTCCTTTCCTTGTTCCTACATCCTAAAGAGTAGTAAAGACTGTTGCTAGTAGCTGGACACATCATTATCCTTGCTGGTTTCCTTAAAGCTGCCTACACCTCTGAAAATCATACCTTCATTAAACTCCCTTTAATTCAACCACTTGAGTGAGCTATCCCTTTCCCTGACTCACACTGTTGTCCTGACTCACATGTCAGCCTTGTCTCCTACAAATTCAGCTCATTGTTCCCAAGGCCTAGTAGTACTCTACTTCTTATCGTCCTTTGAATGCACCATGATGTCCATTACTCTGTGTACCCATGTGTGCTCTTTCCTCACCCTGGATTGCTCCTGACTTCTGCTTCTACCAGTCCAACTCCTATTCATCCTACAAGAGTTACTCAAATACCATGTTCTCTATGAAACCTTTCAGAATCCCCCAACGTCAAATAATCTGTTATCCTTTCATAGGGTGTTGTTTATTTCTATTACAATGTTCCCCAAACTTTAGTCGTTCAAATGTCACTTTTACAATTTTTATCATATTCTTCTACACCGTGTATATGTTAGTCTGCATAAACTGTTTCATGCTGCAGTAACAAAAATGCAAGATCTCAGTGGCTTAACAAAACTACACTTTCTTCTGACTCATTCAAAGTCCTCTACGAATCCTGACTTCTGTCCAGGGAAGAACAGAAGGCAGAGGGGAAAGAATGCTGGGGGGTCTCGTCCTGACAATTAGATGTGCCACCTGGAACATGCCACACTCCACTTTTGTCCACAACCCACCGATGATGACTAGTTACAGGACCCTGCCTTACTGTAAGAGGCAGGGAAGTAAAGTCCTCCCAGGTGGCAGGAAGGATACCAGACTGGATACGGATGAACACTAGGAATCATTGCTACTCATCTGTACTAGACTTTGCAAACTTTTTTTTTTTTAAATCGACTTTCTTTCTTTCTTCCTTCCTTCCTTCCTAATACTTACATTTAAACAGGAAACTACGCATCCATTAATGAAAAGCTTCTGTTATATAGTACATGAATTCTATTTCTTTTTAACCACTGTGAAACAAAATCACAACAGTCTCACATGTATGGATTAATTTGATTCTCCTAACAACTCACAAGTGGTAGGTGCTCGTTAGTACCCCCATTATGCAAATGAAGCATGAGAGGTCCAGTATTTTTCCAGGTCACATTAGTATTTAGTAAGCAAGGCAGAACATGAACACTGGCAGCCTGATTCCAGCAAATTCAATTTTCACTTAATCTCCATCACTTGTCTGAGCAACAGTAGGGCTGTTGCTCTCTTTGGATTCCCAGCACTGACCACATTGCCTGGTATGTTCTACGAGCTGAATTCATTTTTGCTTCCTTGCTGAATGATCAAGAATTTCAATGCCGATACAGCGGTACAGGAATGACACGAGTTATTTTTTTAAGAGGCAGGGGAGGCAATGTTTTTTACTGTTCAAAAAATTTTAACTGAAAATACCAGATTAGTTAAGTCCCACAATTGTTCTCCCTTTATGGCACTATATGATCTAAAGAGCTTGTTGAGGTCTATCAACAGACGCCTTGGAAACGAGTTTGAGATGCGTGTAGCCTGACACTACTCCCCACATCCTCAGAATGCCAGGTCACAATGCCCCCAGGCCCAGTAGGTGACTTAGCCCTGTGCCATTCACTGCTGCTACTGCGGACAATTTCATTCCGTAACTGTGGACCTTAGCTGATTCTTAAGAAGGTTAACTAGATTCTGTCGAACATGACAAGTGCCATAAGACCATGCTACTAACTGGTTGCTTTGTCTAGGCAACACCAAATGGCCATGTAATGATCTTTTCAGTTTGTACAAATGAAGAATAAACATAAGCAAATATTTAATCATTTAGCTTTTTATTAATCTGATGAGGGCAATAATTACATTATTTGACATCATTTTTGGTTTTCTCCTCTTGAGTTACCATAAAGGAAAATAGCATTAAAATGATTTTGGGGGGAGAAGAGGCCATGGTGGGGAATAAGAAGGCATTTAATATTATGCTACGAGCATTAACTGTTACCTCATTTAATCTCAACTACTCTGAGAAATAGATTGCATTGTCTCCATTTTAACAAAGAGGAATTGAGCCTCAGAAAGGTTAAGAAACTTGTTCAAGGTCACATGGCTAAAAAGATCAGCGCTCAGTTTTATAGTCTCCTCCTATCTCGTTTCTGAAAAAAATATGCTACTGTTTTGGTTTTAACTGCTAGCAACAAGGAGGAACTAAAAAAGTAAAAATGAGATTAAGTTACAAAGTTTCAAATTTCAAAAGTTCTTGCCAAAAGTGTCTTCACTAGCAGTGAACCACAAACACTGTCTTGATTTCTTCCTAATTTTACCACTACATCTTCTTTTTGAGAATCATGGAAGATCCTTCTATTCACTTTTAACAGAAGGCCAAAGCCATCTTTGTTTCCCCTGGAAGTCTTTTCTTTTTTTTCCCTCCGCTTAGGAATTTTAGAGGAAGGCAGAGGACATGTGGAAATAATAATAATAAAAATAATGGCTAACATTTATTAAGTGCTTACTATGTGCCAGAGAATTGGTCACTTAAGCCTCTACTTAGACCAAGTAAGATTCATCGACATTTCAAATAAAAGTCATCTTTCTTTTTTTTTTTAAACATAAAAGGATATTATGAAGCACTTCACCTAAAACAATTAGGATAAAGCAGAAAAATGAGATTGGAAAGCAGCCAGGAACAGTGTCCATCGCTTGGACTGGTAGTCATAAGAAAGAGTATTATGAGATGTCTACTGCAGAAGTGGGAGGCATGGATGACCTAGCCTGGACTAACAGGATAAGGTGAGAAGTAAGGCAGGAATGGGGCATAAAGGGCGACTGTGGTTTTGAGAAGAAAGGGATAAGACAGAGATTTAATGGGAAAGAAATCCCAAGACCTTAAATGCATATGAAAAGGAATTCTCCCTACTGAGTGATGGTTAAGAGTTTCATGCTAGCCACGAGACTACTAGCAACTGAGTGATACAAAATAAACCTTTCTTTTATCTTAAATAGTGGGATTTGATTCTTCATATGGTTTTACGACTTCTGATAAGAAAGATTATGTTTTCATGTAATCATGTCATAAAGAATTGAAAATGTACAGGCTTTAACAAATGCTCAAAAACTGAAAACTAGAGTTCTAATAGATGTTTTGCAAGTAATATACTGCACCCTATGTCAGAGGGCTGGAGACAGCGCACGAAAATAGCAAGGTTTGTGGACGTGAAGCTCAGGAAGCTTGTCTTCAGAGACACTAGCCAGTGACTGGTAACTAAGCACGTTCTTTAGCAGACTCAATATGAGTTTCAATAAATTTAAGAACTGAGAGCCTCAAGTTACAAAAGTATGTTCGGTAGAATTAAGTCCTTCGAGAACTAAGCCAAGTTGTGACTCACATCGTACTAAAGGATTTTTTCTTGCGGGAGGGGAGTACTGGTGGAGTGGGAGATGGTTGTTCATTTAAAGTATTTGATACAGCTAATCTTTACGGCTACATTGAAGGCTCTTAGAATGTACATAATTAAAGTTATGTTTAGAATCATTAAAACTATTTTCAAACTATATACAATAACTGATATTCTATTTCTCAGGTTAAAAAACATGGCTAAAATGAAAAACTTATTAAAACAAAACCAAAAATGAAACACTAAACCTCAGATAATTTCCAAATCAAAAATATTATCATAATCTGCTATGCCACAAAAGTCCAAAACTGTTTTAAAGGAACACAATTTAGTCATGGAAAGAGAGCCACATCAAATTCCTAGAAAGAGGAGGAGGGCCTCTGCTCCAGACACGAATTCCATGTTTGGAGAATGTTGGAAGAGTGATCATTTCTTAGTGGTAAATGATATGAAGGCATCAGGTATTATAAAACAGGTCTTTATGATGGATGGCATTAAAATCTTGTTCTTTCATAATTTATTTTTTGGCCCCTGTATGGGAAACTCCATTCTCCTGAGTTTCAGGACCTATTCAAGAAATCAGAATTCCATCACGTGGTTGATTAGAAGGAAGCCGATATGTGGAACTTATAACAGTGCTTGGAAGAGTTTACAAACATGGTCTGATGAGGCAATTCCAAGATTAGCACAAGAAGAAAGAAGCAGCTGTGATAGGATGAGAGGATTGCAGGGAGGAAACGGTATAACCGAAGCCAGAAGTCAGGCTGCCTGGTCCATGCTGGGACCTCAGAGGACAAATAACAATAGAGATGCTGCCTAAAGAAGAGAAAGGATGACAATATCCCCTTTTCTCCCATCCTCCAACCCTCCTGTCTCCCATCAGTGATTTCTCTTGACAAAACCCAATCTAAAGCCAGTTGGCAACGGAGCCCGGGAAATACAGTTTTTTGAGGTCAGATCCTGTGATGGAGGAAAAGACAAAGGAAGGGCAAATGGACAATGACAGACATATCCTCCTCTCCAAAAATGTGTTTTTGTTGCTGCTTATATTCTGACCCTTCCCCAAATGTTTTCTAAACCAAAGTTTTGGTGACAGAGGCTTCATGTTAAGACAACTCAATATTGATATGCAGATAAAGTGAGAGAATTCTTCTGGAAAATGGTGCCAGAACTCAAATAGGAACCATCAACTACCCTCATAAATGTCTTTCAACACTAAATGTGGAGAAAATCAAATAGTGCTCTGGTGGAAAAGTCTTGGTGAGGATTAGGGCTGAATGGAGAAGATGAATAGTATTTATGTTCTTCAGAATGTCTTCAGGCTTATCCCTTCTGCTGTTTCTTGGGAGTTGGAGTGGATGTGTGAAAATGAGACTCTTCTAAAATGTTAAAAACCCACCATTTTTTAAAAAGAATGAGCACTCACAATATGTCAGCCACGTAAGATAAGTCTGTAAACCTTAGCTCACTTAATATGCAGAATAAATTTGATGAAAAAGCATTCACAGCCCACTTTACAGATCGTAAAACTGAGTCTTAGAGCTGTTAAGCGTCTTTGCCCAAGGTCTTACATCTGGTAAGTGCTAAAGCCAGAGTACAACTCCAGGTCTTAAAGACTCTACAAAGTGTACATGCTCAACATTTAGCTTTAGTGCTAATGTATATGCAGAATATCAGTAAATTATGATTAGATAGAAGTGAATTTTTAAAAGTATATGTAACCTGTGTGAGCAGAGATTTCATGCTTCTTTTTCATGCTTTATGACAGCCTCAGGTGCCTTATATTTTCATGAAGACTTTGCCTTTTTTGAGTCACAAGGTAAGACTTTGTTGGAGGATTCTCAAATTTTATACTTAAGATTATATATAAAAATCATCTATTTCCCTTAGCAACTAGACCTATGTTGATAAGAGCCAAGAGTCTTATCCCTTGGATACATATTACCCGTTTGAAAGCCTAGATGTGTAAATCAGTGGTAATATTTGAGTATACGTAGTTAAATTGAATCCACAGCTTCATTGAAAACAAATTTCCTTTTTATTTAATACTTAATGAAGGCTAGTTTAGTATAGGTTCCATGGATATAGTAAAAGTAACTACTTGGCTAAAAACAATTTGGCTAAGGATGAGAAAAAAAATGAAGCATTATTTTCTTCATACACTGCATTTGTTGAAACTATGTCCTCCTGTACTTCAGGGAAATTAGTCTAAATATTATAAATTCTAAAGGTAAAACTGATATTTCCCAATGGTAGTCTTTCTTAAAGTAGTTCCTTTATTTTTGGTGATGGTCTCCAGTTGAATATATTACAAAATATTCCAGTGCTCCAAATGATATCCATACTAAGATATATAAAGGCAACTTCCTGTCTCTGTTAAAATTTCCTTTAGCAATCAAGTATTTGAAATGTCTGAAAAACTGATTCTTCTCTGGCTATTCAGTTTTTATTACCATCTTTCCTCCATTCTTTAACACGGTTTCAATTATACTTGTAACATTCTCCACTGTGACATATAATAGAAAAGCAATTGGCCTTTCATTTTGTCCTTCCCGCCTTTCTTACCATAGTTTTATGATCACATAATAATTTTAGCTATTATTAACTTGTGTTTTGAATGTATAAACGGATATTTTGCTTACTCCTTCCCTAGGGTTTATTCATCTATATTAAACATCTAAATACTTTTAAAACAAGCCTAATAAATCCTTAAAGAAATCAAATTGGAACGAATACAGACAAATCACTTGGAAAATTATGTAGGTGTGGTTCATGTCTAACCTACAGTCATTATGTTAAATCATGATGTCTGGGGCAGCTGGTTGAATTTATATATTAAACATAAATTTTCTAAGTGACACTTTTCCTAATACACTATGATTTTACTTTTCTGAACTTCAAGTCTTATTTCATTAGAATGACTCAAATAACTACACTAGAAACTCACAAAAATTTTAATCAAATTTAAGGTTTATGGAACATGTCACCTAAAAGATGTAAAAGCTCTATTGTTCTCATTTCTTCTTTGTTCCTGCTATTTAAAATCAAAAGACTTATACTTGATAGAAATGGAGAGTAAAGGACTGAATGTGAACATGTTAGAAATCCAAACATGAACAAAAATTTACTTTGTATTCTACTCTAGCGACTAGATCATTTCTTTATTAAACTATTGAGAGAGATTGATTTATTTCAGGATGTGAACAATCTTTCTGTGAATGTAGACTAAAATAATTTATATATTTTCTCTTTGAATTAATATTAATTCAGAGGTTAGATTACCTGTATTATTTTCCATGTAATACTTCTGCAAGTGATTGAAACTCAATATGAAAAGGCAATATTGAAGTTGGGAAGCAGTATAATGTAGACAGAGTGGGAGCTGTGGGAAGCATGAAAATATGTGTAACAGGATGGTCATTCCTGTTGTTGTTGTTATTTTACTTATTATTATCATTACGCTTTTTGCTTTTCCAACCGCCTTCTAAGGGTGATGCTTTTCAGCGGAGGGTCCTTATTAAGCTAAAGCACCTTCATATGTTTGGCTGTGCAACCCTAAAGCTCAGAATCAGAAGAGATACACTGGTCTGCAGAGTAAAGGGAAAAAGGGGTGAAGAGAAAAAGCGAATGACCTACTTACTGCAAAATGTGACTGCTTCTTATGACTCCAAATTTGCTCTAAATTCTATTAAACTTCGAAAAAGCTTCTTAGGAGTGAATCTGTTGCAGAAACTGATGAGGGGGCTGACCTGTGTGTCTGGACTGGATGTGGGATATAAAGGCAGAGGGAGCCACAAAAACAGTATTCTCTAAAATGAGAAGAATCGTGCAAAACGCCATGGAATATCAAGGTTTTAAAAATCATATCTTATCTAGAGTCCCTCAAGGAAGAGGACCACAGCTAAGGCCTTGGTACTTTCCAAGAGGTCTGGAACTTTATATTGTCAGCATAGCATTCTTTGTGCCCCCTGCATAGTAAGTAATCAATATGTGTATGTTAAATGAATGTTCCTCCTTCAGCTCAAACTGTATCCTTGTAGCAAGAAATTTCAAAAGTAACCAGTACCCACTTCTTCCTTTCCTTTCACTTCTTTTCTGTACCCACCAATCTTTGGCATTTCGCCCCTTGCCTTCAGCATATAATGACAGCATCACACCAGATTATCTGGATGAAAAATAAAAAGTTCAGTGAGCCATAGGTTTCATTATAAACCTAATGAAAATAATAAGAAATGCAGTGGTTCAAGAAACATAAAGTATTTATTGTTATTAATCAAGCATCAACATCCTTCTGTAGACAATGAAACCTATTTTTAATAATTTTCCAGTTCTCTGTCTCCTCTCCTGACGTCAATACTAAAAGGATCAGTCAGGCTGTTCAAAACAGTGGAGATTTAAAGCAATGTAGAAGAAACCATGAAAAGGAAACCAAAATTCCACACCCGCCCACCTGTGTTTCAGCTGCAAAGCTTCCAAGAAGAAAATCAACAGAGAAAAAGAGGCCAACAGAGAGAGAAAGAGAGATGGAAAAAGAAGAAAGCTAGTCTATGGAATTGTCTGTTGAATCAGAAATGGAATATCTCCCCGACTCTTTGTTAAAGAGCTGCTGCAAAATTATATTGTTCCCTGGTGCAGTTTCCTTCAATGAATTAGACTGCATAATCCAAAGTGAAATCACCCTGGGAAAAATCAAGTTTTAAAGATTTTATCATCTCCCCAGAAAACCACTGACTATCAAGACTGAGCCATTGGTAACTTCCACAAAGATAAAGATTGTTTTACACATTATCTCTGTCAAATCAGTGAACTTTCTAGACCGTTAGACCATACACCTCTTCAAAATGAATTATAATAAAATTTCCAAGGGAAAGAATATTAACAGTTCAGCAATGCAATTTCTTGGTCCAGATGGGAAACCACTTGAGCTTAAAATGTAATGAATAAGGAAAAAAGATGTAAAACTTTGTGTATTTTATTCAATTCATAGCCCAAATTTTCTGATGTGTGCTTCCTTAAACTGTTTCCAAGTCTAGGGTTTGCTTAAATGGTATATTTTACTAGAACTCTGTGGATGTCCATTAATCCACATGCAAATACACAGAGCAGTGTGAAGTTATTTCTTAAATCTTCTATGTGGGGACTTCCCTGGTGGTGCAGTGGTTAAGAATCTGCCTGCCAGTGCAGGGGACACGGGTTCGATCCCTGGTCCCGGAAGATCCCACATGTCGCGGAGCAACTAAGCCCATGCGCCACAACTACTGAGCCTGAATGCCACAACTACTGAAGCCCACATGCCTACAGCCTGTGTTCCACAACAAGAGAAGCCACTGCAATAGAAGCCCGCACACCACAACAAAGAGTAGTCCCTGCTCGGCACAACTAGAGAAAGCCCACATGCAGCAATGAAGACCCAACGCAGCCATAAATAAATAAATAAATAAATTCATTAATTAATTAATTTAAAAAAATCTTCTATGTGGAAGAAACAGAGCGTGCAGAGTGCCCTATCTGTCCTGAAGAACAAAGCCTCAGCCTGTCAGTACAGCTGGTTATGTAGCTTGTCCTTCAAATTCTTCAAGGATGGTGATTTCACAAGCTCTTGATCACTGATTCAATGTTCATTTTGCCTTGTTGTCTATAATTCTTTCCTTATACACTTTAAATGATCATACTTTAGATTGGGCTATTACCCTGAACCCATTCCTTAGGTGGCTGGTAGCCCAGAGGAATCTATTTTGCAGATTGATAAACTGTTTGTCCGTATCCGTATCTAGTTTTTCCAAGTGAATGTTAACTTAAAAAAATTTTAGAGATAATGAGATAATTTTAATCCTACAGAAAGTTGTCAAAACGGTAGGGAAAGTCCCCATATATCCTTCACCCCAGTACCCTTTGTGTTAATATCTTATATGGTTTTATGCCATTAGGAAAAACTAATGAATGAACCTTGGTACAAATATATTAACTACAGAATTTATTTTGATTTCACTAGTATCTCCACTAATGTTCTTCTTCTGTTCTATAATATAATCCAGGATTCCACGTTACATTTGGTTGATATGCTTGTATTCTGTGACAGAATTTTAGCTTTGTCTTTCACGATCTTGATACATTTGATGAGTACTGGGTGGTTATTTTGTAGAATGGCCTTCAATTTGGGTTGGCCTGTGTTGGTATAATCTTGATTATATTATACTTTTGCTCAGGGCATCAGATCAGGGGTACATGATGTTGATATCTATAACTGGTCATGTTAACCTTGATTGTTTGGTTACGGTGATTTCAGCCAGGATTCCCTACCATACAGTTACTATTTTTCCCTTGGTAATTACTCAATATTTGGGGGTGGATAATTTGAGACTGCAAATATTCTGTTTCTGCTTAAATTTTAGCCCACTACTCTTGGCATTCATCAGTGGACCTTGCCTGCAGCAATTATTATTGTGATGTTTTAATAGTGATTTTCTATTTCTCTCATTCTTTCCTTGTCATTAATTCCCATTCTTCTGTAAGAAAGCATAATCTTTTCTTGTTTGTTTATTTATTTATTTCAGTATGGACACTTTGTTTTATTCTTTGTTATAAACAAATATCACCATTATTAATATTTTTGCTAAAGCTGTTCTCTGTCTACTGGAAGCTCTATCAGGTTGGCCTCTGTGCCCTTTTGACATGCTTCCATCCTTTTATTCTTTCTTTCTTTCATTCCCTCCCCTCCCCGTCCCTCTCTTCCTTCCTCCCTTCATCTTTTCTTTTTGCACTGCCATACTTTCCATCACTACAAGATGCTCCAGGCAGGCTTGTCTTAGTTTCCCTACCCCCAATATGGAGTCAACCAGTTCTCCAAGGAGCTCTGATTTCTTTTATTTAAAAATGTTATTTACAAACCAAGATTTGGATGCTACGTATAGCTCACTATTCCTGGGGTATTAATAATTCTAGTCCCTCTCAGTGAGTAGAGTTAGGATCATTATTATTATTATTATTAAATCCAAACTATTAAAACAAATCCATAACTCCATATTGTTTCCTCCAATTCCAGTCCAAAAACACAGAGACCATTTTAGCCTTCATCCGTTCCTTATGTAACTTTTTGGAGGAGGTCATCAAGAGGATGTGATTGACAGTTGACTCTTGAGCTGTACCTGGGCAATCGGAGGCTCCTTACCCCCTTCCCTGTCCTTGGAATGTATGCTCCACCCGCTAGGAGCCAGTTCAAGGATGCAGCTTTGAGAGAGTAAGGTGCTGTTGAGACCATCTGGAGAGTATATGTGACTGAACCCTGTTAAGTTCTCTACACAAACTTCGGGTGGCCGTGGAGATCCACTTATCTTGTGGCCACCAAGAAGAAGCCTTGTATGTAAGTTCCCTTGCTTATTAAACTTGCCACCTACCAATCTGGAGTGGTCTTCCCTGTTCTTTGGTCTTTCCTTGTCCTCCATATAGAGGGGCCAGTTTCGAATTTCACCCAGGGACTCTCAAGGTTGTGAACTTCTTTCTCCAAAAGTGAGTAATCTGTTTTTATTATCAGCAATATATTTACTACTTGTTAAACTCTAGTAAACATATAAACTGGTTTCAGACTTGCTAGCCATGCCTCTGTGAGAAACAAATTTACCAACTATAAATATAGGAACACAGGATTTTCGGACAGTCCTTTTGGTCTTCAGCCTTATTTTATCTAATCAAAATGCTCTTTTCCAAAGTAACTTCAGTCAGCTCTATTCTTCCTTATCCTTTTGAGTCTGGCTATGAATTCATTTTTAATATAGTTAGGTTTATTTGTCAGAATCTGTTCATCTTTCTGCACTGTACCTATAAATTAACCTATACAGTTAGTTTTTTATTTGGGTAAAGTTCCTTTTTTGTAGCATAGGTTGTCTTCCCTGTTCCCTTTTCCAAGCTGTAATAAGTTCTTACCGGTGCCCGAGGATGAGGTTGTCTGTTGCTCTTCTACCTGAAGAATCAGCCTTTTATTTCATAAGTGAAGAGTAAGGAGTTTTTTGCCTTTCCTGCATGACTGCTGTTGTCTTCCCCTACTTTTACACTACAAACTTTCTTAGATCTCTTGATATTTCCTGTGAGCATACTATGAGGTCACAGAGAAGGAGCCTAGAAGAAGGTACAGCCTCCACCAAATTCTGAACGTACTGTTCAGTCAGCCCACTTTTAGCCTTTATCAAATATTAGATGGTATATATTCCAGATAAATATGTGCAAGGGCTTGTCTCTCCTCAGATGTTGGTCTAGTTGTTTGCCACCTCAGTTCTCTGATGGGATCAGCAAGAGTTGTGAATTTGAAGTTAATCTGGCTCTTATACTCATTGTAAAGTTGGGAGTGATGCTGTTCTAGCTTATTACACCCTAGAGCAGAACTGCTCCTTTTATTAAATAATCACACATTAATAGACTTCTAATCAATTTTTCTTTAATTAGAAAAATCATTTCCATTTACTTTGAAATTTAAAACATACATATTGACATCTGGAAAAAAAAGGAAAGAAAAATAGTTTCAGAAATTAAATCTCAGTAATTCTTTTCTCCCAGGTGGGAGAAAAGAATCAATTTATTTTGGCTTAATCTGGGTTTAACTGTCATTTAAGTGTAAGGCAGAGTGAGGGGAATACTTGCAATGGTAGAACTGGAGCTGAGAATGAGATGGGGCGATTTTAGAATGAGGGTGAGAGGCTGCAGCTCTGTCATACGAGACCATGACTGAATTCCCAATAGCTTCTCAGTCATGACTATATTGCCCTTAGTAACATGTAATGGCTGGGGTTAGGTAAGAAATTTTATTATTCCCAAGTACCTCTCTTTTTTCTTTAGGGGAGTAAACATTTTCCAGACCATGTGTTCATTTATTTCTTTTCAAGGAACACTTGTTTTCTATCTAATGGCAGGCACTATCTTTAGGGTTGGGAAAACGTAGTGAATAGAACTTCCTAAAGCAGCTCAGAGAATAGAATGAAGGGGAACAGACATGTCAGCTATGTGATAAATGATATAATAGAGCTGTACACAAGATTTAATGTGGGCAGAGGAGTGACATATTATAATGGTTAAGAGAGTGGATGCTGGAGCTCGGCTCACTGGGTTTCATTTTGGCTCCATCACTTACTAATTATATGCCCTGGAGCAAGTTAATGAACCTCCTCTGTCTCCTCCCCTTAATATGAGAATAATAGTAGTGTCACCTGATAGAGATTTATGAACACTCAATATGTTAACATTGGATTGAATCATATGAAATTGTCAAGAATCACCTTGTTTTGATCTACAAAAATGGCAATTTTGTATGGTTGAACCTCATGCCTTAAGTGCTCAGCACAAAGCTAAAAGGTTGTGTACTGTTTTTAACTGTGCCCTCCCCTTCAAAAAATATATATATATATATATTTATTTAAGTTCTAACCCATGGTACCTGTGGATGAGACCTTATTTGGAAATAGGGTCTTTGCAGATATAATCAAGTTAAGATGAGGTCATACTGGATTAGCATCAGCCCTAAATTAAATGACTGGTATCTTTACAATAAGAGAAAGGAGAGGGAGACATGGATACAGAGACACAGAGGAGACACACAGGAAGTAAGGCTATGTGAAAAATGGAGGCAGAGATTGAAATGATGCATCTGTAAACCTAGAACATAAAGGATTGCCAGCAACCACCGAAAGCTACAAGGAAGCAGGAAATGATTTTTCTCTAGAGCTTTTAGAGGGAGTATGACGATGATAACACCTAATTCAAATTCCTAGACTCCAGAAGTGTGAGAGAATAAACTTCTGTTGTTTTAAGCCATCAAGTTTATGGTAAGTTATTGCATAGCCTTAGGAAACTAATACAGGTAGCAATTGCTCAGTAAATGTTATTTATAGTTCATCATTGAAACACAGAGGGAAAATCATTCATTTCGTCAGAGGAAGAGCTGCTGAAGACTTCAGTGGTCATCATTCAAAAAGAAGAGGGAAAGGTCATTCCAGATGAGGAAATATCATAAACAAGTGTATCAAGAAATAGATGTCTACTTCTACACAAATATTATTGGAAGGTGCAAGACGATTAGAGAAAGGTGATTTTATTTTTTTATTAGCCATCAGTTTTATACACATCACTGTATACATGTCAATCCCCATCGCCCAATTCATCCCACACCCCCCACCCCCTGAGAAAGGTGATTTTAGACACGAATGGTCTTTGATGGTCTTCTTATGCTATGCCAGAAATATAGTTTCTGTGCTATTGACAATAAAGTTTTCAGAGTCATTTTTAAATATGAGAGTTATGTGATCTAACCAATATTTTATAAATAGAACTCTGGCAGCAGTGTGTGCCCTTGATGAGGGAGCGGAAGACTTCAGAAGGCTATTGAAATTGTCATGGCTTAGGATTGTACAGTCCCAGAAGGAGAACAGGCAAAGAAGAAGATAAAAAAAACTATTTCAGGTGTAGAATTTATATAATGACAGGCTATTTGGAGTGACTTAGAGGAATAAAACTATGATTATTTCCAGATTTCTGGTTTAGGATATGTGTAGATTGAAGGAACATTTACAAAGAGATGGAATTTAAAAGAAAGAATTTCTTTAGTGAGAACAATTAGAGAAAAATTGAAGTTGAGGAAAATATCCAGGTGAAAATTGTCTATAGCATTTGGACATGTGGATCTGAATATTTGGGGGGAGGTTTTTATTGCAGTTACAAACTTTAGAGTTATTAGGTTTTAGATAGAAGTTGAAGAATTGACGGTAAATGCGCTGATCCACGATTGTGCAGAAGGAAAAAAGAAGACAGTTGAGCGGAAAAAGAGGGAAACTATCATGAGGACTGAAAAGTAGGAATAAAAAAATTATAGCCTAAGGATGGGAAGATAATGGAATGCTAAAACCCAAAAAAGAAATTTCAAGGGGAAGATTATGTGAAATTCTATAAAGTGGTTGTATCAGTCAGGATAGGCTGAATTATGCAGTGGTAACAATCAAATCCCAACTCTTTATGGCTTAACACAGCAAAAGCTTTTCTTCTTCATGTACAACATAGACCACTGGGAGGGCAGAGATTATCAAAGTCCTTTGGGGACTAGGCTTATGAAGGCTCCAGCTTGACACATGCTTGATCACTAAAATGAGGAAAAGGGAACATGGTGAATTGGCTTTCAAAACTTCCACATATAGTGACACTCACATTTCATTGACCAAGTCACACCTCAGTATCTAACATGGCAATGCCAAACCGAGAGGATGGCAAAGAACAATTTTACGATGTGCCAAGAAGAAGAAACACAACAGTTTTGTAAAAGTCCTAAAGAAGGGGACTTGAGGAGGGGAAAAAAAGATTTGGAAGAGTTATTCTAGGAAGTCAGAAGCATTGGTGATGGGATACAAACAAATGAATTGCTCAATGAGACTGAAGGGTGCAATGAGATGGGGAACATCCATTTCTAGTGTACCAGGGCAATATGTTTTATGGGATTCTCTCTACCATTTTCAGTGGCTCTGTCAGAGGAAGAAGTGAAACAGGAAGTTGGCTTGACACAGGTTTGTAATTGATCCAGAAGGTCAGTCAGTGAGGGAAGTATGTCTGCCTGTGAGAGAATAGTTGACAGAATTGACCACAAGTTCTAGTGTGGTTGGAGAAGAACATAAGGATATGATGGGACAGATAAACTTGAAAAATAGGGAGAAACCAAGGAAATAGAGACCATCATGGCAGTTGTGTGGATGTTAAGAGGTTGTGAAAGATCAAGAAAGAGGCAAAATTTTTATAGTTTTGGTAGTTTGAGAGGTGGGCTATTGAAGTGCTCTGCCAAAGGCAAATGAAAGAATTCAAAAGTAAATTAAAGGAATTAAAGGAAATAAAAAAAACTATGTGGCTAGTTTCCTAAGATTTCTTGACTCTACTTGAGAATCTCCCCTTTCTCAGACCTTGGATTTAGTGTCCTTCTAGGGTTGTGTAGTCAACTGTACCATTAGACTTTAGTGAAAATCAATGTACCTCAATGAGCAGAGTCCAGGCATTGGAACAAAAGCCATTTGAGTTTGCATCTTGCTCTAACATTTATTACCGAATTAGCTTGAACAAGTTAGCTTACCACTCCGACCTCTTGCATAAAACCTCTTGTATTTTTCACGTATAAGTGGTGATCCAGTCAACAAACATATATTAATTATTCATTTAATAATATGTATTTATAGATTGTCTACCATGTGCCAGGCATTCAACTTAGCCTGGAATATAGCGAGCTTGCAAATATAACAACTTTGCCTTTATCACTGAAGGCCTAGCTAAAAACTGAATCTTTGGGTCTCTGATCATACCCAGTGTGGCAAATAGTCCTTTTTTTTGCTTGAAGAATCCCTATTACTTTTAGGCAGCTATGACCCCAGACTCAAAAGCTCAATTATGATTGATCTCAATCAATATTGTCAATTTAGTTTCCTTTTGTCAGTTTTTGATCCAAAGATGAGTACGTGGTCCAATTAGATGTAATAGGTATCAGCTAGAGGGCTTCTAGGAAAAAAAAATTTCCTGATTAAAAGAAAAAGCCAACACGAAATGGGCTTCTTTTTTCCTCCCATCCCCTTTCTTCAGCTGAGGTTCTGTCATGTGAGAATATGTTGCTAGAGCTACCTCAGTTATTTTGAAACCATGAGGGAAAAGCTAAAAAAAGTACTAGCTGACCTTTTTTATATTATTGAGTGGTTGGACTAAACATGTACATCCAGATTTCAGGCAATGTGAAACAATTAAGTGCTTTTGGTATTTACATCATTTCAAGTTTGAAATTCTGAAACACAGTCAAACACATGTGAAAGGATTCACTCAGAATGAATAAGCGCTTCCTCTGTATTCCTTCAGTGTCTTATAATTTATTTAGCTACTTCTTAACTTGCCTTTAGCATCATGTGTATATATGTGTGTGTTCTTTGCTAGCTAAACTGTAACTTTCTTTAACCATTATTTCTTTGCTTTTTTTTTCCACAACAAAAAGCAGTTTCTTTCAGTCAGAAGTCTCTCCCATCTCATAAAATAACCCCTCATCCAACAGACCTATAATTCCAGACAGCAGAAATTTTCTGGATTACTCAATTTTCCTCCCATCCACATGCAATCCATCTGCAAGACCTGTCAGTTATCTCTGAAATGTGCCTAAAATCTATTTCCATTGTAACCCAGTCCAAACCATCGTGATCTCTGGCCTTGGTTATGGGCAATAGACTCCTAACAACTGGTAGTTTTTAACCATCCCCCACTCCCCCTCCAAATCTTTCCCCAAAAGGCAGTCAGAATGACTTTTGAAATTGTAAATTAAATTATATAACCCCCTCCTCCTAAAAACCCCCTGATGGATTCCCATTGTGTTTAAAATAAAATGCAAAATGCTTGCCTCAGGTACAAGGCTCTAATATTCTGGTCCCCGACTCCCCCTCTCATTTACCACATTCTATACCCTCCAGTCATAGCAGCCTCCTTTTTGTTCCTCAGACCCACAGAGCTTTCCTTCTGTCACAGTGAGTTTGAACTTGCTCTTCCTTCTGTCTGAACCACTGTCCCCAATGGCTCCACAAATAGCTGTCTCCTCATTATGAGGTCTTAGCTCAAGTGGCACCTTTTCAGAAAGTTGTCCCTTGATCACTGATCCATCCATGTATAAGGGGGATTCCCCAATTCCTGTCTTCTCTCAGCATCACTTTACCTTCTTTATTTCCTTTATAGCTCGAGATGATGATGATCTAACATTAGCTTGTTTCTTTTGTTTTGCATTTTTATTGCTTGTTGTTTATCTCTCACCCAAGTAGAATGTAAGCTCCTTGAGATCAAGGACTTTTCCTGCCTGGTTCATAATACTGAATCCCAGCATTTAAAACAGTACATAATAACTGCTTACTAAATATAAGTTGAATGAGTAAAACTTTGTGTACTCTTTTTCTTCCTTATCCACTCCAATGCTCAACATAGAGCTACTCAATAAATATCCAACTGTTCAATATGTTTTGGAAATTTTATATGAAAAGCTTTGCATAAGGCACTGTAGAAATACTGGTAAAGAAGAAAGAAAACTGAAATTCTGTTTTCCTTCCAGTTGTGCTTCAAAATATTCAGGAAAATTCTTTACCTACTCTCTACGAGCTGAAGGACCTTTATTTCTGCTGATTTCCAAGGTGTGAATGTAGTTCAAATCCAGAACAGCCTTAATTTTTATACTTAAAATGCTTGTACTTCCTTTTTTCCAATGTCAAATGAATCACTACATTTTCAACACTTGATGATCCTTATTATCTTGAAATATTCTGCAATTAACAAAAATATTTAGACAACATGCATTTGTAGAATCATAATATAAACTATTCTCTGTTTTAAAACGAAATATTGCCTAAGGCTAGTTCTTACCAGGAGTCTGTGCTTCCACATTACATATGCATTAATAGTTTGTCTGAACTTGACAACAATTTTTAATTTTTCCTTGGCAATGCAAGTGTTTCTCTTACATTCATGAATCTCAATGATCTCTTCCGGTTGCTGATCTCAATTCCACAGCCTCTCATCTCTTTTTAGCACTGCTTTTTGTTACAAATTCTGTTAACTCCTTACTTCCAAGAGTTGTTTCTTTTCAGTAACTTCTCGTTTCTCATAAAGATTATTTTCCTCAGAGAAAGGCAGGAACTGGATGTGGAACCAGCAATGGTGCTGATTTACCTTCAAATAACCCAGCAATTGAAATATGACTATAAATAATAAGAGAGAACGCAAGGAACATACAAAATGGGAAGCAATCGCATTTTATTATTTTTACTCCTCAGATTTAGTATTATTTACAGCTGAGCATATAGGGAAAAAACGACTACACAGAATCAAAAGTTCTAGCTATAAGTCAATTCAAAGGATTCTTGAAGAGTCAATTTAAGATGATTTATATTGAAGGGTAGAGAGATATTTGGATTATACATAAAACAAAGTAATTACTTATAATATAAGAATAAAAAAGATAGCATATTTATAGAGATAATGAATACTGAAAAATAGCAGAAGTATCATGTAAAAAAATCACAGCTCTCCAAGAAAGTATCAGGGCAGATACCGAGCACATTAGTTGTTCTGAAGATTTGCAAATAAAAGGGAAAGTTGGAAAGCTACACACCTAGGCATAAGATATAGCAGTCTCAAAGGCAAGCGTAAGCTTCACAGACAGTGAGCAAAAGCGTTTGGAAGACAGGAGGGAAGCTTATCTAGAACTTGAGCAATGCCAGAAGTTAGGTAAGTTAGTCTGACAATGACATTGAGTATAAACAAGTTTCAGATAGTTGTAGAGGGTGGTTATTCAAAGAGAATAAAGCAATTACATATTTTTTCAAAATAAATAACTTAAAGTTGTAGGAAAAGTAGCAGAGTAGGATGTTAGAGTTGGATTCAGTTTGGAGTTTTATTAGTAGACTCCTATTCATCCTTCAAGACCCAGCTCAAATATGTCAAGTCTCCTTTGAAATTTTATGAAGGATTGGACTGTTGCTCCAGAATCTTTAGTCATATATCTGTTACAGAATTTACATCCTTGGATTCTCCATGTGACTTTGCAGTCCTTGCCACTAGTGTAGGTGGGGTGTATTTCCTTGGCCCATCAATGTTGAGCTTGGCCGTTAGACTTCCTTTGGTCAATGAAATGTTAATGGGTGGATGGGATGAGAGCAGCATCTTTAAACATACATGTGCAATTGTCCTCTTGCATGGCTGTGATTTGCTGTGAGAAGAGAACACCTCAGTAATTACTCCCCTTCAGCCAGGTGTACAAATGAAGATACTTGGGGCAGACCTGATCCTGACAGGAAGCTTGGAGTCCAGCCTGGCCCAGACATTGCAAGCCAAGACCAGCGGAACCACAGTTGACTTGCACAACTATGAGCATGAAAATGAATGTTTGCTGCTGTAGGCCACTAAAATTTTGAAATTGTTTGTTACGTGGCAAAATTTATTACTTCACCATTTTTAAACACTCTCACATACAGAATTTCTGTTCCCTGTAATGTGCTCCTGCTCTACTGTGAATCTGTATCTATTATAGTATCTCTCAACTGGTAAACTCTGTGCTCAAACATCTGTCTCTCCTAAAAAGCTCTAGGCAACTCTACTATAAAGGCTTATCATATTGGTGTTTTTATTTCACTGCCCTCAAACTAACTGGCCCAAAGCACACAACTGTGGGTTTGTAATGCAGCTGCTTTCTACATGCGAATATTCAAAGGGAAGCTATAAAACATATTTGTAAGACAAATCCAATCTGAGAAGTTTGAAGCATCCATACCTTACCCATCACATACGATTTTATTTTAAGCTTTTTAATCTCCATTTTAAAGGCAGAAAAATAAAACACGGAAAAGAATTAAATAAACTATGCAGTATCACAAAAAAACATTTGCCTGGCATTCATAAAGTTAGGACTGTCACTTTAAATGCTGTCAATCCTATCTCATTTTCATTTATTGGAGCCTATTAAAAAGCTAACGGTTACTCTATTCTGGGTCTACTTTCGCATAACATATTTTTATGTTGCTGAGTAAATTCTGTTTAGACATTAGCTTTTGCTCATATGAAGTATTTTTGAATAGATAAAAAGGTGCAAAACCAATTCCCAACTCAAGAGGCTTAAATTACCCACACAACTGAATAGCTGTGGATGTAAATACATGTTAGGATGAAAATGTGGCATTTATCTATACCGTTTAGGAAACCAATCTTATACCGAGTCCTGAATGTAGGGTTAGAAAATTACAATAAAATTTGATTTATACCAAAGTGAATAAACTGAAAGTCACAAAACTCTTAAGCCCCAAACTGTCAAGTAGTTTAAAATAGGAGTCCATTAGGCTATTGGCTATGACGCCTGTTTTCTCAGCATACTAAGACAACACGGTATTTATTTACATAGGACAGTTTAAATACACTATCCAATGAGGTGCCCCTACTTTTTGTTAAATGGGAGTGGACACTGTGCTATATCCAGATCTCCCCTTTAGAACTAAGGACTTTTCCTCTGGAAGTTGCCTTCAATTGAACTGGACATCCTCGTTCAAGATCACACCCCCCGTCTCTGTGGCAGCCTGAATTCAGTGACTGGCTGAGGCTGGCATATAAAACTGGACTCAGCCCCAAACTGGGACAACTCTAAAGAGCTATTTCAGCTTAGACTTCCAGTAGAGTCAGTTGGAGATCTCCATTGAGCTTGCATCAGAGCCCAAACTCTCCCACTGCCCAGGGGTGCTGATTTTACTCCCCCATAGCTACTGGTCCCAAGAACATGTCTTAATAAATTTCCTTCACGCTAATCTCTATCTAGGTGTCTCTTTTCTGGGAAACTGGATTATAATACAAACCATGCCTAATAAATGCAACTCAACAACATTAACTGAATTGAATTGAATAGACTTCAATTAAACTAGGTAGGAGTTAGGAAAAACACAAAGATAAAATGGTCGTCTTGCCCTTTAAGAGCTTATAGTTCCACAGGCACCAATCCCCTCCACCAGGAAGCCTACACAACTCATTGAACCAACCTTAGCCACTGGGGACAGACACCAAAAACAACAGAAACTACGAACCTGCAGCCTGCAAAAAGGAGACCCCAAACACAGTAAGTTAAGCAAAATGAGAAGACAGAGAAACACACAGCAGATGAAGGACCAAAGCAAACACCCACCAGACCTAACAAATGAAGAGGAAATAGGCAGTCTACCTGAAAAAGAAATCAGAATAATGATAGTAAAGATGATCCAAAATCTTGCCAATAGAATGGAGAAAATACAAGAAACGTTTAACAAGGACCTAGAAGAACTAAAGAGCAAACAAACAGGGATGAACAACACAATAAATGAAATTAACAATTCTCTACAGGGGATCAATAGCAGAATAACTGAGGCAGAAGAACGGATAAGTGACCTGGAAGATAAAATAGTGGAAATAACTATTGCAGCGCAGAATAAAGAAAAAAGAATGAAACGAATTGAGGACAGTCTCAGAGACCTCTGGGACAACAATAAATGCACCAACATTCAAATTATAGGGGTCCCAGAAGAAGAGAAAAAGAAAGGGACTGAGAAAATATTTGAAGAGATTATAGTTTAAAACTTCCCTAATAAGGGAAAGGAAATAGTTAATCAAGTCCAGGAAGGAGAAACACGTCAAGACACGTATTAAACAAACTATCAAAAATTAAATACAAAGAACAAATATTAAAAGCAGCAAGGGAAAAACAACAAATAACCATAAGGTTAACAGCTGATCTTTCAGCAGAAACTCTGCAAGCCAGAAGGGAGTGGCAGGACATATTTAAAGTGATAAAGGAGAAAAACCTACAACCAAGATTACTCTACCCAGCAAGGATCTCATTCAGATTTGATGGAGAAATTAAAAACTTTACAGACAAGCAAAAGCTGACAGAATTCAGCACCACCAAACCAGCTTTACAACAAATGCTAAAGGAACTTCTCTAGGCACGAAACACAAGAGAAGGAAAAGACCTACAATAATAAACCCAAAACAATTAAGAAAATGGTAATAGGAACATACGTATAGATAATTACCTTAAATGTAAATGGATTAAATGCTCCAACCAAAAGACATAGACTGGCTGAATGGATAAAAAAACAAGACCTGTATATATACTGTCTACAAGACACCCACTTCAGACCTAGGGACATATACAGACTGAAAGTAAGGGGATGGAAAAAGGTACTCCATGCAAATGGAAATCAAAAGAAAGCTGGGGGCTTCCCTGGTGGCGCAGTGGTTGAGAGTCCGCCTGCCGATGCAGGGGACGCGGGTTCGTGCCCCGGTCCGGGAAGATCCCACATGCCGCGGAGCAGCTGGGCCCGTGAGCCATGGCCGCTGAGCCTGCGCGTCCAGAGCCTGTGCTCTGCAACGGGAGAGGCCACAACAGTGAGAGGCCCGCGTACCGCAAAGAAAAAAAAAAATCTACAAACAATAAATGCTGGAGATGGTGTGGAGAAAAGGGAACCCCCCTTACACTGTTGGTGGGAATGTAAATTGATACAGTCACTATGGAGAACAGTATGGAGTTTCCTTAAAAAACTACAAATAGAACTACCATATGACCCAGCAATCCCACTACTGGGCATATACCCTAAGAATACCATAATTCAAAAAGAGTCATGTACCACAATGTTTATTGCAGCTCTAGTTACAATAGCCAGGACATGGCAGCAACCTAAGTGTCCATCAACAGATGAATGGATAAAGAAGATGTGGCACATATAGACAATGGAATATTCCTCAGCCATAAAAAGGAACAAAACTGAGTTATTTGTAGTGAGGTGGAGGGCCCTAGAGTCTGTCATACAGAGTGAAGTAAGTCAGAAAGAGCGAAACAAATACCGTATGCTAACACATACATATGGAATCTAAAAAAATTAAAAAATAAAAAAAAAATAAGGAAAAAAAATGGCCAGAAGAACCTAGGGGCAAGATGGGAATTAAGTTGCAGACCTACTAGAGAATGGAGCTGAAGATATGGAGAGGGGGAAGGGTAAGCTGGGACGAAGTGAGAGAGTGGCATGGACATATATACACTACCAAATGTAAAATAGATAGCTAGTGGGAAGCAGCCGCATAGCAGAGGGAGATCAGGTCGGTGCTTTGTGACCACCTAGAGGGGTAGGATAGGGAGGGTGGGAGGGAGGGAGACGCAAGAGGGAAGAGATATGGGGACATATGTATATGTATAACTGATTCACTTTGTTATAAAGCAGAAACTAACACACCATTGTAAAGCAGTTATACTCTAATAAAGATGTTAAAAAAAGAAAAGGAATACTTATAGTAGAATAAAATATTAATTGTTTAAATGAAATGCATAAATAAATAAATAAATAAATAAAAGAGCTTATAGTTCCAAGGAAGATACAGAGACTTAAACCCGTAAGTATCACAAGATGAGCCAAGAGCTGGAAAAGAGATTAACTGACTGCTACTTCATGTTTAATCATTACCTGTGGAAGCACTACTGACTGCCCCATATACTCCTCATAACCTCATTTTGTTACCACCATATTGCAAGTTCTGGCTATTGCAGTGAAAGCAGAAATGACATGTTCCAGGTCCAAGCAGAAGCATTTTTAAGCGGGAGTTTCATTCCCCATCTCTCTTTTTCCCTGTTATGGCAAATTGGAAGCCTCGAGTTGAAATTTCAGCAAAATGAGATACAAGTAGTTTGCCTCACAGTGGCCTTTGCACAGAAGAAAAAAATAAATCCTCTGATGCGTGAAGCCCCAAGATCAGGTGGTTCGACAGTATAGCATAACTTAGCCCATTCTGAATAACATACGGCTATTTATCTATACCCATTTGGTGAGGAAAGTAAGACTTAGAAGAAATTTCCCAGATCTATGATATTTAAACTGAGTACTGAGTAATTTGGTAATTTGCTCCTATGTAGAGAAGAGAATTGCTTTTTTCTTTTTTTTATTTAGGAAAAGGAAATAGACCAGAGACCTAATCAATCAGAAGCGGTGAGTCAGGAAACAATAAGTTTTTAGAGTTTGAACTCTTAACCCAGGCTGGAGGATTTCCATCTGTCGAAACTGTGAAAATGTATGCAGTTTTTCTGCATGGGCACACTTTTCTGGGAAAGTACCCGCAAGAATATTTAGAGCACAGTTTAGGTGAGATGCAAAGGTGAGAGATGTAGGGGAAAAGAAAAATGGCAAATGGCTTGAAATGAGGCCAGAGAGCTAGAGTTTATAAGGGACTTCACAAAGTCCACTAAAGGAGTTCAGATTTATTTTAATCTAGGCAGTTTATTAAACCTAAGATAGTACTCTGCAATTTCTTCTTGCCCAGTTCATTTTTACTGATCAGTCCAAAGTAGGAAAAATATCTCCTGTGATTCTTAGGACAAAGTCTAATCTTTAACTTGGACCTTGAGGCTCTCGAGGATCTGAGTCTCACTAACTTCTCCAATTACGGTAGTTGGTACCTTACTCTTAAAGAGGAACTGTGTGAATCTGAATCCTTGCTCTACCTGTGTGTTACTGTCAGCATCTGTAAAATAAACATAATAAGACTTCTTATTTGGAAGGTTTGTAGGGAAGATTAAATAGATGTAAACTATTTACATTTTTTAAAGTGCTGACACATTATACAATCTCAAATATTTGAGTGTTCTGTGCTGATCCCTCAGCCTCCATGCCTTACCATTCAGTTTCTGGGATAACATCTATTTATGCCTCAATTCACAGAGTGTATGCTACTTTTTTTCTGAGAAGGATACAGTGGTCCTCCAACATTCAGTTAGGTGACTGCCTATGCCCTTCCACGATACCTTGGAATTTTGAGTAGACTGTCCTCAAATTTAATCATATCCTTACTTATGTATATCCCTACACAGACTCTGGGAAATGGAATGCTATTGAAGAATTTTCATCAGAGGAATAACATGATTCACATGTGTCTAAAGACTCACTCCGGCTGCTGTGTTGAGAGTAAATTCCATGGCGGCAAGTCCCTGGACCTGACACGACCAGTTAGAAGGCCATTGCAGAGGTCTGGGTCAGAGACGATGGAGACTTGGACTGGGGTAGCAGCAGTAGAATTGTGATCTACGGTTGGATTCTGGACATTTTTTTTAATTTAATTTTTATTTTATATTGGAGTACAGTTGATTTACAATGGATATATTTTGAAGGTGAAACCACAGTTTT
The DNA here is from genome assembly GCF_949987515.2 of Delphinus delphis. Classification (NCBI taxonomy): domain Eukaryota; kingdom Metazoa; phylum Chordata; class Mammalia; order Artiodactyla; family Delphinidae; genus Delphinus; species Delphinus delphis. The sequence goes on from NC_082699.1 coordinate 58,401,574, forward strand.
TGGATGGATTAGATATAGTATGTGAGTGAAATAGAAGAGTCAAAAGTGATTCCAACTTTGTGTCCCGGGAACCTGGAACGATGGAGTTGCCATCCACTGAGAAAGGGAAGACTGTGGTGGAACAGCTTTTAGGGAAAAACAAAAACCAACAAGAGTTCAGTTACCGTCTGTTGGATTTGGGGCATTTATTAGACATCCAAATGGAGATAATTGGATAGTCAGTTGGAGGTGCAAGAATGGATTTCAATAGAGAAGCTGCTGGGAGATGTAAATGCAGAAGTTGTCATCAAATAGATAGTCTTTAAAGCTCTAAGACCAGATGAGAGTACCAGGACAGTGAACGTAGGAGAGGAGGGGACCAGTGCCCAAGCTCGGTACATCTCTGATATTTAAGAGGTCAGGGAGCAAGAGGATGATCTGTACTGCAGTAGAGCATTAAGCAAAAGGGAAAGAAAACTGAGAGCATATGGTGGTCTATAAAGCAAGTAAAGAGAGAATTTGGAAGAAGATCCTTTTTTATTTACTTTTTTAAGATAGGAGAATTGGGAATGGTTCAGTAGAGACCAAAGGGTAATGATGTCAGAAAGGAAGGTGAGAATTGCTACAGTGCTTCCCATGAGTAGGCAAGAGGGTTTAAGATCTGACACACAAGTGGAGTGACTAGATTTAGATGGGAGTATGCATAATTCACCTCTGATGATAACACAGGAAGGCAGATCTAGGGATATAAGGCTCGTAGGCAGGAAATGTGATGAAGGAATTTGTCAAAGTCCCCCTCCATAGTTCTTTCAGTTTTTTTAGTCATCAGCTGAGCCTCAGTTTCCCCATATGCAAAACTAAGATATAAGATTTAGAATATTTCTGTGATTCTGTAAGTGGGTAGTACACACTCAAAAAGATTCAAGAGCTCACTATCAACTCTGCATATTTGATTTGTAGAAGAGAACTTATAAAGCATAGCTATTACTATCATTATATTCTCAGAAAATGAAAAATGTCCCATGTTTTATTATATTTGGCTAGCATGACATCCCCACGGTTTCTGGCACATTTATGATTTCTACAGGAACAAGTGCAGAAACTGTCTTGGAGACTGACATAGCCCATCTGCTTTAAAATAGCTTGTGTTATAAAATGCCGTATTTTCTCCTAACATTCTCTTACACTGAAGCAGATTAAGAAGTTAGTATTATTAAGAAATCATCTTTTGAAGTAAATACCTATATAGGATCATGAAAAGCTTTCTTGAAACAGAAGGAGTTTGATTGTAGAAAGTTGGTTAGTTCAAGTTTTCTCTCCTACTGTAGGATCATTAGTGTTTGACTAATGATGCATACCTATTTTTCCTTTAATAATGAGCTAAAAAGGTAATTTATAGTAACACAAGAAAATAGAGAAAGAATACAACTTCTGTTCTAAGGGGACATGAGTTTCATTTCAAAATGCTGGTTTTCCAGACCAAGGCTCCAATTAGGTTCTGAAGCAACTAGAGACGAATATAAGGGATTTTCAAAAATCATTATACAGGTACAGTGTCTGAGGGAGAAAAATGCTGCTGTAAAACCTAGTGGGTTTCTGTTATTGTTTACAGTTTGCTATTTGGTGTTTTTAATCTTTCAGGTAAAAAGACCTCACGACTTGTATGCAGATGAACTGTCTGCATTTCAATTTAAAGTAATGGTGTGAGCAATTTCACTCCATTTCTTTCAGCTCCAATACGTTCATAGTGCCTGTGTTAATGTCTACCAACAAAACACGAACGGAACAAAGGCTTCTAATTTGTATAATGGGCTTGAGTGAGATGGTCGCTTTCACCTCATGGATGAACACACTAAGCGATTAAAAATTTTTACAACCCAGAAACATACGGTATGTCAACATCCCACGCCACTCTCAAGCAAATACACTGAAGGGAAGCAAAATCCTTTTCATTATGGACAGTGTCCTGTCAATATGCAGTTACTAGGGAAATTCATTCATGTTGTGTATTTGCTATATCAATAGGTCACATATTTCTATGTTACTGAGTCTGAATATCTTTTTATATGAATATAAGAAAACAAAAGCACAGCAAAGTCGATACTTCTAATCTTTCAAAACCAATTTTGATACTTCTATAAATAATATCAATTGAGTCTGCTCAGGTTAAATGTTACCACGAAGCTTATGAAAGGAGCTAAGTAGTTTAAATGCCTGCAGTTGGGTAGAGCAGTGTATAGAGATTCATACAGCGTAATCTGCTAAAGCATTTTAATAAGTAAGCATTGGATAGAGTTTTCAGTTACTTCAAAGATTAACACTCAAATGTGTATTCTGGCAGATAAATACAAATTAGATAGATGACTGCCCATATTATCTTTCGATCTCACTATGTATTTCTCCCATGAAGATCAGTTAGCTATTTGAATTCACAGTATATTTGTCTTTGTTCCTTTTTATCAAAAGTATGTTCTACTTCCTGATTTGGAAATTGAAGCATGCATTGTAAATTACCTTAAACAGGAAGATTCAAGGTTTGCTGCAGATAATTTCAGCCACCACCTAAAACATGCAAGTGTATCTGAATACAATAACCAAAACAATGGTACTCACTTGAAAGCTGGTCCAGGTAAATATTTCTTTCAATGACCTTCATGCTAACCAGATCGTGTTTCCAAATGTATTCTTTGTTTGATAAATGTAACACACACGACAAACATTTTCTCATCATATTAAATAAGTTGTATCTTTATGAATGCACACACAAAGATATAAAAAGGAAAGTACTGTCAAAGTCCACTGTCTTAAATTGCATGGTTAAATCAGATTCCTTTGGGCATGCCTATCTAAAACCAATACAGTCCCTTAAATTCTTAGGACAGAATTTGCTTTACTTGGAAATAGGCAATCTTATAAATTGCTGGCAGTGGTGTTTCCATATGATGTCAATTACTTTTTCAAAATAATTGAAAAAATTTAGTGAATATGTTAAACTATTTCTACACTCAACTGATATATTACTCCATTTTCAGATTCATTCATTCATTCATTCAACCAATATTCAACCAATACTGAGTGATTATTATTCCAAACGGTTGAAGATAGAGAGTGGAACGAAATAGATCAAGTCTGGCCTCATGGAGTTTACATGAAAGAAGACTGGAGGAAAGTTTAAATCAAAGTTATTTAGGATTGCAATGGACATTAACAAAAATACTTAGTTAATGTATAAACAGTAAGGAAGAACAACTACCAGAATCACAAATCAACCTCTTGTGTACACTGACACATAAAACCAATGACTTGTTTAACTGGTACATTTTACTTTTATGTACATGGGAGTATTTGCTGAATCAGGTTTCCTTTTTAAATATAAAAGTATTTTTTAAAATAAAATATAAAAAGAACCCTTAAAATTCAATAATAAATAAACACATAGCCCAGAGGAAAAATGGCAGCAAGATATTTGAACACACATTTCACCAAAGAAGATACACAGATGGCAAATAAGCATAGGAAAAGATGCTCGATATCATTTGTCATTAGAAATGCAAATGTAAACAACGAGATACCACTACACACCTATTAGAATGGCTGAAATCTAAGAAAAGGCGACTATACCAATTGCTGGTGAGGAGGTGGAACGACAGGAACTCTCACTCATTGCTGTTAGGCATGTAAAACGGTACAGAAACTTCGGAAGACACAGCAGTTTTTTACGAAGCTGAACATAGTCTTACTGTACAATCTGGCAGCCGAAATCCTCGGTATTTATCCAAGTGATTTGAAACTTATATACACACAAAAATCAGCATGCGAATGTTTAGAGCAGCCTTATTCGTAATCACCAAACACTGGAAACAACCAAGATGTCCTTGGATAGGTGAATGGTTGAACAAACTCTACACCCTGACAATGTAATCTTTTTCTGTGACAACAAAGGGATGAGCTATCAAGTCATTTAAAAATATGGATAAATCTTAAATGTATATTGCTAAGTGAAAGAAGCTAGTCTGAAAAGCCCTCATATCACATACTTCTTTATGACACTGTAGAAAGGGCAAAAGTACAGATATCAGTGGTTGCAAGGCATTCAGCGAGTAGGGAGAAAGTTGAACACGTAAAGCACAAGGAATTTTTTTTAAGGCAATAAAACCATTCTGTATGAAACTTATCCACTGGTCAAAATCTATAGAACTTTAACAGCACAAGGAGTGAAGCTTAATATATGAAATTCAAAAAACATAATTTAAGAGGTTGAGCAGTGGCGGGGGGGGGTAGGGAGATACAAAAAATAGAATGCAGAATGTGACAAAATAAGCAAACTTTATTACAAATGTATGAAGTAACTTTGAAGGGGGTGATGGGAAAATGGCCTGACATAAGTGATGCTAGAAATGAGTGGAGTAAAACTAAAAGCAAAGGAACTGTATATAATCTCTCTACTCTAGCTGATAAAGTTGCGTCCTAATGGGGTATGGGTTAAAAATTCTGAAAACACTATGTATGTATATTTGAGATGAACCATTAAATGTATGGATGACAGACTCAGGGAGGCCAGGTTTTTCACCACTGGGGTGGGAAGTTAGAGAAAAGCAAGGGGAGAATGCTAGAATGATCCATCTGGTAATGGATTAGAGTTGGAGACATCAGTGAGAAACACGTTTAACTTAATATATGTACAGATGGCTGCAAAGAGAATATGTACAGATGTGTGTATATACACAGGTTAATAGACACCCATATATTTTGTTGCTCTCAGTTGAGAGGGCCTTGTACCAAGAATATCTCAGTAGCAAGGAGCACACCTATGGCTCAGATCTTGGTTTCTAATACCATTCTCAAATAAGAGGAACCAGGCATCCTTGGAAAAATAGCTGCTTCTAGGACTGAGATAGGAAATATTCAAGATAAGCCTGCAGTATTTATACTACCAGAAACTAAGGAAGTACTCCAAAAAAATTGTTTTTTAATTGATAGAGCTATGTCAAAGGGATTTTGGAGCCTTTCGAAAGAGTTCCAAATGGCCAAAGCTGGAATAATTTGAGCAAAAAGATAAATAAAATGATATTGGATTATAACTCAGAGTATAAAATAAATAACCATGAGTCCATAATGATACAAGTAGTTCACTGAATAAGGAGAATAGACAAATACCCCTTATAGAATAATTCCAAATAATTTATGTAGATACCCCACCCTTAAGAAGGTAGAAGAAGACTTGCTCCTTCTTGTGTGTGAGCTGCACATAGTGACTTCTTTCCAAAGAGTAAAATATGGAAAAGAGGAAAAAGAATAACTTTAAAATGGAGACATCAGACCAGTAGTATCTCAGCCAGGTGACCAAGATTAACATCAACAGTGATAAGTCAGGTTGAACATGTACCACTGATATGATCTGATGAGAATGGCACTTGACCTCTGTGGTTTTTCTCCCCAAATCCCATAACTCCAGTTCGGTCATAAAGAAAACATCAGACCAATTCCAAAAGACGGTGTCCTACAAAATACTTGCTCAGTCCTTGTCAAAACTGTCAAGGTCATCAAAAACAAAGCAAGTCTGAGTAACTGTCACAGCCAACAGGAACCTAAGAATACATGATAAATAAATATGACGTAATATTCTGGATAGGATCCTGGTACAAAAAAAAAAAGGACATTAGGTAAAAGCTACGGAGATCATAGTAAAGTACGGTCTTCAGTTAACAATAATGTAAAAAACTTCTTCCACTTAATTTCAACAGACTCCTCTCTACCCTTCCCAGTATTATCACTCTTATGTTCAGGGAACACAAACAGCTGTATAATCACAGATATCAGAACTCCCAGGGAACTGAGATTTCTCAGGAAACTGATTATTCTGCAGAGGATGAAGTCTTAGTAAAATAAGATTCCCCACCTTTTCAAGCAGTACACACTCAACCTGATTTAATCTTTCCTTGATGACTCAAGGTCTCTAGGAAGAGCAATTGTTGGATGATTCACAGGGATTTTTTTTTTTTTTTAGGGCCAATTGTCCTAACTCCAAGTACTTCTAAGACAGAGGCCGCATCCCTTTTTGAAAAAAGCATTTACACGTATATTCTTTTTGGTGAGCATGACATTTGATGTGTCCCTAGATCACCATGGTCTCTTTTGGTTTTCTATTACAGTTCCTTCTCACTTTTTTGTCTGGCTCTGGATATAACTATCTGGCCTGACCTGAGAATTACTACCACGTTGCATCTTATAACTGTTCCTCACCTCTACATGTTGCAGCCATGGCAAGGGACATAATACCTCAGACCTTTGGGATACCACTATGGTAGCCTTGGTAACTCCTGAGCCCTATTTGTCATTTATTAAACTGCATGTTATTTATTTTGCATACTTTAATTTCAGAACAAAATAAACAAGAACAAAAAAAAACACTATACAAAACATCCAAACCCGATGTCAAATGTGGGAAGTTACAGGGCTTGAGGCCCTTGTATCCTGCCTTAGACGGAAAGACAGAAATTAAACCACTAGACATCAGCAGGGGGAATCAGGCAGGTCGGGGCCACTGGGGCTACTGCTGGGGGAGCCATGGGAATGCCTATGAGAAAGACATTTCTTGATGACTTTATATAAAATAGTGTCTCCTAATAACTGTCTAGCGCTTCTGATTTATTTTCTGTAGCACTTATTACAGCTGGATTTACATGCTTATGTGTTTACTTGTTTATTGTTTATCTTCTCCATTTGAATGAAGTTCAACAAAGACAGGCACCATGCCTTTCTAGTTCCCTGCTCCAAATCCCATGCTTACAATAGTCCTAGTTAATGAATATTTGTTAAATAAATGAAGATTGAACTTTCTAGGGTCAGGGTGTTCCTGTGTGTTGCTAAAAAAATTTTGGAAGTCTCTTTGCTTTGTCTAATCAACTTCCTCCACACTCACAGAAGTTACAATAACCACTGATGAATTAGATTTCAATAAACACTGGTTGATGGTCTGTGATGATCTCAGATAAGGAACTATCTGAACTATGTGTATGTACTTTATGACATCAATGTTGGCCACTCAAATGCCTTAAAAATTTCTTGGCCACATTCTGGAGGTTTTATGTGAAGTTGCTGAATTGTTATGCTATGAATCGCAGAAGACTAACTGTTACTTTAATTTACTCCCCCCCCAAACATGCACAGTACAGGAAGTATTCTTGGAAGAAAAAACTACAATCAATTCCAAAGACAAATATATGCTATTTTAAAAACTAAGTATTCTTTTTTAAAAAATCACATATTTGTGTCCCTCTTCTGTAGAGACTGTAATCAAGAGAGGATTAGATTAATACTGACAAATGTCACTGATTTTATTTCCCCCAAACATTTTCAGATCATAAGTAATATGCCCATACCCATGGGAACGACAAGACAACAGATTTTTCTTGAGGCCACATTGCCCTTATAAAAATAATTTTAACAGGCTAAACTGTCACTCAGTTTAAATAGTGCAAACTGCATTTCCTCTTGGCAAAACCAATATTTTCATTAATAGCCAAGACTGATCATTGTAAATTAATTTTATCTTTTTATACAGTACTGTGCAACTCAAGGTAGTATCACAAGGTCAGAATGAATGTAAAACCCATCTTTATTCAAAATACACTAACAAAGACAGTAGGAACATTCTGTGCACAGCCCAACAATGAAACACATCAAAATGTCAGAACTGCTTTAATTATATGAGAGCACCAATTGTTCTTAACACAAATCAAATGTGTACACAAAAGAAACAAAACTACTTTTAGCTTCTTCACACACCTACTTATCTCACAGAATTTAAATCTTCAGGGGGCTTGAACTCCTAATTTTATTCCCCTCTTTTCCTTGGCACTCTAGGTTTAAAGGCTGTTTTTCTCACATCTCTCCTTTTGGAAAGGCCCTCATTTGGCTATTCTCATGAATGTTACTCCATTCTCATGAAAGTGGGTCATATCAACACAGAATGTTTCCTTAGCTGAATTCCTTCCGGTTCTATTGTTTCTATTTATAATGGAAAAACAACAATAAAAAAAATCAAACGTGCCCAGGCAGCATCCTCTTTTACTTTAGCTTCTCAGTCCCTCCTGTGGGGGTGAAGTGACCCAAGATGGCAGTGTGCCTCTTGGTTAATTACTTACAGGAGTCGTCTTCTCATACTCAGATTCAGAACAGGGGTCTGATGAAGTCAAAGGATGTTTATAAGTACGTCGCCATTCTCAATTCCAGTTCATGCACCTAAGGAAAGTAGAAAAGGAAAAGACATGATCATACAGAAATATACGGCAGCACAAAACCATGAAATACACATGTAACAAAGATTAATATCTGAGTTAGAAACGGGCTGAGGTAGAATCAAGTGGCTAAGCATTTTAAGGCCTAGTTATTCAGAAGCCAGATACACCAGAAATACATCCCCACGTGGAACAACCCCTACAGAACACCTACTGAATGCTGGCAGAAGACCTCAGACCTCCCAAAAGGCAAGAAACCCCCCCACATACTTGGGTAGGGCAAAAGAGAAAAGAATAAACAGAGACAAAAGGATAGGAACGGGACCTGCACCAGTGGGAAGGAGCTGTGAAGGAGGAAAGGTGTCCACACACTAGGAAGCCCCTTCGCGGGCAGAGACTGCGGGTGGCGGAGGGGGAAAGCTTCGGAGCCGCGGAGGAGAGCGCAGCAACAGGGGTGCAGAGGGCAAAGCGAGGAGATTCCCGCACAGAGGATCGATGCCGACCAGCACTCACCAGGCCAAGAGGTTTGTCTGCTCCCCCGCCGGGGCGGGCGGGGCTGGGAGCTGAGGCTCGGGCTTTGGTCAGAGCGCCGAGAGAGGACTGGGGTTGGCGGCATGAACACAGCCTGCAGGGGGTTAGTGCGCCGCGGCTAGCCGGGAGGGAGTCCGGGGGAAAAGTCTGGAGCTGCCGAAGAGGCAAGAGACTTTTTCTTCCCTCTTTGTTTCCTGGTGCGCGAGGAGAGCGGATTAAGAGTGCCGCCTAAAGGAGCTCCAGAGACGGGCGCGAGCCGTGGCTACAAGCGCGGACCCCAGAGACGGGCATGAGACAGACGCTAAGGCGCTGCTGCCGCCACCAAGAAGCCTGTGTGCGAGCACAGGTTACTATCCACAACCCCCTTCCAGGGAGCCTGTGCAGCCCGCCACTGCCTGGGTCCCGGGATCCAGGGACAACTCCCCCGGGAGAACGCACGGCGCGCCTCACGCTGGTGCAACGTCACGCCGGCCTCTGCCGCCGCAGGCTCGCCCCGCCCTCCGTGCCCCTCCCTCCAAGCCCCTCCCTCCCCCAGGGCCTGAGTGAGCTGAAGCCCCCGCATCAGCAGCTCCTTTAACCCTGTCCTGTCTGAGCGAAGAACAGACGCCCTCTGGCGACCTACACACAGAGGCGGGGCCCAATCCAAAGCTGAGCACCTGTGAGCCGTGAGAACAAAGAAGAGAAAGGGAAATCTCTCCCAGCAGCCTCAGAAGCAGCGGATTAAAGCTCCACAATCAACTTGATGTACCTGCATCTGTGGAATACCTGAATAGACAATGAATCATCCCAAATTGAGGAGGTGAACTTTGAGAGCAAGATTTATGATTTTTTCCCCTTTTCCTCTTTTTGTGAGTATGTGTATGCTTCTGTGTGAGATTTTGTCTGTATAGCTTTGCTTCCACCATTTGTCCTAGGGGTCTATCCGTCCGTTTTTTTGTTTTTCTTAATAATTATTTTTTATTTAATAAATTTATTATATTTTATCTTACTTTATCTTCTTTCTTTCTTTCTTTCCTTCCTTCCCTCCTTCCTTCCTTCCTTCCTCCCTCCCTCCCTCCTTCCCTCCTTTCTTTCTTTCTACTAATTCTTTCTTTCTGCTTTTTCTCCCTTTTATTCTGAGCCGTGTGGATAAAAGGCTCTTGGTGCTGCAGTCAGGAGTCAGTGCTGTGCCTCTGAGGTGGGAGAGCCAACTTCAGGACACTGGTCCACAAGAGACCTCCCAGCTCCACATAATTTCAAACGGTGAAAATCTCCCAGAGATCTCCATCTCAACGCCAGCACCCAGCTTCACTCAACGACCAGCAAGCTACAGTGCTGGACACCCTATGCCAAACAACTAGCAACACAGGAACACGACCCCACCCATTAACAGAGAGGCTGCCTAAAATCATAATAAGTCCACAGACACCCCAAAACACACCACCAGACGTGGACCGGCCCACCAGAAAGACAAGATCCAGCCACATCCATCAGAACACAGGCACTAGTCCCCTCCACCAGAAAGCCTACACAACCCACTGAACCAACCTTAGCCACTGGGGAAAGAAACCAAAAACAACAGGAACTATGAACCTGCAGCCTGCAGAAAGGAGACCCCAAACACAGTAAGATAAGCAAAATGAGAAGACAGAAAAACACACAGCAGATGAAGCAGCAAGGTAAAAACCCACCAGACCTAACAAATGAAGAGGAAATAGGCAGCCTACCATAAAAGAATTCAGAATAATGATAGGAAAGATGATCCAAAATCTTGGAAATAGAATGGACAAAATACAAGAAACATATAACAAGGACCTAGAAGAACTAAAGATGAAACAAACAATGATGAACACCAAAATAAATGAAATTAAAAATACTCTAGATGGGATTGATAGCAGAATAACTGAGGCAGAAGAACAGATAATTGACCTGGAAGATAAAAGAGCGGAAATAACTACTGCAGAGCAGAATAAAGAAAAAAGAATGAAAAGAACTGAGGACAGTCTCAGAGACCTCTGGGACAATATTAAATATACCAACATTCGAATTATAAGGGTTGCAGAAGAAGAAGAGAAAAATAAAGGGACTGAGAAAATATTTGAAGAGATTATAGTTGAAAACTTCCCTAATATGGGAAAGGAAATAGTTAATCAAGTCCAGGAAGCACAGAGAGTCCCATACAGGACAAATCCAAGGAGAAATATGCCAAGACACATATTAATCAAACTGTCAAAAATTAAATACAAAGAAAACATATTAAAAGCAGCAAGGGAAAAACAACAAATAACACACAAGGGAATCCCCATAAGGTTAACAGCTGATCTTTCAGCAGAAACTCTGCAAGCCAGAAGGGACTGGCAGGACATATTTAAAGTGATGAAGGAGAAAAACCTGCAACCAAGATTACTCTACCCAGCAAGGATCTCATTCAGATTGGATGGAGAAATTAAAACCTTTACAGACAAGCAAAAGCTGAGAGAGTTCAGCACCACCAAACCAGCTTTACAACAACTGCTAAACGAACTTCTCTAGGCAGGAAACACAAGAGAAGGAAAAGACCTACAATAACGAACCCAAAACAATTAAGAAAATGGGAATAGGAACATACATATTGATAATTACCTTAAATGTAAATGGACTAAATGCTCCCACCAAAAGACACAGATTGGCTGAATGGATACAAAAACAAGACCCATACATTTGCTGTCTACAAGAGACCCACTTCAGACCTAGAGACACATACAGACTGAAAGTAAGGGGATGGAAAAAGGTATTTCATGCAAATGGAAACCTAAAGAAAGCTGGAGTAGCAATTCTCATATCAGACAGAATAGACTTTAAAATAAAGACTATTAGAAGAGACAAAGAAGGACACTACATAATGATCAAGGGATCGATCCAAGAAGAAGATATAACAATTGTAAATATTTATGCACCCAACATAGGACCACCTCAATACATAAGGCAAATACTAACAGCCATAAAAGGGGAAATCGACAGTAACACATTCATAGTAGGGGACTTTAACACCCCACTTTCACCAATGGACAGATCATCCAAAATGAAAATAAATAAGGAAACACAAGCTTTAAATGATATATTAAACAACATGGACTTAATTGATATTTATAGAACATCCCATCCAAAAACAACAGAATACACATTTTTCTCAAGTGCTCATGGAACATTCTCCAGGATAGATCATATTTTGGGTCACAAGTCAAGCCTTGGTAAATTTAAGAAAACTGAAATTGTTTCAAGTATCTTTTCCGACCACAATGCTATGAGACTAGATATCAATTACAGGAAAAGATCTGTAAAAAATACAAACACATGGAGGCTAAACAATACACTACTTAATAACGAAGTGATCACTGAAGAAATCAAAGAGGAAATAAAAAAATACCTAGAAACAAATGACAATGGAGACACGACGACCCAAAATCGATGGGATGCAGAAAAAGCAGTTCTAAGAGGGAGGTTTACAGTAATACAATCCTACCTTAAGAAACAGGAAACATCTCGAATAAACAACCAAACCTTGCACCTAAAGCAATTAGAGAAAGAAGAACAAAAAACCCCCAGAGTTAGCAGAAGGAAAGAAATCATAAAAATCAAATCAGAAATAAATGAAGAAGAAATGAAGGAAACGATAGCAAAGATCAATAAAACTAAAAGCTGGTTCTTTGAGAAGATAAACAAAATTGATAAACCATTAGCCAGACTCATCAAGAAAAAAGGGGAGAAGACTCAAATCAATAGAATTAGAAATGAAAAAGAAGTACAACTGAAACAGCAGAAATACAAAAGATCATGAGAGATTACTACAAGCAACTCTATGCCAATAAAATGGACAACCTGGAAGAAATGGACAAATTCTTAGTAATGCACAACCTGCCAAGACTGAATCAGGGAAAAATAGAAAATATGAACAGACCAAGCACAAGCACTGAAATGGAAACTGTGATTAAAAATCTTCCAACAGGGCTTCCCTGGTGGCGCAGTGGTTGAGAGTCCGCCTGCCGATGCAGGGGTCATGGGTTCGTGCCCTGGTCCGGGAAGATCCCACATGCCGCGGAGCGGCTGGGTCCGTGAGCCATGGCCACTGAGCCTGCGCGTCCGGAGCCTGTGCTCTGAAACGGGAGAGGCCACAACAGTGAGAGGCCTGCGTACTGCTAAAAAAAAAAAAAAAAATCTTCCAACAAACAAAAGCCCAGGACCCGATGGCTTCACAGGTGAATTCTATCAAACATTTAAGAAGAGCTAACACCTATCCTTCTCAAACTCTCCCAAAATATAGCAGAGGGAGGAACACTCCCAAACTCATTCTACAAGGCCACCATCACCTTGATACCAAAACCAGACAAGGCTGTCACAAAGATAGAAAACTACATGCCAATATCACTGATGAACATAGATGCATAACTCCTCAACAAAATACTAGCAAACACAATCCAACAGCACATTAAAAGGATCATACACCATGATCAAGTGGGGTTTATTCCAGGAATGCAAGGATTCTTCAATATACGCAAAACAATCAATGTGACACACCATATTAACAAATTGAAGGAGAAAAACCATATGATCCTCTCAATAGATGCAGAGAACACTTTCGACAAAATCAACACCCATTTATGATAAACACCCTCCAGAAAGTAGGCATAGAGGGAACTTAACATAATAAAGGCCATATATGACGAACCCACAGCCAACATCATCCTCAATGGTGAAAAACTGAAAGCGTTTCCACTAAGATCAGGAACAAGACAAGGTTGCCCACTCTCACCACTCTTATTCAACATACTTTTGGAAGTTTTAGCCACAGCAATCAGAGAAGAAAAGGAAATAAAAGGAATCCAAATCGGGAAAGAAGAAGTAAAGCTGTCACTGTTTCCAGATGACATGATACTATACATAGAGAATCCTAAAGATGCTACCAGAAAACTACTAGAGCTAATCAATGAATTTGGTAAAGTAGCAGGATACAAAATTAATGCACAGAAATCTCTGGCATTCCTATACAATAATGATGAAAAATCTGAAAGTGGAATCAAGAAAACACTCCCATTTACCACTGCAACAAAAAGAATAAAATATCTAGGAATAAACCTACCTAAGGAGACAAAAGACCTGTATGCAGAAAATTATAAGACACTGATGAAAGAAATTACAGATGATATAAATAGATGGAGAGATATACCATGTTCTTGGATTGGAAGAATCAACGTTGTGAAAATGACTCTACTACCCAAAGCAATCTACAGATTCAATGCAATCCCTATCAAACTACCACTGGTATTTTTCACAGAACTAGAACCAAAAATTTCACAATTTGTATGGAAACACAAAAGACCCCGAATAGCCAAGGCAATCTTGAGGATGAAAAACGGAGCTGGAGGAATCGGGCTCCCTGACGTCAGACTATACTACAAAGCTACGGTAATCAAGACAGTATGGTACTGGCACAAAAACAGAAAGATAGATCAATGGAACAGGATAGAAAGCCCAGAGATAAAGCCACGCACATATGGTCACCTTATCTTTGATAAAGGAGGCAGGAATGTACAGTGGAGAAAGGACAGCCTCTTCAATAAGTGGTGCTGGGAAAACTGGACAGGTACATGTAAAAGTATGAGATTAGATCACTCCCTAACACCATACACAAAAATAAGCTCAAAATGGATTAAAGACCTAAATGTAAGGCCAGAAAGTATCAAACTCTTAGAAGAAAACATAGGCAGGACACTCTATGACATAAATCACAGCAAGATCCTTTCTGAGCCACCTCCCAGAGAAATGGAAATAAAAACAAAAATAAACAAATGGGACCTAATGAAACTTCAAAGCTTTTGCACAGCAAAGGAAACCATAAACAAGACCAAAAGCCAACCCTCAGAATGGGAGAAAATATTTGCAAACGAAGCAACTGACAAAGGATTAATCTCCAAAATTTATAAGCAGCTCATGGAGCTCAATAAGAAAAAAACAAACAACCCAATCCAAAAATGGGCAGAAGACCTAAATAGACATTTCTCCAAAGAAGATATACAGACTGCCAACAAACACATGAAAGAATGCTCAACATCATTAATCATCAGAGAAATGCAAATCAAAACTACAATGAGATATAATCTCACACCAGTCAGAATGGCCATCATCAAAAAATCTAGAAAAAAATAAATGCTGGAGAGTGTGTGGAGAAAAGGGAACGCTCTTCTCTGTTGGTGGGAATGTAAATTGATACAGCCACTGTGGAGAACAGTATGGAGGTTCCTTAAAAAACTACAAATAGAACTACCATATGACCCAGGAATCCCACTACTGGGCATATACCCTGAGAAAACCATAATTCAAAAAGAGTCATGCACCAAAATGTTCATTGCAGCTCTATTTACAATAGCCCGGAGATGGAAACAACCTAGGTGTCCATCGACAGATGAATGGATGAAGAAGATGTGGCACATATATACAATGGAATATTACTCAGTCATAAAAAGAAACGAAATTGAGCTATTTGTAATGAGGTGGATAGACCTAGAGTCTGTCATACAGAGTGAAGTAAGTAAGAAAGAGAAAGACAAATACCGTATGCTAACACATATATATGGAATTTAAGAAAAAAAAATGTCATGAAGAACCTAGGGGTAAGACAGGAATAAAGACACAGACCTACTAGAGAATGGACTTGAGGATATGGGGAGGCGGAAGGGTAATCTGTGACAAAGCGAGAGAGAGGCATGGACATATATACACTAACAAACATAAGGTAGATAGCTAGTGGGAAGCAGCCGCATAGCACAGGGAGATCAGCTTGGTGCTTTGTGACCGCCTGGAGGGGTGGGATAGGGAGGGAGACGTAAGAGGGAAGAGATATGGGGACATATGTATATGTATAACTGATTCACTTTGTTATAAAGCAGAAACTAACACACCATTGTAAAGCAATTTTACTCCAATAAAGATGTAAAAAAGTTAAATAAATAAATAAATAAAAAGATTATCTGAAGCAGAACAACTCTGAGAGAATTTACTTTTATTTAGGATTCGCTGCTCACTTCACAGAAGTAGTTTACTATACATACAAATTTATGATATGCTGCTATGGTATTGAGATTCAGCTGCTCAGAGAGGGACTGTGTTGTAGCCTCCCTCTCCTCTTGTATCTAGGTGTGGTCATATCACTATTTCTCAGCAATGAAGTGTGTGCAGAAGTAATATGGATCTCTTCCGGGTCAGGGGGTTTAAGAAGCAGGTGGACCTTCCACTCACTGGCTGTTTACAAAAGATGATAAGGTCCTAAGGGATAGTGGAATTACAATAAGGTTGGCCCAGGAACCCCCTGAACTACTATGTGAAAAACCAGCAGCCAACCAGGAACACCCTCACTGAATCATTACTTGAAGGAAAAATATACTTCTCCTGCTTTAAGCTACTGCAACTTGGGGGTTTATTTCTTATAACTGCCAGTACTAACCTAATACATGCTTTTTTCCATATAGTTTAGGATTTCATTCCTGGTTCAAATCGCACCCTTTCTGTTACACCATGTTCAAGCCTCTGTTCTTCAAAGAAGAGTTATCTGATGGTTCCAACTTATACTAATTTTTCCTTTCCCTGATTTCCCCTGTACTGTCTATCCTATATCCCAATGGTTGTCAAACCTGGAAAGATATTGAAATCATCTTGGTAAATTTTTAGAAAAAACACTTAAGCGTCACTTGACCTCATGATTTAGATTCTCTGATGATACAACCTGTGAATATGCATTTTTAAAAGCTCTCCAGATGATGCTGATATACACTCAGATTTGGAAACTTCTGGCATAGAAGAAATCTAAAGGTTTTCATATTTCATTGTTTTTGTTCTTTTCATTATTGCTTGGAATAGTCAACTATTTTAAATGAATAAATCTTCATCCTTTTCCCCATTTGTGCACAGATACAAGGAGTTGCCCATGTGTGAAGCAACTCCATGTCAAATCAATACTTGCAAAACTCTTGAGGATGACCACCTGCCTCTGCAATGCACCTCTCATAGGACCCCCAAATGTGAATTTCACATTTATCGCCTTTTAAGAAAACTATCTTATACATACCTTCAACTTTGTTGATAAATGGCAAATATCTAAAACAATTTTATTAATTGGAAGATGGATTGAACTTATTCTCGTGCTTTCATATTTGTCTTTTTCTAGTAAGTGATAATCTCCTGAAAGACAGCGTTCTGCCTTAAGTATTCTAATTTAATTTGTGTCCCCTCAGACTTCCCAAGTTTACGGCGGGTAAAGGAGTCATGAGTCTATTCTCCTTACTTGTTAACATAAAGCATTCAGCTTCATGCAAAATCTCACCCATTAATTTCTGGGATTCCCTAGGGATATCTGTCATGCTGTTATGTTGTGTGTTTCTCTGAGAACTTGAAGTACCAAAGTATTTAGAGGCTGAAGAAAGAACCTCCTCTTGGGCACGACAGTGGCATTATTTTTCATTCTACTATATTATGAAGACCTTCATGGAAACAGCTCTTCCCATAAGCTAAGGCTACAGCTCCCAGAGGTAGACCAGAAGACCAATATTTGATAGCTATCTTATAGTCCTCTCTATTTTCCCTCCCATAGGCAATGAACTCCCTCCTTCTAGATCCTTTGTCTTTTATGGTCAAAACCACATACATAAACTCCTCTCTGGCTGCTTAACAACAGAAAAGGATGTGAGAGACACCAACGTTGCACCAACAGAATGTTAATAAGTAGTTAAATTAAATTTACATTTATATTGTTAATGCCAGTGATCTTAGTCCTGTGTCTCTGAGTTATTCACATAATGAACTATTTTTTTTTTAATGGCACAAGACTAGACTGGATTTCTATAATACAGATATGGGTTTAATTTTATAAATTATTTTAGTTTTCTATTAAATATGAATAGAATACCGTTCACAAATCCAATCCTTGAATTTCTCTACTGGGGATAACTCATATACAACATATGTGTACACTCTTAGGGACAGGCATAATAAGGTTACATTTATTTTTTTATTACCTTCAAGTGGGCTATGCCTTTAAAGTTATCCTTAAAATATTAATAATTTGATATTTTAATACCAGAGCTTCAATTTTTCTTTGTTCTATGTCCAAATGAGTTTCATTCCATACTGAATTTCTTTGGAGCGTTTCATATGTTCACTAGCCTTATATTCATTTTCATAAGCTCTATAAGGCTTGAGATATTTTAAGCTGCAACGACTGAAATTTAGTTTAAAATTAAGTTAGTTGGTTTTCCATTATGAGGCCCAGGGTCTCCCAAAGGCAAATAATGGTGAAGTTGGCTTCCTTTTCTAAGTTAACATGCCTGGTAGTGATTTAACTTGTTTTCATAAATAACTTCTCTTTTAGGGAAAATATTCTTGTTTCATCAGGCAAAAATAGGCTAAAACAGAAACCATAATTTTTTCCCAAGATCATAAAAGGAGAGGATAAATTCTAGGCTTCTGTTTACTAGTTCCTCATCATACGATCTTAGTAGGCTATGTTATATGGGTGACGACATAAATATCACAGTTATTTGCTTTTATTCAACTAGGAAACGGACCTTGGTTGAATGAAGGAGTCTTCCCTGGTCAGAAACACCATTCTAACAAATGTCATCTTAAACACTATGGGCTCCTTCTTAGGATATGGACATTTTCTGACATGTGGCCAAACATTTCGATTCCCCCATCTCTTATATTTACTATGGTTGTTGGAGTCAGGTCTAATCTTAATAAAAGTGTAGAGCCCCTGTCACACTGTCAGTTACAAGATCCTCAATACGTACTGGTTATTATCTCCTATCTCCACATTGTAAGACGGTAATCACACAATTTTATAACTGAAGTGTCCAGATTTTATAACTGAAGTTCAGATCCTTTAAAATAGACATTATTTATGCAACTGCACCTGTTGAATTTAAGACTTTTTGTCACATTTTCTACCACCTTACTTAATTATTACTCAGCACTTTACTGTTTTCTTAGGCTCTCATCTGACAGTAAAAGAGAGAAATCTTCCATTCTGTATTAAACCCGTAGAGAGCTTTCCTTTGTGGTTTAAGAACAGCCCAACATACTGGCTATTTTTAAGCACTCATGATAGTTGCTATCTGCCCTGGAACATGTTGAAAACATAGCTCTGAACAGAAAATAACAGAAGCTGTAACTCATGATTCTAACTTAGGGGTAGCCGCATATCTTAGTGGGAGTGAAAAATAATTAAAATCTTCCTTCAAAATGGAGAGATTTATCCTGAGCATGCTATAGCAGATGTGCATACAATAAAAAAAAATCAATTTCTTCTCAGAAACCTTAAGAATATTTTCAAGTGGATAGAGAAAAATATGAAACTGTGAATGAATGTTATAATGACTCCCATGTGAATTATCAGGTTACCATGAGAATAAGGGATAGAGAGAAAAGGTATAAAATTTCAGCTCCTGGTAGAGCTTGCTCCAAAACTTTCCTATTATTCAGGGTTGTTGTGAAGCTCAAGTGAGCCAATGTACTTGAAAGTTCTTTGCAAACTGTAAAGTACTTACCATATGAGTACTTGTTCATAGAATACAGGGAGTTGAAACATGAATAAAAAGACTTTGGTGACCTTAAAAATCTATATAACATTCAATAAACATATAAAACTCTTTGACTAGTGATTCTAAACAAAGGTCTCAAGTCTCATTCAGAATTTTTAAATCAATTTCAGTCACAGGCAGTAATTCCAAATAATCTATCCTCTTTCCTCTGTGACCTCTCATGTGCAGATTTGCACATAAAGTCATTATTACTTTTTATGCAGTACTTTGGAGTAGGGTCTATAACTGCCTTCCTATTTCTTGAACCTCTCTTTAAAATTCTACTGGCAGACAACTGCAACTATAATCAAAGCAATGGGACAGTTCAAGTGTTTGCAACAGCACAGCGTTTTGTTATGCAACGAAAGATAAATATGGCTTTATCTTTCCAACCGTCCAGCTTTATTTCTGCCAAAGAGTGGTAAAAGTGAAAAGGAAAATATTTGTGGGAAAATGGCTGAAAATGATGAGAAATATAGCAGATACAGATGGTATTGCTCAAGTTAGAGATTTCCTAATTTGGAAATTTTATGAAAGTAGGTTGGCTAGCCACTTCAGCAATACCTTGCAAAGTGGTAGTTCCATAGGTTAAGGCTGACCTCAGTTTTGCAGCCCCAGAAATGTGATTTTATCATTACGACGCTAAAGAATAGGCTTCTGGGAATTGATTCACGCTAAGCACAGCCATCAGATTCTGACCAGAATGTCACTGAATTCTTTACAAAGTATGAGTATGAGCAGTTATGTCAGTGGCTCAATATATCACTCTCCCTAGAAGGAAATCTGCAAGAAAAGTTAAATTATACTAGAAGGTTGGTGAGCAAGGGAAAGGAAAAAGTGAAGCTTGGTTCAGTCCAGTTCTGGCTCCTATATATTCTAGATATTGCTGACCATTATGCATACTAAGATGAATAAAACAAGACTGTACACTTAGGAGATCGATGAAGTGGGGAACTGAAACATATACACATTATTTCCTATCAGCCAGGGTTCTTAGCTGCAAGTGGCTGAAATCAACTGTAACTTTTTCATGCATAATAGTTTATTAAAACTAGAATGGGTTGCTCCAGGAATTGCTAGAAACTCATCAATGAACTGGCAAGATTGTTTTCCTTGTTATGGCTAAAAGCTATGATAATCCTAAACATCCATCTCCATTAAATTCAAGACAACGAGGCAACATCAAGAGCTGACATTAATCTAGGACACATGTAGTTCAAAATATCCTTACAAGGAATAAATTATTCTTTCTATTTGCAAATGTAGATGCCAAACTTTGGTCAGATCAAGAAATTGTGCCCAGATTGCCAACTGATAAGTAACAGAAAAAGATGCCAAGCCAGGCATGTCTGATGGCAACAAATCTGATTTTTACAGTGTATCAAATGCATCTTAAGACGTATTTGGTTCTGGTCATTCCATCCAGGATTGAGAAAGTCAGGGGGACTGTCTCATGATAACTAAACACGTGAGAATGATTGACAATTTTGAATGCTGAATATTGAAGATCAAGTACTTAGTCATTATGCCCTCTTTTCTGGACAGTTTTGAAAGTCCACTGACCTAATGTTCTCATTCTTTTTTTCTGGACGTTATGTAGCTAACACTTTCTTGATAGCACATTCTTTTTTTGTTTTTGTTTTGCGGTACGCGGGCCTCTCACTGTTGTGGCCTCTCCCGTTGCGGAGCACAGGCTCCGGACGCGCAGGCTCAGCAGCCATGGCTCACGGGCCCAGCCACTCCGCGGCATGTGGGATCCTCCCGGACCGGGGCATGAACCCGTGTCCCCTGCATCGGCAGGCGGACTCTCAACCACTGTGCCACCAGGGAATCCCGATAGCACATTCTTTATCCGTGCACACATATCCTAACTAAGTGGATGATTTCTTTCAAAGTCCATCACATTTCAGTAATAACATATAGCTCAGACACTCGAATTAACCTTAAGTATTTCCCAATTCTCCTCTGACCCATATTTACAAAGTTTATCACAGGGTGGGAATAACTCTTACATGTGGATAATCTTTTCTATTACATATTGATTCATAATAGTTTTTGTTCCAGAAAATAAATTTATTTCTAATTCCTACAGGTGCCTACAGTTGCACTTCACTGCAGCCTTCTATGTTCAGAACATATTCTGGGTATAAACTTGAGACCTGCACATCTCCATAAACGTCAACAAAACTATGCTCCAGAATAAAAAGCACATCGACTCTGCCACCAACCAACAGAATCATCTGCCTGTTGAATATCAGATTCCTCCCTGTTCCTTCTTCCAGCTTCCTTCTGCCCTGAGGGTGGCTGATCCCCCCGTCAATTACATTTCCCAGACTTCCCTCCCCAGTGGCTTCTCTGGGTTCTCATGATGGTAGACACTGACAAGAATGTGGAAGGCAGAAAAAGAGAAGGAGGCAGAATACTTCTTCTCTGACTCTCTTTTGGATTTGTACCTTGGTGATCCCAGATTCTACTAAGACTCTGATAACACTTTTCTTTCCTTTGTTGTCTCAGCTCAAGAAATTTTAGTGGCTTTAAAATGTTGCTAATCTCTGGACTGCCTCATTGTCCCCTATTTGCCTTACTGATCTTCCATCCTCTTTGTAGAACTAATCTCCATATTATATCCTCTTGATTCAGATACTTGGTATTGGTCCTGTTTTCCCAACGGATCTCTGACTGATACTTCTCTCAATAGGATATAAATGCAAATGAAAAGAAATATATAAATGTTGAAATAGACAGAAAAAATAAAATGATGAAAGAAATAACAAATAAACTTTGAAAGTGCGTGCAAGGAAAAAAAGGGACAATTATAAAGGACAGATTGAATCACTTAAAGCTTGAAAAGTCCTTGCCCATGCAACTGATAATAATAGGCTCAAATCGAGACAAAGTAATAGAAAAAACTGGGGGAAAACCTGTTTGATTGGCTAAAGATCAGCATCAACTAATTCTGGAAGCATACAGGGGTTTAAGAACATAAAGCCTGAAAGAAGAAAAAGAATACTTCTGGTCAACCCACCATCAGAAGCCTTGTTCCATTCCTTAAGCTCAAGTCCCATGCAAATCTGTGACTGCCAAAATGAACAACAAAGCAGCAAGACAGGATGCTGCAGTCTGCTGAAGACCTCTCTAGATACTTCCAGAGATGAACACGGACAGAAGTTGCCTGCCTCAATAGATGTGCCATATAGAATAATCTGGGTTGAGAATGATGCCCAGTAAGCTGTGTATCAGCAAGTTGGGGAAAAGATTTGGGGGAACAACTCAGCTTCAAATTTTATGAAAATAGTTCCAGAGGTTGACTGTAAGATTGAACTCCTCCTAGTGACTTAGGTCTTATAAAGTAAAACACTTGTGGAAAAGTACCCTTAAGGTACCTCACTGTTCCTTTGCAGGAAAGTCGCAGTGATAAAATAGTCAACAATAAAAACAAAATAAAAATTCACCTTAAACTTGTACCTACCAAACAATCCATGAATCTCTTTAGTAAGGTTTTCCCGAGAGGAATGATAACATCTATTTTGCAGTCTCACAAACCATGCAAGAGAGTTCCAGTCGTTCTGCATCCTTACCTGTACTTGGGCTTATCAGTCTTTTAAATTTTAATCATTCTAGTAAGTATTTAGTCATATTTCAATGTGGTTTAAACATGCACTTCCTTAAAGAATAAAGATGTTAAGCATTTTTAATGTTTTTTACACGCAATTCATATATCTTTTTTGGTAAAATGCCTATTCAAATCTTTTGCCCATTTGGTATTGAATTATCTTTTTATTTTGTGTAATACAAAAAAATTCACCTTAAGTATTTTCAGCTTTAAACAAATAAATTATCGGGGTTCTATGGAATTAAGTTTCACATTAATTACTATTTAAGAGTTATTTGAAGGTTCTACTTGAAACTTGAAGAATTTGAGAAATGCTGTGAATGGCATTAGCCAACGGCTCAGCATTAGTTTGTAGTTATAACTCTGCCGTTATCTCCTCTTCCCTATGAATAGAACAATATCCTTGAAGTAAGAGTTAAAAAAACAAATAAAATCCAGCCACACAAAAGGTAAAAATTTAGTATGATTTTTAAAAGTTACAAGTGGTATGAGGACACACATGGGAAACATGTGGCTTCTCCAGATGTGATTTAGAAGAAAGCCAAGAACCACTGCAAATGGTTCTAGAATATGAAGATTCAAGAGTGTATCGGGGGAAAAAAAACACTCAAAAACCGAATTAGGATGTTTCCTTCACCAACATCAGAGGTTTAAAGGAATTTCTTTTGATGGAACTAGGAAAAAATTAAAATGGAAATGAATCCTAGATACAAAAAAAATCTACATACTGAAATTCTTAAGTGATATAGAGAT
Organism: Delphinus delphis; assembly: GCF_949987515.2. Classification (NCBI taxonomy): domain Eukaryota; kingdom Metazoa; phylum Chordata; class Mammalia; order Artiodactyla; family Delphinidae; genus Delphinus; species Delphinus delphis. The sequence goes on from NC_082699.1 coordinate 58,425,276, forward strand.
GGCTCCGTAATCCCAAGATACTTACTTTATTCATTTGATTCATTTAACTCATTTTTTCCCTTAGCCAGACAAGAGCATTTTCTTAATAACTCTATGAAACCAAAATGATTGTTCAGCTTCAATTGGCTCTTACTTAAAAACGTATGAAATTAATGTAACAGAAATTTGCCGTAAGCCAATAGACAAACTAAAGATTTGCAAAACAAACAAAAAAGTTATTTCTCATTTCTTTACTAAAAAACTCATTGCTTGTCCAACAATGTATAGCTTTAAAATATACTTCCAGTTTAAACAGCACAGTGTAGCGAAGGGTAGTACATCTCAACTGTATAAAGTGCATCAGAGCATTACACACAGCGAGTGTGATGGAAGAGGCTGATTACCTTTGGGATTGCAACTATTTTGATGCTACCTACATCAGGCAAGAACACTGCTGTTACAGCCACATACTGTGGCTATTGTTAGAAATTCTGACTGTCTGCATTTAGCAACTGGGAATATGAAAACAAGCATCGTTCCAACTAAAACAATAGTCAAAGTAACCTTTTCAATTGAATTGGTGCTTGCAATAATGGAACTGTAGTACAGACCACTCCGTGTATTTGCAATCATTTCAGCTGTGTTTCTCTCACTGAAGCTGCTTTACACATCTTTCATAGAAATCTTTTTTTTTTTTAATCAATCTACTTGGCAGTCTTCACACTTCCCTGGTGCTTTTATTTATCTTGAAGGCTGTATCTGTAATTGACACAAGAAAGCAGAAGCTAGGAGGATATAACTAAGAGGATCAGAAGGTGGAGGGGGTCCCACAGGCTCATGGATTCAGGTGCAGGACTTTCTCCAGGGTGATGTGCCTTTGGACCACTGGCTACACCTGACTGGAACACTCTGGACGACTGTCAAAATTCACAGTGATATCCTTATGTTTCCAGGCCAACCTCTCACAAAGACTTGGGTGGTGAGCTTAACAACAAACCTGGCTTAGCTTTGCTGGCATTTGCTATTTTGAGAAAATACTCAAAGGTCCTTCCTGCCATAAAACACTGGATAGAGGAAAGCTAGGAAAAGTCCAACTTTAATTTCATGAATTTGCACTTGCAAAAACACACATCTTCACCAAAAATTAAGAAGACTTGAGAATTTGGCTCCAAGCAAAATTCCACTCCTGGGACAGCAGGATTGAATGCAGATTTCTGCTGTGGGCAAAACCTCACTATTATTTCTAGACAATGGGGCTTTCTGTAGTGAAAATGGTGGCTCTCTCCACATAGAATGGCCACCAGCCAGTTCCCAGTTTTCTCCAGTGAATTTGCCAGATTGGCTAAGGGAGAGAATATTTTCACACAGACTGGTAATATGTCTGATGAAACCTGGGGGGAAATTAGCCCAGTTAACTTTTAAAAAAAAAACTGAAGATCCGAAAGCTCAGAGAAAATATATTAAATTACTTCCAAGGGGTAGAGCAGAGACAACTTTTCTTTACAACCTGGAAGGAAATTACCCTCCAGTAAGCTCTGCATTTGTTTAATGTCCTCAGGGTGACCCAGCTCATAGCTTCTCTCACTATATTGCTACTATGAATTACCAGAGGGTCTTTTTCAACTTCAGATTCTAATTCTGGAGGTCTAGAGAGAGACCTGAAATTTCACATTTCAACAAGCACCAGGTGATGGTGGCCCGGCGGATGCCCACCACACTTTGAGTAGCAAGGGTTTAGATGACTATATGATCATTGACCTAAGCAACTGGCTGACAAATATTCAGTACAGCAGTCCCTCCATACCCACAGGGCATACGTTCCAAGACCCCCCAGTGGATGCCTGAAATCACAAATAGTACCTAACCCTATACCCTAGTATATACTAGGTTTTTTTCTTGATTATATATGCCTCTGATAAAGTTTAATTAGGCACAGTAAGAGATTAACCAAAATAACCAATAATAAAACAATTATAACAATATACGGTAATAAAAGTTATGTGAATATGCTCTTTCTCTTTGTCTCAAAATATCTTATTGGTCAAATTTAATGCCTTTTCCATCTTAACTAAACCCCACACACCGTGGCTGTAACTTTTGCAGTTTGAGGTGCGCTAGCAAAACGAGCACAAATTTCTTTTTCCTTCTTCACAATATCATGGATAGAAGATTCCTTCTTACTGGAGATCTTAGCAATCTCAGTGTATGTTTTTTTTCCTTCCTTATTAAGTTGATAACTTTCCCTTTTTTCACTTAAAGGAAGCACTTTACAACTTCTCTTCAGCGTATCACTACTCTTGCTCTTTGGGGCCATTCTTGAGTAAAATAAGGGTTACTTGAACACAAGCACTGTGGCAGATACCTCTACAGTTCATCTGATAACTGGGATGGCTAAGTGATTACTGGGTGGGATACATAGACAAAGGGATGATTCATGTCACGAGTGGGAAAGGGATGGTGGGGGATGGTGGGAGATTTCACCACACTACTCAGAAAAGCATGCAATTTAAAACTTCTGAATTGTTCATTTCTGGAATTTTCCATTTAATATTTTCAGGCCAAGGTTGACCATGAGAAACTGAAACCCTGGGAAGTGAAACCACAGATAAGGGAGGGACTACTGTATACTTAATCAACTAAAGAAAACAATTGACTGAAGGGTGATGTTACTGAAAAAGGTACCTACGTATCAATACCATGGGCCACTACTCAGCAATAAAAAGGCATGAACCATCCATACGCACAAGTTGGAGAGATTTCTAGGGAATTATGCTAAGTGAAAAAAGCCAATCCCAAAAGGTTATATATTACGATTGCATTTATATAACATTTTGGAAATAACACAATTTTAGAAATGGCGGATGAATTAGGGGTTGTCAAGGGTTAAAGATGAAGGTGGGTGTGATTATATGCAGGTGTTGAATTAGAAACTAAAGGTATACAGATAAACCAGGAGATTGGTGTAATATAACGTCCTAGACTTACATATAACAAAAGTACATTCAGACTCTTGCCACTGTTAAACAACTAAATTACCTTTGAGGAATACCCAATTAATTTTATTTACAATTCACTCTTTATTCTACCACTTAATACAATTCATGTGATTGACTGGGCTCTATTGCAATGCAAAGTTTTTCAAATTTTATGAAATTTATTTAAAACAGATCAAAATGTATGCATCTGAAATATAATTCGTTTCTAAATCTTGCAAATATTTCAAATTTGTAAAGGTATATCCTAATCAAGAAATAATTAGGCTTATAAGCCACAT